>NC_089868.1:10410519-10733519 GCF_036373705.1 Amia ocellicauda | reverse complement strand
TAAAAGCATTCATCCAGTTCCCATTTAAAGACCAAAAGCAGTACAGTAGTTTGTTAAGCATTCTTTTTCACAGAATGCAAGGTTTTCTCCAGGATTTTTTTTTGTAGTCTCAGCAACACAATTGCCAATGCATTTTTAATTTTTTTTAAATATGCAGTTTGAAGTATTTATCTTTAAAGCAGTGAAGTCATTTTTGGTTGGACAGTCAGAGGGATCCTTTGCACCCCCCGTAGAATATTTATTGTAACAATTATCAGCGGCAGAACTCAAAACACTGAATTTGATAATTATACTGACTTAGTTTTAACATACACATTAACAGGATTTTACCTTGATTTCCTCTCCTTGTTATAAATATTACAAAAAACCTAAGTGTGCATCCTTTATTTTTTAAGGTTTCAGCTGTAACATTTTCAAATGTTACAACAGTGTTAAAATTGACAAACTAACCCTTTGTGAATTCCAATGTGAGAAAAAATACATATAGTATTGCAGTCTCAGTAAACAAAAACAAAAACCTATGAAACTTGAAATGGTCAGTGGTACTTTATAAGATAACATGTTTTCTTTAGACAGTTGCTTGGAAAAAACAAAACACAAGAAGATCCCCATTTGAATGTCGTATACATATCAGACGAACTACCATTTTGATATAAAATCAAGAGACATCAAACTACAATAGCTCTACTTTTTGATGGGTACAGTAGGGGGATAACTCTGGCCAAAGGGGAAGTATATGGTTTTTGATAAAAAAAAAATCAAATTTAGTGCTGGTATAAGATAACAAGTCTTCCACTACAGAGCAGTGAGGATAATTGACCAAAAAACAACATGCTTTTCCTTCTATAAAATAATAATAAAACCATACATACGTAAATAAATGCAGTTATTGCGTGTTGGAAAATGTCCAAGTACACATGTTGGAGTAAGCTTAAAACTGCAAAATGAGTTATATTCCAGTTATGGTGGCATCAATACAATTTACAGGCTACATTAGTTTTTTGCCATCACTTTTAAACGGTGAGACTGACCTGAGCTCGGTGTAAATTGCTGAACTATGAATAAAAGACCTCTATATTGCAGTACAGTTTATTGATGCATAGCTGTGAAGGTCTGACAAATTCCAAGGCAAGGAATCGATTCCTGGAGAATTTATGATGTGCAGGTTGCATTGTGTATCGTTATGGTCCATTTTTGGCTCTGGAAACGGAGTGAAATAGATTTTCAAATGAAGGATAATAGAAAGACATAAAGCACTTGTTGTTGAGAGATGTTCTGAAGTGTGAATATAAACCGAAGAGGAAAATATGATATTAGAAATGTTACAATTACCTTTTGGGTTTTGCATTGTAGATTTAGAGTATAGCATATCGATGTCTTAATTAATGATTTAATTTAATGATTTAATAAATAAATATTTTGCCAGAATATCATTTAATCTAATTTGAATAATTATACATCTCTTTTCAATTGAAACTATTTTCTTTGCAGGAAAAAGAAACTCACAGAATGGAGCTGACAATTTTTACACCACAACATATACTAAAGACAAAAGTGTTACTTTTGGTTTTAATTACAATGTTTAAACTGTAATGTCTTTATTCTTAAAATGGACTGTGCTGTCATGTTCTTTCTTTGATAAAAATAAATAAATCAAGTTTTCACTCACAAGCTATCTATCTGTCTATACACACAAAGCAAAGCACACTAGCCTTACTACCAAGTATCATGAGAATCAGTTAAACCCCACTCTGAGCAGCTGCTTTTTAACAATTCAAAAGTTCATCAGCCCAATAAAATGTAACCGCGGAGAAAAGAGAGCTGAAAGGCACAATAGACGCTGCTGTGGGTTACAACCTGAAGAGCCCTCCAAAGTTTTAGTCAACATGAAATAGTGGGGCCCAAACCAGCCTGCTCATCTGCATTCCTCTGACACACTGCGGGCCCTGAAGAGTGGACGTCCTTTACATAAATGTTTTTCCCAGGCAAAATACAGAGTTCAAAGAAAATTGTTTGAATTCAGGGTGCAAGGTTTGAACAAAAGCATTTAAAAGCCCAGAGAATCGGGGAGGCTAGTCCCAGCCTGAACAACGATATCAATGAGTGAGTATATTAGAAACAGAAGGAGAGAAAAACTAAACTTAACCAACTTGGAGACTTCTTTTATCAGCGGCTTCAATAGATGAAAATGAAAGATGTGTCAATATAATGACACATTAGGCTTTATAAATGAGCTCATCCAGAATTGAATCAAACTGAGTCTATATTCTGGCAGTTCTTTTTTGTTTACCTGACTGTCTAACACTTTTCTAATAAATCAAATATATTACACTCATCAAGTAAGAGGCTCTTTTAGGCGATGTAGGCGTTGTAAAAATGCTTGAGAGGTCACGCACACACATTTACTGTATAATGCAGAAATGTATTGAATTTCAATTCTACTACAGACATCATGAACAAAAAAAATAAAATGAAAACAGTAAATCAAAACAGAAGTGGATATTTTCTTTTCAGTAACTAATCAATCAAGATACTTAATTTTAACAGTGATTCTTACTATATTTACACATATACTATGGTGTATATGTGTGTGTGTGTGTGTGTACCGATCTGGCAACCAGAGGGGGGGTGGGGCTATTGGTTTGTTGACAGGGCAATAGCTGAAAAACGTCAGAATTCATTAGCAATTATAGAAGGGCATACGCTACATTTGCAGGGGTATATGCATACGTAAAGTTCCCTTCAAATGTATATATTTAGATATAGATGATATGACATCATTATCATCATCAGCCTTCCAATCTGTCCGTTGCTGGATTAAGGTCTCCCCAAGATATTTCCACTTGTTTCAAAGTACGTCTCTTTTATGTGGTCTTCTTCCAGGTATGTTTTCATCTCTTGGGATCCATGCTATAGCTTATTTTGTCCATCTTTGCTTTCTTCTTGCAATGTGTTTGACCCAATGCCATTTTTTCATTTTCACTTTCACAGTTTTGTGCGTTCAAAAATTCATTTATATGTTTTTCTGTCTCTTCTTGTTATTTCCAGCATGCATCTGCCCACGCCTCTTTGTGTCACTTGCATTTTTTGTATCATGTTTGCCTTTAGTGACCAGGTTTCAAAGCCATAAAGTGAGCACAGGTAGTATGCCTTGGTCAAATACGTTTCTTTGCAAATTGGTAGATTTCCTTTCAATAGCCTGGCATTTCTTCCAAATGCACTCTCCATTTGATCCCTTCTTCTGATTTATTGCATAAGATTTCAATCTGCGTTGATTTTCTGTCCAAGGTAGACATACATTTTAACTTCAATTATCCTTTGATCTACTTCAGTTTTCAGTTTTAACAAACTTGTTGAACTTGACTTCAATCTTACGTTTACACACACACACACACACACACACACACACATACACACACAAACATTACTTATCTTCTAATCCCAATTAGTAAAATGTCAAAGTATGAAACGTTTACAATCAAACTCAAATGTTTATTCCACAGAAATGAACGCCTTACAATTATACAAGCCCTTAGGTAAATTTCAAGGGACTGCCACTCATGTTTATTTACTTTGCTAATATCGTACTTGTACACAAGTAACACCTGTAAGATCTCCAATACGCAAGATAATGGTCATTCTAATCATGAATTTCCATAAATCAACAAATACTCATTCACAAAGCCCTGAACAACAGTAGTGATAAAGGCACTGAGCCATGCTGCAGAACCGAGCTAAATACTTAATTACATGCAAAATATATGCATCTTGAAATGTGACACTCCCTGCCTGCGGCATTCTTGTGACATCATACCGAATGTTGCAGTGCATTCGGATTATACAGCCAGAAAACCAAGCCGCAGATATCTTACAAAAAAGCCCATAAGCTATTAAATCTTGCTAATTAAGCAACTTAAGAGAATTTCGAAAATACATTTCCAGCCCCAGTGGATAATTTCACAGGCAAAGACACAACCCTAGTTTGTGATTATAGTGATGGATTTCTGCTGAATACTGTCACTGCCATAACAGCTTCTCAAAGATGTCTTGGGTTTGCTTTGATACAGTTGGATTTAATATGCAAATAAGATAAGCAGCAAATTTAGTGCTGGTCAGGAAAGGATTAGCTTTGAATTCTCCTGGATATTTTCCTCTTTCTTCTTTGGCCAGTTAGATTTTTTCGGTCACCATTGACTGAGGTATTCACTACATTAAATAAAACATTCTTGAAATGGTATGCTCTCTTGTCTCTGGACAGGTTCTGATAGAGTTAAAGACATACATATACTCGATTAAGTAAAAAATACCAGCAAAACTGCACCTATGATTTTATTTTGTTTTTATAAGCCAGTAGTACAATTTTCATCTCTCGGTAGGATTTCAGGAACGTTCACAGGTGTCTCCAGGATCCTGACCACCAGGGTATAGGATTTCTTCTTTCGAAATTCTAGAAACCACCACACCACAGCGTAATTTACAAAATGCAACCAGAACATAATGATTTCTATCAGGCTGTAATTCAAACTTGTGTGCTCAGTCTCAAGATAAAGCACTTTCATATTGCTCTAGAGGTCACAGAAACAAACAGGAATTATTTTAGATTTCTTTCATCTTCCTTGCAGTGACAGATGGAAACAAAATATTTATATCCTGTGTTTTGTGTCATTTATATCCTGTTTATGTGTAATTTATTTCTTTCTGTAGCAGTTGCATAACAGAAATGGAAAGAGCAGATAATATTAATATGAAGATAACCTTTAATGTTTTCTTTTTAGTGAGGTGATGAATAAATTGCTTTATACATTGTTTTTATAATGCTATATTCTATTTCTATTTTTAATGTGACATTTCTATTAAGCAGCTATGATGCACAGAAATGCCTTGAAACATGTTTAGGCCTAATTGAAGACAGTAGCATACTTTCCTTTACTTTCTGATTCATGTTATGTTTTTAGAGCAAAATGACTCCACACCACTGATTTTCCTATTTCTAATGATTTCTAGTTGCCTTAAGCTATATTGCTATGTAGAAGGCATTATGGGAAAACCAGTACCTCTAAACAAAACCACCATTTCTAAAGAATTCTGTTACATAGCAATATACCGCTGATACTAAACACCTATGCAGTAACCAATAATAGAAATGTCAATACTAAAAGCACTACATCATTAATAAATAATGCAAAAAGAAAGAAAAATGGAATACAAATCTTTACTAGAACTAAATTCCTAATGCAAAAACTACTTTTTATATTGTCCAATATCCTTGAACTATAGAACTACTACTACAACAAGTAGTAACATTCTTTCTTTGAGTGACAGATAGTCTTCCACTTACATTAACTGTTCATATTTTTTGGAGAGTAAAGCAAGATCCCCTCCCCCTATCATTTAAGATATACAAATACCAATACTGAGCATAGATACCATACAATTTTATATGAATAAAATATAAAATGTTTTTGCTGTTGGGGGATGTACATTAAATTGTCCCCAGATGTTCAGAGAAACTAGCTATTATTTTAATTTGGTATTGAAAGAATAACTGTGTAAAGAAAACATCTCTGGTACCAAGAGGGCTAAGTCAACTGCATTCTGAATAATTCTATATTGATTTCTGAATATTAGTACTCTAGTAAACATTAATAGAAACTGTGGAAACCGGATGGAGAAAATATTCTTAAAAAATAAATAAAAACAATTGTTGTCTCGTGCTGAGACAACTTCAAATACTCAATACAATCTCCCCTTCCAAATAATGCAAATATTTAGTAAAAAAAATAAATAATAATAATAATAAAAAAAATAATAATAATAATAATTATATATATATATATATATATATATATATATATATATATATATATATATATATATATATATATATATATATATATATATATATATTTAAATCTGACAGCAGTCTATTTTAATGAACCCATTAAAAAATAGTTTCTTAGAATCTTGCTGTTTTGGGAGGCACATGTAAAAGTTGTATACAATTCAATACTGAAAGAATGGGGTTAAAAAAAATAATAATCACAGAACATATTCTAATGGAGTACCGGTTAAGATCTCGGCACTGTGTGATATGGCACAGTGAGAAACTATAAGAAGTGGCAAGACTCCAAGCCAGAATTACACTGGGAAACTGCCAATGTGTTTTCCCACAGGCTATAATAAGCATCTTCCTTTAGTGCCACTTACTATAATTTTTTTCTTCTTTTTATACAGCTTACCAGGATGCAACAAAACAAAACTTCCACTGAAAAACACAGGCATATTGTGCTTCTATAAAATGGAGCAACTCAGGGCCGTAGGAAACCCAGCATAATTCTAGACTCGCACGCCAGAACCCAGCTTGCTTCTCCGAGCCGTGGCATTTTCTCCCACTGCTTTTGATTATTTGCATCAGCATCTCTACACTGGGTGCTTCGATGCTCCATTTTGTGCTCATGAAAACAGATTGGAAAAACAACCTTCTCCTACTTTCCCCAAAGGAGTCCTGTCCTCACTGTTCACACAATGTTTTCAGTAGTGTGAGAGGGGAGCTTACGCCTCATAACTTTTTAGAGCTTGTAATAATAATACAGCTGAAAAAATTAAAATAATGAAAATGCCAAGCAACAGATTAATAACAAGAAGGATGCCCCTTCACTATCGTTGGGGTATCAGTTTAATTGCTGCAGTGGGAGCATAGTAATTAGAAGGCACATCCAGAAGTATGTGTGATTTATGCAATTCCTGACATTTTCAATCCTGGTACAAAGAAGGAACAATCCTGATCAAATCCTTTAGAAAATGTTGGTGTTACATCAGGTATAGCCTTTTAATGTTGAAATTAAAAACAACAACTAAATAAATCAGCGAAAAACATTGGTTCCAAAGACGAGTGCCAATACTTTAGTTTGTAAATGTAAATAGAACTTCCTTTTCATTTTATTTTACACACCCCAGTTAGGTTTGTCAAGGCCACCTCTTCAGTTTTACAGTAGTAATTTAAAACTTAAAAGAATTTAATTTGTTTCCTCATTTCAAATAACCTTGACTTCAACTGATTAAGCTATAACCTGAAACAACTTGTCTACACTCAGACAACCAGCAAAAGGTAAATGTGCCAACAAGTAAAACCTTGTAATTTTCTTGTCTGCTATATATCAAACGAGATCTTGACAAGTGTACAGTATCTCTTAACTATTTCAGAAAAAAATGTTAAGTGGTGACCTTGTGCTTGTTTGATCAGCTAAGCCTTTAAAAGTCACAGTTATAACATCAAGCAAAGAAGAGTCTGAATGGGATCTTAATGAAACAGCATTTTAGTACTCTGAAATATGAAGCACACGTTCTAGTTTTCAATTGGCCCTCAGCGGAAAACATTTTTAGAGCTTCCTGTTTCTTAGCTTGAATTGTTAGTTCCTTCCCCGTACAGCGTTCTGAATTGACAGGAAACAGAAAATTTATGATGACAATTTACACAATACTACTGTTTTAGATTCCTCTTTTCTGGTATTATTACAACTGACAATAGTCTAAATCTAGCATTTGTATTCCTATTGTTGCATTTGAAAAGTCTATATCCTTGGCTATCATCCAACAATGCGCTGAACTGGGCACAAGCACCAGCTGAGGTGGAGGGGGATGGTTATTGAGTGACTTCAAGTCAAGTTATGCCCCTAAACCTATAAGAACAGTTAATAGTGTTGCAGTTAATAGACAAACATACAAAGCTGTATTTTAACGTAGGACAATGCTGATCATGTGCTCGATTCGTCACCTGACAGAACACTAAAGAGACAGTAAATAAAGACTTGCTGAAAGCTCAAACAACTACAAACATCGCTCTCAATAGTAAGGCGTTCCATTCTTAAATTACAATTTAGACATCTTCATTTTTGGTGCATTCTTACCTGGGGAATGCACTGTCTCCACCCTGCAGAGTATTCTCACCTTTTACCTGTCTTCCCTTCCCGGCTATGTCAGGTCAATAGCGTAATGCATCCACACACATTAGAAACACATGACCGTAAAGTGCACCCCTTATGCAAACGTGTCACAATAACAAAACGCATCTGATTTGCATATTTTAACCTCTAGGAATGTATCTCTTTGCGTTTCCTCCCCTGTGCCCCCTGCATCAGGGATCCTCCATCACAGCTTCTGCACGCCGGACACTTTAAAGCCACTGTAACTAATGCTGCCTGTCATTAATCTGCACTCACTCGGAGCAATGGAAGCAGGGGGCTTAGCTCGGCGGATGATACTTTGTTGTCGTTACTTGGTTTAGAGCAGACAGCTGTGTCTTAAATGGCCGGGTGTTGAAGGGGCTAAAGAGTTTATAGGTCAATTATTTTAAAACAGAAATACAAATTATTATATATATATACACACCTATACATTTTTGATACACACACAAACTTATACAGATTGATAGATATACTGTCAGCATAAGTGATTCAGTGAAAGTATTCATTTTTTTCTACTTACTTGGAACGTGTTGTCATGAAAGACACAGTAAGCAATCTTTCAAGCCCATTTATCCACTGGTTTTATTCTGTCAGACATTCCATTATAACCCTATGTGTTGCGATGTCCAATTATCCTGGAGCATATGAAACAAAGCGTGGAGGGAATGACACAGTTTACTGCCTGCTCTTTAGCTAAAGCAATGTACCCTGCTGCGGGTCTACTGTACAAGCAAAAAGATTTCAATCTTGAAATTCAATACCCAAATTAATACTGACAATAATTACAAAGAAAATAATTTCACACCAATTAAGCACGGCAAGGACCATGTAAAAATAATAACGGACCTTCCTAAGTAAAATTAGTTTAGTAACACATGAATTCTGCAGACTTCAATTTAAAATGGTAGCATGTATTGCACACACTGGGAAATACACAACGAATTAATTGCATTTCCTTGGCGGATGTATGTTTGCATTTGGGTTTCACTCAGGCCAAGGCTAGCATTCTTAGAGTCTGTAGTTACTTACATTTGTTTCTGTATCACACTGTCCATAACTGAACTACCTTCAGAAACAAAGGAGGTAGGGTGGCGTCTCAGCACATCAACGTATCAGGATGTTGAAGTATATTTTTAATAGGATGCCCTATAGTGATTCTGTGATGTGACACAGCGTGTGATGAAAGATAAATAACAATATCCAAATAATTTAAAAAACAAATCTAAAAAGATAAAATATAATAATAACTATTGTCACACAAAGTATATGAGAAAATTAGCTATTCTATTATTCTATTCTATTTTCTATTTAACTTAGCTATTTCACTTACATAATCTAATGAAGACAGGAATAGGCAAATATATCTTTAATCACCATCAAAGAACACAATATATTAAATTGGTCAACTTTATTAACCAGATCTGCTATGAATATATAACTAAATGCAGCTGACAAGATCATTTGATCAAAATATATATTATTTTCTTTAAATAAAGATTGAGAACATAGACATATGTATTTCCTGAAGACCAGTTCATGAAACAATAGAGAGAAAAGTCCACTTATTCTAAAGCTCTTATATAAATAATGATATCCTTTATGAAGCAAAACATGTTCCACTGACACTTGTTTAAGTAACAATACAATTGAAAAACATATTGTTATAACTCTTTTTGTTTCCTGTTATTTTTGTTTTAATTTGTTTTCTAATTTTCTATTTTGTTTGAATTTTATTTCATGTGAGTGTGAGTGTATTTATTTTCATTTTATTTATTTATCTTTTTTTCTGTATTTAGTTCTTGTACTCTACCAAGTATGTGCTGCATTGCTAAATCAGTGAGTCCCAAATGTTTGGAACTCTATAGGGTTTTACTGGTAAAGGAAATGTAGAGCACATTTTCAGTTATTATTCATATTGCAATTGAAAATTTTGAAATGCCTTTGGACAATGTACAAAAGTATGAAAACCATGTTTTACATTTAGTTACATTTGATATTTTCAATCATTAAAAAAAAAAAAAATCACACCATTGATATTTTATTAACATTACTCTCATTTTCGTGTAAAACATGTTTCATGGCAAACACAAAAACAAAGAAAAGCTATTTAAATTTAAGACATAAATAAATCAATAAAACAATACAAAATATAAATCTGAAGAAAAGTATCATTCAAAATATGACTGAAATAAATCACTGAAATGAAAATGAAAATCTGACATACAATTGTAAGTTATTATTATTAATACATAAAATAACAATTAATAATAATAATAATAATAATAATAATAATAATAATAATAGTAATACAAACAAGATTCTTTTTTTTTCTCTATGTATTAACATTAGGAAATCTCTCTCTGTAAGGTTTGTATATATACACACACACACAAACATCCCACCATCCAATTACCATGGAGGTATAACATTTCTGTTAGAGATAGAAGACAAAAGCCTAGTTAAGCCTTTTAGTATCCTAAATCTTCAACATATTAGTCACAACAATGCAAAACCCGATTAAGATGGATGGAGTAATCAAATCCTAACCTTATTCATTATCATCCTTCCCACTATCAATCAAAAAAGGAAAAAAAAAAAGACAGAGAAAAAGTGTTTTTGTTGCCTGGGTAAGCATATGCAATGTGTGATGAGAGTCCTTGGGCTCATTGTTAATATAGTAAGCAATGCATTCCTATTCAGATTCCACAGAAGAGGTGGTCACTAGGTGAATACGTACTATTAAACCACTAAGAGACTCAAACAATCACTGGGGCCTTTTGTGTGTGACAGAAACTGTAATTAATGATTTAGACTATTTTCAAGAGGAGAATGGGGAGATGTGCATGTGACAGAAAACATTATTAATGGTTTCTGCCATCTTGGTAGGGATAATCGTTTAATGGATCACTTTTGAAGAGGAGCTCAAAATTGCCATTTGTTAAGTTGAAAAATTAAGGCAATCTGTCCACAACAATTGAAACTTTAGCTTCAGTACAACAGCAATGTAAGTATTGTGATTGCATCCTCTTTTTTTCTTTTTTTTAACCATCTGCCTCCCGCTGGTACAATCAATAATGTGCTAAGGCTGTCACCCTAAGCCTATCCTTCCTTTAAACAGAAGCTGTCAATAGTGAGAGGTTCCTGCTGTTCTTGCATAACCTAAGTTTGGTAGCAAGTATCAAGCTGTTCCTTTGCATTGACTTTATGTTCTTCGGTTTGACTGCAATAGAATGAACTTGGCTCACTGAACAAGTCTGCAAAGTTACTCAAAAGTCTGAAACCTTCACTAACCACTGCCAAAATCATTTGCATTTGAATGACACTATTGAATAGACATCTAATTTATTTATTTTGCTTCTGGTGGATGTAACTGTCCGGTTTTAGGTCAGGCTTTCTCAATGTTCTTTTTTCCACCTCTGTATCGCTTGTACTTGTTCTCACTTATAGTCGCACTATCACCAATTCACCACCGCCACCCCTCCAAAACAAAAAGGGAAAGAAAAGTAGTTGATATTTGTTCGGAGATGCGTCCTATTCAGAGCTAATTTGTGTGCACTAGATGTCATTAGCAACAAGCTCGTGAGGGTAATGTTGCATAAAACTGTTTTATCTCTTTAGAAAAAAATTGAAATGCTGTGTAGGGTTGGGGTTGATTCAATTAATGCCTTGGTTGGTAAAGAAAGAAAGAGAGAGAGAGAGAGAGAGAGAGAGAGAGAGAGAGAGAGAGAGAGAGAGAGAGAGAGAGAGAGAGAGTGTGTGTGTTTAAATAGAGCAGTAAATGGAATGAAAGTGAAACAATATTTATTTATATTTAATTACCACATCATTAATGCTGTCTTACTGAAACCCAGATAAATAGTGCACTGCATTCACTTCTTTTTTTTAATGAATATACTATCTCTCTGAGAACAGACTTGCCACTCTCCCCACATCAAGGAAGACTTCTGACTCAGATTGAGTATGTTACATATCAAGCCTTCTTGTTTGTTTTAAATAAACTACAAAATTCTCAAAATTTCGCTTCAGTCAAGCAAACACTTCTCTAGATTACAAAAAACACTTCAAGCTTTGCAGATTTCTGGAAGAGAAAAGCACAACAACACAGAGCCCAGCTGCAAAACTGATTAAAAAAAAAGATAAGAAAGTTATTTGCATTGAGTGCTGCAAATACATTTACTGCCTCATAGAAAAATGACATAATTTTGGTAAACTTCCTTTCCCACGTATTATACTGAATGTCTTGTTTGTGAAGCAGCTGTGGGTATGCATACCCTGCATTGACTCGTTCTCTCCCCATATTATCTCAGAGATTTCTTTTTCTTTCTTTTTTTTCTTCTTTAAACTCCCTTATTGGGAATATGCTAATGATATCCGTCATGATTACTGATTTTCTTTGAATCTTTATTCCACTGTGGGCAGAGCAATCACAGAGGTAGAACAGGAGATTTACAGCTAGCTTGTGCCTTCTCTCACCATCTGCCAGATTTGATTTAATTTGAATAATAACTGAAAATTTAGATTCAAAGACTACTTTGGTTTACTAACATGTTTATGTAGATCGAGGAAATACAGTAACAAGAAGTGTGCGAGGAGGCTTTTTCACAGCAGGATTTAACCTGCCTCTGAAGCAATATACTGGGTTTCCTTTTCATGAGCTTAGCAGGGGTCCTGAGCATTAACCGTTAGATTTTAAATGAAATATATTTAAGTCTTGCTGTGAGGGGACCAAGTTTTATTTTGGTTAACTATAGATGAAACAAAAGATAGGAAATCCCTCTTTTAGGTGGAGATTAGCAGTAATCTTGGTATATGGCTTTTCAGCTTTTTTTTTTCTTGCTTTTTCTTGTTTTCTCTCAACCTGTAAATGGATACAAATTGTATTTGGGAGTGCAGGGTGACAGAACAGACAGACTTTTAACACAGCTTAGTGGACAAAATAAGAAAAAAAATAGAAGTTTTTTTCTCTGATTGATACACTGAGTCCACAACTATTATTTATTTTCAGTATACTATGTAATTTGCAGAGAAAAGTGAGAGATTTATATCTTTAAAGTTATCTGGAGGTGTTATTGATTTTTTCCCCCTCCTAAGGTCACCTCTTCAAGAAGGAATGGCAAAACAAGAGCAGTTGCCGAAAGTGGCCACATGATCTGTAGACTGTCAACCATTCTTTTAGGACATTAATGAGGGATTACACAAGAATGTCAGGAGAGGATGTGGGTGGGATTCTTTCCATTCATTTTGGCCATTAAAAAACGTTCTTATACAAACTTGAAGCAGGTGGCCATTTTCGTATTTTATAAATAGATAAACCGACATCTTAATGGTTATCTTGTGGAAAAAGGGGCTTCAAAAGTTAGAAAATAAAGAAATTCTCTATCCCCGTAGCCTCCTAAACCATGAATTAATGTACCTTCAATAGACTCATTTCCTTTTCAGTGTCTTTCTTTTACAGCTTTCTTGTTCATGTGGCTACTAAGGGGTGAGGCTGCCGATGAGCTCACATTGTAATGCACCTGGAACCCCCCTAATTGGCCGCTATTTATCTTATATCCCTTTGATACTGCACCCCATCTTCTGAGACAGTGACAAAACCCCCATCTGAATAGGAATAATCTCACAGAGAAATGGAAGTGTGGAGAGAATATCTTGGGAGGAAATTCCACTTTCTGTTCAACAGCCAAGATGAAAAAAACAGACAGACAGACTTTGGAAAATACTACATCATATTTCATTGAGAGTTAAGAACTCTTTGGGTTAAGAACTAAGGCGCTCACATTATTTAAACGGTGTCCTTCTCATCAGTGATTAAAAGATGTCTGCAAGATTCTAGCTCAACCTACAAATACATGCTTGGAATCACAAGAGATAGAAAAATGAATAAATGGATCTGCGCAAAACCAGAGATGTGTGACATCTCATTAGTGAAAATGTTAAAACAGACTAAATAAAGTATGGAGAAAATAATTACTTTAAAATGGGGGTAACAAATAAAATGAAACCGTGGGCCAACCTTGGGTGTACTCATGTGGAGTGGAGAGTCACATCCATAAAGTTCAACTGCTCTACAGCATTGGCTCTTTGTGGTTATAGAGGATGTCCAAAAAGTGGTACTGGAGGTTATCCAATAAAGAGTCCACAATGGTCATTTATGTGTGGATCTGTTGAGGTCATCATTTAAATCCCAAATGAAGTAGAACAAAACTTCTCCTGAATTCAAGTAGGAATTTAATATCAAATGACTAATGTAGTGTAACCTTTTCCACTAACACATGACAGTGGCTGGTCATTGTAATTTAGTTGTATTATTTAGCTGGGACCACAGTCTTTGGTTTATTTTGCCTGAACACTGCCATTAACACCACAGTAACTATTTCCCCTAACTCTAACCCTCTGATCACACCAAATGGCCAGCACCAAGAGGACAAACCATTTGTTAGATCTGTGTGCTGCCGAGGTATGGCCCTTTTTCATATTTTTGTTTTAATTTGCTTTATTCTCACCCACATTCAGGGCAAGTGATACAATTATGCATTGAAAAGTGAGACTACAAACTGCTGGCTATTCACAACAACAGTCAGTCCTGTTACAACTCAGGAACTTAGTCCTGAACTACACACCCACTGCCACTCAGTGTTGGACCACCAAGCAAGATTACTGAATTTTGCCGAGATATCTGGAAATATGAACATATGGGCCGTTGTTACTGTGTTGAAAGAGAATCTCACCAAACATTTGACAGAGACTGAAGTTATCAGGAGACGGGATAGGGGGACGACCAGATTCAATGTCACTGTTGTTTTGCCTCTAAAGTCACTGTATCAACTGAATTAACATACAACTCAATAACAGAAAACACCACTGAACAGCAACGGGAAAAGCAGTTTTAATTACATCCAGATGGCAGACTTATTCCAGACCCTTTTGAGACATCACGTTCTGATTTGGTTACTGTCCAATATCAAGATTTGAAAGTTAGTACTCGGGCCAGCTAACAGGACTGGCAAATCCATTTTCTGAAGGACTGGGTTATTAAAAGCTTTCATGCAAAAATGCAATTATATACACATGTACATGAGTTTTTTACAACTATATTTTAGAGTAGATAGCACACATAGAAGTATGTTCATACAAAAGGCACAATATCTGGAAATGAAGAGTTGTTCCAGTTTCTCACTCGATAAAAATAGTAATATAATTTGAAAAACTCATGTTAGATTTGCTTACTCAGGCAGAGACCTAACTACATCATTGAGTTATCAATTTGTTTCCATGTAGGGTGTTATCTTTTCATTATTATCTACTATATAAAATGCATCCCCGGATTGTTAAATTGTTAATTAAACCTGTCAATCACTCAGCAAGTGAAATTACCTTCGACAAAGGCATAATAACTATACTATGTAAGGAATATGCATTCGCCTCAACACTGGGAACCCTCCGTAGAATAGATAATTTAATCTAAACAATGTGATTCAAATTTACTTTTTATCTAGATTACAAGTTATTAACAATGAAAGCAGTCTTCCAGAAGACAGCAGAAGGCCAACAGTCCAGTTTTGTGGATTCTGTATAGATCTGGAATGAATATACACCAGAAAGACGACAGAGTAACCTTTGCACTCTTTTAAAAGACACATTCATATATAAGTGTTTACATGTTGCAGGTGGGATGCGAACAGGTATAAATCATTCCAGGAAAACTACACAGCTCATTTCAAGTTCAGCTAAAAGCCTTGATATGAAATGGAGGGGGTGCAATGTCAAAATGTTGCCAATGAATCTGAAAATACAAGGCTGATGTCTGGAATTAATTTACAAGCCATTGTTAAAATCTTTTGCACACTTTGAAAAGACGTCTGCCGTTAAAGTTTACAGTAACAAAAAAATAAATAAGAAAAAGTGAATTATCCATGGTTTCTGGGGGCAGCTTATAGACTGGGTTTAACTTAGTTTGGAAGGCACTATCATGCAAAAGGCACAGAACAAGAAATGCACATAAAGCTGTTAAAAAAGGGGAAATGACTTCAGCTTTTGAGATCTATGGGAAGATTTTTCAATTCTCTTTTCAAACACTTTGAGAAAATGACCAGTCCCTGAAGTCTAATGTAGAAGTCAATTGTTGTTCTACAGCAGTATATGGCTGTATCCCTTTCCCCATTCCACATGCACAATCTGGCATAGGAAAGCAAACAGAACTTGCGTAAAAAATAAGGGCACTCTATTATGTATGAAATGGCATACATTAAAATCACAATGAGGCGTAACTACTTTTGCGTCAGTTTCCTCTCTACTCCCGGGTCTTTGCCAAAATAGCCTTATCAAAGCCCCATTCCTTTCCAATCACAACCATTACAATTCACAATGGCAGGGTATGTGCACCAGCTGCAGTCGTGAAAGAGCCCTGCATGTCCCAATGAGCGCAATGAAAAGAAAATCCTTGTTATAAAGCTGGAGGTGTCATCTTCCCCTGGCCAGCTGGGTATTACACATTTGAACGCAACAAGGTGCTAATTACAAGACGACGAGCCCAACCTCACAGCGAAAACTTGTCAACTGGCCCAATCAATCCCTGCCTTCCTTATCTCTTACAGCATGTTTTGTTAGTTATGCCCCGTGACTGGAGGTGTGAATACCAAGCGGCGTGGAGAAACGGTCATCTCAGCCATATGTGCCAAACACCCAAAAGAGAAAAAAACTGACATAATGTTCCGTCTGTTAACACACATTAATCTGAAATAACAATTGATAACATTAACATTAAACAAAAAGACAATAGTCAAAGACAGCTGTCTTGACCTTGCAAACAATTAAACTTTTTTATTATAAAATAACCCTGCCATAAGGTGTCAAGCTACCCTCACAGGATGTTCTCCGTATAATGCATCTGAGCTGCGAGATTTCAAACATTTTGGCATAAATTACACCTGCACTCTCATTATAAATGCTACTGCCACTCAGATTTAAAAAAAGTGCCAGAACTGTATTCTATTGTGTTATTTTCCTTTATGAAAACATATAAGTCCTGTGATAATTGAGTCTGTTTTCATTATACATCTATGTTTCATAGTTATTTTTAAATAGAGAGAGAGAGAGTTCAACAGCAAATGCAGCTATTGGATCAATCAATGTATTACAGAAAAAAGTCAACTTTGCAAAAGTGTATATTTAAATTTGTCAACTCTTGAAGACGTATGGCAAGCAAATGGCAAAACACAGCTTAAAAATCAAATAATAAATAATATGTAGTTAACTATAAGAAGGATAATATTAAGCTTTGTCAGATTTAAGTTAGACTTTTAATTCGGTTCTATGGAAAGTGAAACAGAAAACAACATAGTATATATACTGGATGGCCTATATTTAAAAACATGATGGAAAACTGTTTTTCATTAAGAATTCACAACAGGCTTTGTTTTTACACAGAAAGGTGCTGATACAATTAGCTTATTTCCTTCAATGTGTGTGTAATCTTCTAAAGTTTCAAAGTTCTGGAGGAACACAATCTTGTTTCGATTCTGCAAAACTGAAGTTGATTTAACTTTTTATTCAATAGAACGTTTTGCTTTCAACCACCATCTGTCTTGCCATTTCTCAGGCTCGGATGATGAATAGTGTATAAGCGCACATTTTTAGTTCATTAGTTTTTATATGGAAGGGGCTGTGTTATATTTATGATAAGAATGTACTTGTTTCCCTTTTATTTTCCAGGCTCTGTGTTGCTGTACGGTTCATTGTCTGTGTTTCATTTAAAACTAAGAAAGAAAACTCGATAAAGCTTATAAGTGTTTCCTTGTGTCTTTGAGTTATAAAAATCATTATAGCCTTGATGCAGGCTTAAGGGATAAAGAATGAACTTTAATCAGAAATCAAACATCAATTTTATAGCTTATTTTTCCCCGTTTATTTTATGACTTACTGGTGGCTGCTGTGCGTCACATGTTCAAAGGTTTGCCTTATTTCTGTAGAAGCAGCATACCTATTGAGATAATCCTTGCCTCGAGTCAAAGTTTAGGATTCCGAAAGAAGCTTTTGAAATAAACTGCATGGTTTTGGTCCAGCGAAGGCACTTTTTTTACGGCTTCACCCTTTTGAAACAGCTAGCGGAAGGGAAGAGAAGCCAGGGGTGTCCCTGATTATACTGCCCCCCAGAGGAAACTGTGTTACTAATCAAAGAAATCATAATCCTTCACCTTAATTAAACCCATCTCTCTTTCTCTCTAAGATGTATACAGTTTTCAACAGAAAAAAAAAGAATGGGAAAGCTCTGACAGCTGTCTCAATGCTATTTACAATACAGCTTGTTTTGTATTTTATAACTCTTTTGTCTATTTCACAGACAGCCCCCTGTATAACAAAGAAGCTGAAGAATGCTTTTAATTCTTTTCACCATAAACATCAGGACAGTAGCCAGCTTTCTGTAATAATTTGCATAGAAATAAAAAGTCAGAGAGAGAGGGAGAGGGAGAGAGAGAGAGAAGAGGAAAAGGAAAGTAGAAATGGGAAAATAAATATAATATTGAGGGGGGTTCACAGAGGTGAAACATTTATCCTATGATCTTATATGATACTCCTCTAGTCATACAGTGTGAAAATCGAATGCTTTAAATCTTCATCTCTCTTCTGCTGGTCACAATATCTAAATGAGGTCATGGCAGATGCAGTTTAAATAATAATCAGATGATTGCAACATCAGATACATATCAAAGACAGCACACATCATGCTAATGCACTGGGCAAAAAAAACAACCTGAAAGCAAACATTGACCATGGTAGGAAATCCTGGTCAAGTCAGTCCATTAGTGGGCCTCATGTGTTCCCACCTGGGCTCCTAAGGATTACTGGAATAAGCAGCACAGTCTTTTCCAGAAAATGGGTTTTGGGAAGTGGTCTTCTCTTCCGGTTATGGTAATTAAGATCATGTGATTGTATTGCCTGGTACTTGTATTTGCAAAAAGCATATTTATATCAACATCAATGATAATAACAAAAATATCCACAATGCATATCAAATGTGGACAAAGCATGAATACTCCTATGCTTTGGTGCTGCTAAAAACAAATGCAACCGAATATATTAACAAAGGCTGCTGTGACCCTGCCCCCACTCCTGGAATGTCGGACACTCTTTTAGGTGGTGTATTGGTCCAAAGTCTATTTTAAAACAAGAGGAATTTCTCAAAAAAAACTCTTTGTCTTGCCATTAACATCCCTGCTGAGATGTTGTTTCTTCTTCTTCCTCTGTTAATGCAGCAGTCTATTTGGTGAGGCTTCTGCAATAATGTAATAATGAGGATTTCTTCTAATTGTTTTAGAAGTCCATGTGTACTGAACAATCAGGCTGTTTAATAATCTCAAATTAGTCTATTAAACAAAATGCAAGAAAGCAAAAAAACAGTGACCCAGCATTGTAATCCACATTTAGTGAAACACTCACAGGCAATTGAATTATGCTTCTGCAGTATTAATATTTTTATTTCAAGTTTTGGTCCCATAAAACTTAAATACCAGTGTGTGAAATACAATTAGTTATATAAATTAAATATATAAACATTTACACTCTCATGTTACTCCGCAGCACTAATGAAGCTGTGCATATTGCTTTGAATTCTTCAACAGGCCCATGCAATATGATCCAAGTCAACGCACTTCATAATTTATGAATGCCAGCTCTGTCAGAGCCTGGGCTCTGTAGACCATGCTTTGCGTTTCAGATTTTTTTCTCCCCCTTGTTTCCTTTGTTGATAATACTCATAGTTTAGTCATTATTATTTTACAGATATTTATTTATTGGTTTTAGGAAGAACATTTATATCAGTTTTAAGAAACAGAGAGCCTAAAGTATGTTATGTCTGAGGGAAAAATGCATTAGATGTATTAAATAAACTGACAATATTTAAATTAACAAGTGGAAGTCAAAGTTAAGATCTGCTTAAGGTTTTTTAAAGTACCATACTGTCATTTAGTGGCTTATATGTACGTAGAAAGTGATATTTAATATATATATAATTAATTACATTGCACCCTCATGCTAGTTATTCGTTTTTATAGAACTTTAATTAAGGGACAATCTGTATAAAATGGAGGTAGAATAAATTATTAATTTAGTGAAGACATTCAACTCTGAAGTTTTGAAAGCGCCTTTTCCATCAGTTTCTATGACAGCACATTAGTTAGAGTGTAGTGTTATTAGCAGTGGCGTTTTTCGTTTACCGTATGCTACCCTTGCGCATGCAGAAAAACCATTAGCCCTCTTAAAGATGATGTCTGGTAGTTGAGACATAAACATTAACATCTAGTAAAACCCAATATGTGAAAATATGCTCTGGTTTCGGTGTACTGACCTATTGTGATTTATATACGAGCTATAATGGCTATTGAGATTAATCTTCTTTTTCTCTGCTATGATAGTCCGAAGTCAAAGCTCTTTAAGGGGAATATGATTTAATGTCATTCAATTCTCTGTAGGAAAATGAAAGATAAAATATGCATGTGGGAATGCTCTCAAATGAAATGCTTTTCATTGTCCCGTCCCTTTACATATCCTTTATGTGAACCCTATGTTTAATTTTACCTTCTCCCACTTAAATGTACAGCCAGGACTGCTTTCTTTTTCAAATTCAGCACTGGCTGATAGGAATAGCAGAAAGGCTATGATGAGTTGCAACAAAGGTTTCTTCATCTTCAAAGATAGCTCGTCCTTTCATATCGGACACTTAAATAAACCCAAATCCACTCCATCGAAACATATTTAGCCTGTGTGTTTATTTAGGGATAGATCTATGGCGAGTATATGGCCCTCTGTTTTGCAATCTGCAGTTAATGAAGAGCGGTTAAACAAAGCTTCTCCACTGCCTGATACACAATCCTTATCTTTGAGTACTTCACCCTGTATTCACACTTCTTTTTTCTAATTTCTGTTAAGCAGGATCCTTCAGTAGCCATCGATTAAATAGTCCTTTCTGATGGTCTGAGTGGTGGTTTCTCTTCCATTAAGAAATGTGCTGAGACCACTATAGCTGGATCTATTTACAGACTGTATAGATGGAAAACATATACATGGACTAGTTTCCTAGAAATGAAGCGTTGCTGCCCACTTTAAGAGTAAATTGAGTTTAGCCCAAAACGGTGACAATCACATGGAAGATGACACTATATTGAACAAGAGTTTATGGCGGTTAGGTGATTGTAAGGTAGTTTAACACATCCAAAGTCTAATTTTAAGGAAAGGCAAATGCCTTCTCAGAGACTGTGTGATTTATCAATAGGATGTCAGGTTGAGTGATGATGGTCGCTGTTGAAGACACATAAAAGGCCGTCAATCAAGCCATACAAACAGAAAAGTTTACAACTATTGATCATAACTGGGTGCGCTTAGATTATTATAGCAACAGAAACCATCCGTAATGAGGAGATCGAGGAAACTGAGGCTTAAAAAACAAAAAAAAGAAACTGGAACTTAACTTTTTGAATGATAACTACTTTTTTCTACTACTAACAATAAAAAGATATGAAAGAAAGAAAAATGTTTTTACCGATAAAAGAAAACAGTTTAGTTATGTTTAAAGACTATTTGAAACACACAGCTATGCATCTGATCATCATATATAATGCTTTTGAAGAAAAATATGAAGAAAAGGGTCACTCTGAGCCCTGATACAGCTGTCCTGCCCTTCAAACCTTTTCAGCAGTGGCTCTACTGTTCAGTAATGAAGAACAAAAGAAGTGAAATGTAAAGAAAAAGTAACTGTGGAGTCTATTCTCGCTCCAGTCACCCATCCAGTTTGCAATGGCCAATTGTTAGCACGTCTTCTAACAGTAGCTCATTATTCAAACTAATTAGAACAAACTGATAGCACTGTAAATTCACCAAGTTACAAAAAAACGTATATATGTACTTATCAGTGTGAGACAGACACTGGTGTTTGTTTAGTTTGTTCCATAGATAGTACCAAATGCTCTTACAATTTGTATTATTTTATTGTTTTAATATATTTAAGTTCAATATCTATATGTCTCAACACATTCTCTGTTACAAACACTGACTGTGGTTATATACCTTACAACTTTTTGATAAGCAATACTTATACATCCTAGGAATTTTGGGAACAGATGGGAAAGAAGAGGAAAAAAATCATATCGGCTTCCCTGACATGGAATCTCTTTCATACTGAGTGGAAAATAAAGTGTCTCTTTCACCTAAACTGCAAGACTCACGCAATCCTATAAGCTTGTCTTTTCTTTCTCACACTGATAACTATTTTGTCTATTAGGAGAAAGTGAAGTATTGGGCCAAGATGCAATTTTAAATGGGAATCTGTTAATAAATAATCAGTTGATTGATTTACCTTTAGTCAAACCAATTGTCTGGAACAGTCGTAGCTTTGAGAATGAAATCTTTATCCACAAGTTCATTGGAGGAATAGGATTATTTTAAATCTCAATGTCAAACGGAAGATTATATATATATATATATATATATATATATATATATATATATATATATATATATATATATATATATATATATATATATATTATTAAGGTAGGTGGGCAGTTTGTCAAAAAGCAGAGATTAATTTAGTACAATAAAGTCTGCAACCGGAAAACAGACCACAGCCATATATTTTGTTGTAGCAAATATTAGACATTCCAGCATGACCCCTTTAATAAATCCCTTTTTTCATTTTAAACATATCATATTTCAATACTAAGGGTTATCAGGGCCTTTGCCAACTAAACAAAAAAAAAAATCACACAATAGAAGGCTTTTAGCTACGTAAGTGGAGAAAAGTCTTATTTCTAATTTGTTTTATTATTGGAATGGATGGAAAGGGTGCCAGTTCACTAAGAATAAAAGTAGTCGCTCTACACACAGAGAAAAAAATACAATACAGGCTAATCAGATATTTTGAGAAACCATTGATTTGATAAAAATAGCACAAGAGAGGCCCCTGTCTCCAATGACATACTAAACCGAATCAAGTAGAGGGGAAAAAATGGAACCACAAAAACAAACAGAATAGGGTATTATAGTCTTCCGATGTTGGATGCAAAAACAGAAATATATCCCCTTTAATCACTACAAAGCAAATTTACCCTGCACTGAGCATTTTAGACCACAGCTTAAAACAACCAGGATGGAAATAAACAAGTCACAACTGAACATGCATGTTTAAAAAAAGAAAAGAAAAACAACTCCTTTGTTAATATAGAAATGTGGAGTGGGACACCTATTGAAAATAAACAACAGTGCTCACACTGCAGGGATGACTGATTTTAGAAGTTATTTGGTGCTTTTCTCTTGATTTTTTCATGTTGGAATAGAAAATGAAATCAGTACCAGTTTCACAAGTCAAACACAAACTGTGATATGACACCTCAATGGAAGGTGGGACTTCGAAACACTTGTTAATGAGATGACAGTTGACATTATTTTGTCAAACGGATACAGTACATTATTCTAAAACGTGGCCACATGTACTTGAAAGAAGCAGGCTGTAACATTAGTAGCATACACAGAAGTCTGAGCTGTAAGAATTCTTAAAATGTTGAGAATCAGGCCTCCTGCTGAAGAGGTGAAACAAGAATAACCTATTTTCCAAGTTTCACACTGACAGAGCTTTCAAGCTGCCTATTGAGAGAAATACACCAAACTCAAAAGCCAGTAAATGTTTGTGAGCTGATCAGTTCTGGAAAAGGCTGGATGTTAAATTTGAATAAAAACATGACATTTCATGTGCAAAGTGGATCTGGATGAAGATGAATAAAGGACATTTAACCTAACATAAAGATATGAATTAATATGCAACCCTGTGTATGCGAATATTCCAAAATACTACCAGGTTAGCAAGGTTTAATTATGTATTAAGTATATGATGTATATGAGTTTACTTCCCCTCCTTGTCAACAATTTTGCATTTGAAATCTAAATTCCTAAATGCATTGTGTTGCTACCACAGTCTGAAACAAACCTGTTACATACAAGTTATTTTTCTATAGCAGGAAGAGATGTGAAAGTATTACACATTTATATAACCTCATTATTTTGCATTTCAAGTGGATATATGAAACTCTAACCATTGCAGTTCATGTCATCTCAAAGCAAGCACCAAGTTTGACAGCTGTCTTTTAAGAATGACAGCCTCATTTCTGCCTTTTTTATTTGGGGGGAAGTAAAATAAAGGAAATAAATCCTATTCATGTCATAAACTGTTTAAGAAACACTCATCTGGGCTCTATGTGTGTATTCTGTGATTGAAAAGTACAGCCAGCAAGATACGGGTAAACATGAAGAACCATTCTAAATTTAAAGCCTTGGTGCATACCTCTATGCTTACTCAGGGCGACTGTATCAAGTAACCAGGCGCAGCTCCTCAATCCAGGCAGGTCAGCTCACAGCATGTCTGTGTTCCATTATCAAGTCCATTATGATAAGCTCTTGTTGCAGACAAAGGATGAACAGAAACAGAATTCAAGCTGACAAATTAGACTTGAAATCAGTTTCATTAACATAACGTCTGGAAGTTCATTAATAACAGGGTTTTAATTATTCATGCTCTTGTTTCACTAGATACAGCAGTTTTCCCCTGCTGTGTTGCATGTCTGGATTAGCTGCAATGCACTGTGGCTAAATGAGAGACAGCGCCAGTTTCTCAGGCTCAGGTCAGCGCTACAAAACTGCAACAAGAGAAGTATAAACACTTCTTTGTTGTATGGCTGAGTCCTCTGCCCATGGCACCCCCCTTCCCCTCGCAAAACCACCACCCTGTTAGTTAAGCACCCACACGTTCAACCTCAAAACAGAAACTGCTCTGTGATTTAGTGTCGATAGCACAAATATTTTGAGAATGTACGTTGCAAATGAAAAGAGTACAAGTTGTTTGCATTCACACTAGATACAAATATAAACTTGGAACAGTTAATGTGGAGTAGGTTATCAGCAAACTCCATGGTTTCGTGAATTCAATTGGAATCATATCAGTTTAATAAATAAATCATTATGTATAAAAAAAATCCACACTTCTATAAGTAACACAAAACAAATGTTGCTCTCAATGGCTGATGTAATGTTTGTGGTTTAAACAAAAGAGAGCCGTTAACTGAAATAAATAGTTAAGAACAAACAAGTCTTTTATCCCACTTTTAAGTGGGATCATTTATAAAACCCTACGTAAGCAGGCTCTTTCTCTCTGAAGCAGGCTCCATGTAGGTGTTTGCAAACGATGCGGTGGTGACTGGCTACAGCAGGATGCCTTTGCAAAGAACTGTTTAGTCTAAAAGATTAAAAACGTCTTGAAACTCTTCTGCTACCAATTAACCATCTAGTATTTCTGTAAGGCTTGAATTTTTGATCCGATCGATGACACCATGCCGGTCCATCTTCAACAGAGTGGTTACTGAAGATATAAAAATCAATAGGCATATGATACTTGAAAATCAATATTTTTTGAAGGCACTGAGGCATTTTGAGAGCATAATATGAGAGAAAGAAAACCACGAGAGCTTTTGTAAATAGAATGTTAACACCAGCGCTCCTCACTGGTTACATTTTGCATGAAGCCAGGCTGTTCAACACAATATTAAACACTCAGAATTATGATTATTCAAAACTATTTCAGGATTTGGGATATGCAACTTTAAGGGATGTCACAGTACAGGGCTAAGCAGTGCATAATTACAGGTTTCAGATTTAGATTTAAGGCAGATCAGATGAGAGGAGTAAAACAAAGGTATGATATAAGGAGTTGTGCTAGCAATTCCATCCTTTAAGACATGCCTGCCTAAACAACCTGGCTTTAATTCATATCACCAGATTTAACTGAACACTTTCATTTATTTACTCTTTACTGTTTTCAATAAATTGTATTGCATGCACATGAACTATAGATTTCTT
Organism: Amia ocellicauda; assembly: GCF_036373705.1. Taxonomy (NCBI): domain Eukaryota; kingdom Metazoa; phylum Chordata; class Actinopteri; order Amiiformes; family Amiidae; genus Amia; species Amia ocellicauda. Next base: position 10,707,660 of record NC_089868.1, on the reverse strand, counting down.
TAAGGCCGTACAAATTGCACTGCCTAACAGTATTGGGTCCTGGAGGCAACGGCTGACTTTTGATCAAGTTCCACATGAAAGATAAATTCACAAACTGAACATTATATGAACCCAAGGCAACATGTTGTGAGATTAGGAAACAGAGATATTGATAAGTAGGGCCTTGCGTTTTGCATTGATTGATATACCGTATAATAAAAAGTTATGAAAAATGCAGGAAATTACTGCAACATTAAAGTGGACAATTTAACCAGGACAGTACAATACCCATTACTCTTTGCAATCCATACACATACTAGACTCTGGTATAGTTAGTCAATATTTGAAAATTAAAGATAATACCAAATTACACAAATTATTTGGAAATTAAATTAATGAATGCAGGAAATGTACAGGTAAGGTGTTGAACTTGAATGAGAAAAGGACTTGGGAGTTTATGTTGGCTAATCAATGTTCTCTCACAGACAATGTAGTAAAGTCATAAAGAAAGATTAAATGAAGGGAGGTAATATTAAAAACTCTACAGTGCACTTGTACAACTACATTTAGAGTGCAGGTTTGATCCTGTAATGAACTGGTAAGAGTTCAAATGAGACCAAACAGAATAATATATTTCCTTAATTTTCTATTGCTCTTGTGAGAGTAAAATAATTCTATCACTGTGGAGATTTGATGTAATCAACCATGAAAAAATGCTTAACAGGGAACAGAGGACATTAAGTTAATAAAAGGTGTATGTAAGAGAGAAAAGAAGAGAGACTTTTTACCAAAAAACAACTCAAACGACCTAACCATACTGGGGAAAACAATTCACTGCGATTTTTCATAAAGGATTGTCATGAGATTTTCTGATCAATCAATCATATCAGAAAGATGGGCCAGTGACCCCTGTTCTCTGAAACTTCCTGGAGCCCCCATATTCCCTTCATTACCAAACAAATCTGGATTATATTCTTCATCAGTAAACAATCTTATCTAGGATAGTTTTTTTTTTTTTTTTAATGAACAGCAGTCATTTGAAGAAAATATTGGAGGTCATATGCAACACTGAGAATAATAATAAAAAAGGCATTACTGAGGGCTCTTTCTCTGTGTAGCACAGCGTTGCACCAGTAATTTTATGCCAGAGCTCACAGAAAGTGTATGCCCTTTGATCCTTTCCCCCTGACATCACCGCCAAATAAGGCAGCACAATTGATGTCACAGGGCGCCTTCTTCGGATTTGCTTCTGGGTTTGCCTAATTGGACATAGCAGCTATCTGTGTTAATGGTTATAGTTCCACTTCATAGAACCCGGGTTAAAAAACACCAACAACCTTCCGTTCCGAAGAACAATGGGAACAATAGTCAATCCCAGTGGTTATTTGGTACCTAAACTGACATGAGACCAGTTAGTTAACGCAATAAACATCAGACTGCCAGCTTAGTCAGGGGTGCCTACGTCCAGGACCGGCAGTCCCCAATCTAGAGGTCAGAGTGTCAGCCACACTGAGACGGTGAAGCCTAGAGAAGGTGTATGAGAGAGGAATTGTTGGCACCGATCTGTATGCTACATAAACAAGGACCACTAAGGAGGGAGTAAACTCTGGTTTAGCCCAAATCCCAAGACTCTGGATTCTCCAGTGCATCTGTAAACACACGACTATGCGGGATCACTAAGAGAGGAGGGAATTGTAAATAGAGGAAGTGGTGTTCATGGGAGAAACGTGGGGGCGCAAATGAGAAAACAATGAACTGAAGTTAGGAGCAGGAAGCACCAGCATTTGCAATAAGAGGAACACAAGCACAAGTGGAGTCTGCAGAAGAATCCCAAGTGTGTGTGCATGACAAACACAATCCAAAAACTCAAAGGAAAAAAGTGAATCAAACTGAAAAGCGCTGCCTGCAAATATAAGTGTTAGCATTAGAGATAGTTGTGTTCAACAGATACAAGTGAATGTGACTGGGGAACACAAGGAACCAACACAGAGCTTAAACCACACCAACAACAACTACAATAATAATAATAATAATCATAATCATAAAAAAAAAACAGCTAACAGAAATCAATAGGGCTGCTACAATCACTGTGTTATTGAAGTAATAGTAACTATAACAAAGAAGAAGGGGTCTATTTGGTGTCAGTGGTAAGTGGAGACTGGAAGCATGCAGCAGTAGAGTGAAGGGTCACAGGGCATGCACTTTCAATGAACTCGGCAATACAATCATCAGTATTATTCGGTGCCACTGAGAGTCCGTCGGTAATTGCTGTTATTCTTGCTCGGGTAACATAACTTAAAAGGCCTTTATTTTTTGGACTAAAAAAACAAAACAAAAAACAAAAAAACATGAGTGTGATTACATATGTTGGCATACAAAGGCAAAGTTATACTGCAGAAAGAACAGGTATGAATATGTGAAGGTGCTTGGGCTATATCTGCCAGTGCTCTCTCTCCTTCTCAAGTATGGTGAACACTGTCTTAGATATTTGTATATGTGCTATTATGGTAATTGTACATCTCTGGACAGTACATATTGAGTTCAGTTACAGATGATGAAAACTAGTGAATCTGCAGACTATGATTTCCTTGATTCATTGGCTATATTTTAAAACAAAATATGTATGTATGTCTTTGAGTAAAACATAATCACTGTCTTCCTCAAATAGATATGGGGACTATAAATATTGTGTAGCTCCAGATTAGATTTCAGGTTGCCTAGTCTCAGGTTTGTAAATACAGCTGTTTAGCTACAGTACGTACTTCAGTCTTTGGGCTTTATATTAAAAAATCAACTTTTTATGTATGTTGTAGAATATTGCAACCTCCAATATTATATTACATTTTCAAAGTGTAACACAAACAAAAAACAAATCATAAATTGTGTTTAAATACTGTAAATATAACTGCTTACAGGCTGGGAAATGGTCCGCCATGGTTTTCATTAACTTTTCTTTAAAAACTTTTTTTTTCCTTTTCAAAGCATGGAATTCATCAGCTTGATGAAGAAAAAGTGCTGTGCTTTGAGGTTGTTGAACTGTAGAAACTATAGACTTGCAGGAGAATCTCTCCTTTATGAAGAAAAGGGAGAGGGCTAGAGTTCATAATAAAATAGATTTTATTTTGTTCAAGGATGGAAACATTATGATAGGCTAAAAGGTTTAATATTGTCTTCAAAGGTTACTTATGCAATGGATAGAATGATACATGCTGAATCTGTTCAATAACCCACTCCTTCAAGTGCCACTAGGCAGAGAAAGAGTGGACTATTTAATCATATATTCAACTGAGCTGGACACCCCTATTAAAACAATTTCAAATTCAAATGACATGTTTATCCAATTCTCCTGCATTTCCCCTCCTCCAAACTATAACAGATGTAGCAAACTGAACCAAAGAAAGATCAGAGAAACTGCAGGTTTCAAATTGCCGCTTTTTAGTTGCTGTTTTAGTATATATATTTTTAAATGCCTTGTTTTCATGTTCTTTTACTTAATAATCTTTACTATTCTAGCAATTTATACAACCAACGCAATATTGTACATTTGGACACTGGAAGACCATCGTGAAAACCTAGGCACAAAGCTCTGCAACTTGTATTTAACAAACAAGTTTCATCTGCCACAAACTCAAAGCTCCTGTCCCAGACACAGCTGAGTACTGTCTGACTCTCGGCATAGCACTGCAATCGAACTAAAAACACCTGACTGGGATCAGTCATCGTGGGTCCAGCTAAAACAAACAAATAAACAAACAGTCTTGTCACTGCTGCAGGAGAAAAGAAGATTCCTTTATTAACTGCTTTTTCCTTTTGCGGTTGAACCACAATTGCTTAAAGCTGGCGCAGAAATAAATAACATTAAACAAATGTCTATCAACAGTCTTTCCTCGCCACACCCTTCTCTCCACCTTCTCTTACCCAGTATCTACTTAAGGATTATTTGGACATCTAACTGAGCCACCATCTCATTCCATAAGTAAATATTTACAGGACCCAGAATATCCATCTGCCAATCAAGACATGAAAACCACTTATTGTACCATAAACTCCTCTGATAAACTAAATTATACACCACCAGCACCTGCCAGTTATAATTTCACAATTGACCACATAATTATTGCTTTGGACTATTTATCTTGGTACACAATTTACGGATCATTACACAAGTTTAATTGGTACTGTATTACTCTGTTATGCAAACAATATAAGGTGCGCTTCTTTTTGATGAGGGACAGAAAGTAAAAGGACCAATATATATATATATATATATATATATATATATATATCTGGAAAATTGGAAATACCATAAAAGGTTGTGGCAAATATCTAGAAGGAGAGACTTTCAAATATTTATTTAAAGAATAAAAACAGTAGGATAGAGGAATACAGATAGAATGAGACCAAAACTCAACATGTTTTGTCTATTGAACAATTAATGACTGAAACTGAAGTATCTATGGCAGAACATACAAAAAATGAACAGTATGTATCTGTTTGATTGCTGTTTTCACAAAATGACATTTATAAAGTTGTATTGTGTGCCCTTGTGTTCCACATTCCTCTCATGCAGCTATGGTAAAACACTTTAGTCTCTTTGCCCAAAGACATTAGTTTCATATGCTATCCACTTTAAAATTCTATGAAGGATTTTTTTTGCCAACAATAAACCCTACTAGAGAAATTAAAAAGGCCTTTATTTAATTGTCCAAGGAAGTCCGTGTGGTCCAAGGCCTGTTTTCAAGACAAAAAACAATATTTAACTGCCTTTCCTGATCAACTGTGTACTTTATCTTCTGCTTCCCCCTAAGCATGTTTTCTGTTATACTACTGCAATGTTTATCATATATATATATATATATATATATATATAAAAACTAAAACTGGTCCAGCAGTAACCAACTTTTTATACTTTAAGATCTTAGTAAATGTACAATGAATTGAGACTGCTTTCTCCAAACCTCTTTACCTTCGGATGACATAGTTTAATCCTTAGGATGTCAATTTAGCTGGTGTTACAGTGATGACACCGGCCTATTTTTGCTGCACTCTCTCAAATTCACATACCCACACACCCACAGACCAAAAATTGTGCTAAATCTTGCAAAAATTAAATAATCCAGCAAGGGGTTCAAACTAATATTAGTATAACAACCATTTCTTCACTGTTATCTTCGTCTTGTTTCAAATTGTCTGGTTTATTTGGGCAAAATGGCATAATTTATACTATTTTCACACATGGCTACATTTACTTTTACATAGTTTTAATAACTCACAGAAAGTGCAAAATAATTAATATATGCTTCCAGTAGTAAAAGAAACCTCCTACCCCAAGGGACTCCACCTGTGTTGCCTGCAGCAAAACGACTGCTGTAAAATCATACCCCACCTCATAAACTGTCCCAAGATGGTGAGCTAAATAATAATGAATTCAAACAAACAACATGGAAAACATAGGCTGGGATATGGTCACTAAAGGTAGCCTGCCCTTCTCCCCTCAACCACACCAACTGAAAAATAGTTCTCCTTACAATTAAACAGGGATTTGCAAATTAGGAGCTGCAACATATCCATGCTTGCTGAGGAAAAATACCCTGGAATTATGTGATCACACAGACTAGCACTTGGCACTTTATTATGAATTCATATATAGCAGTCTTCTGTGTTCACCTAAAAGTAGTTATGCATCACATATATCCAAGTTCTGGCAGAGGAATTAACCAGATTTCCTGAGTTCCAGTGTTCTTAAACACTTTTGAATCCCTTCAGAATCCTTTATCCCCTGGCACAATGTGCTCAAGAAATGTTGTTTGCCCTGCATTATTTCTGTAATGCATTTAACTAATGCAATATCACAATATTATGCTATAATATGTGTGTATGCTATATTTGAAACCGAAGTAACATATCACTTTGATTTGTATAAACTTGCATATTATTTTTAAACAAATAATCTTGTAATTGAGATCTGTACCAAGTTGTTAGAGATGGTTAGACTGTTATATATGAACTGCTGAAATTGTTAAATATCAAGAGATTGTAATATGTAAATAGTTTATAGTCTTGTTCAGGTTGTTTGTTTAACATTTGATTAATTACAGTAAAACTCCACTAAAAACACAGCTTAGGGGCTTATTTTTTCTGCTCCAAGAGAAGCAATTTCGCTACACAAATAGTGGATGGGTGGGTGACAATCTATAAATAAGGCCCAAGCCAAGAGACTTTTTGAGCTTTGCTCCCACAGTCTCTTTCCTGGCTTAAGCTTCTTTGTGCAATCTTCATAGATTCACTGTTCAGTTCATCATCATTTCTATTTTGAAAACACGCTAATTATAGCTGGCTACACATCAGACCTGATCAGCAACAAAAACCACGGACAGAAGATGATGGCAATAATACTTACTTGTAACATTTGTGTTTAATATGATCAAATATCATCACAGAGGCACATTTCAGAAGAATTTCTCATCAGATTCCTGAGCAGTTGGCTTACTGTGTCAGTATGTCAAATCACAATGTCAAAACGATGTTTGACAATTCAAAACTATTCTTACCAAATTATTAACCAATCTACATAATTTACGTATTTTACATTTACTCCATAATGTACATTCATACAACAATACATAGATGGTGTCCCCTGAATTACTCAAAAGCAAACTGAGTCTTATAAATGCAGCTCTCACAGCATCCATAATAGTAAGTACACAATCAAACCACTGGCTGTTTATGTGCATCTAAAGAATGCTTTATATTTTTAGATGCATGTACTTTTAGGGTCAATTAATACCAAAGGAGCTGTTACAAAGCATCATAAATTTCATTACAATTAAAAATATTATTGTAGACGTTAACTATAGGATTCCAGATAACATTAGAGCTTGTAAACTATTATGCAGTTATGTATTTTTATTATGCAACCATAAATAGAAGGCAGTTTCCACCACAGTGAAGCTGGTGGTAACATTCATATCAATGAGGAAATTAGTCAGTGTCTTAGATTCTCCAGAAGGCAAGCAAGTATTATCAAAAATATTAAATGTATGTACAATTAAAGAACACAAGTATTGTCAAACCTAACCAGACATGTTGATTAACCTCAACAGACTGATCATATAAATTAATGATTCATTTATTTTCAAAAAGCTTTCAAACTTGTTTAATAGAGAGATACAGATCCGTGTGTAAACCCTTAAGTCTCACACAATGAATTACAAATCTGCATGCCTGCTCTTTAAACTATTATTTTGTATGCCAGTATACACAGGAATGTCAGACTTCAAACCCTGGTGATTACAGTATCTCATGCAAAAGGTGAAAATAAATTAAACTGAACTGTAAGGTTCAGTCTTAAAGTTCGCCCCTAATCTTTGGCATGTCTTTGGGTATTGCATCAGTCTTTAATTAAAAAGAAAAACAGTCACAGTTGACATACCTTTACCTTAAACCAGAAGCTTAAAAAAAAAAAAAAAAAAAGCTTAATGCTGCTATTTTACAGCTGCAAACCATGGGACTATCACCTTTTTGTCATTGCCTTGGAAACCAAATTTGCATGTCTTAACTTATGCAAGCTCATTTTTGTAAAGCATTCAGTAATTATGATTTTATACTCTCAGCATCTCATACACAAAACTTTTGGGATTTACATGAAACTACCATATATCAAGTAAAAGAAAATGGGAATCAAATATTTATCTTAGATCACATTTCGTCATATCTATTCATCCTTTTACACTGCTTTTAATGTTACATGGTAAGGAATTCCTCATGATAGGATTGTACCAACTGTCAGATTTGATAGTGGAAGCATCATGGTCTGGGGAGGAAAGTCAAAGGGAGGGGTTTTGCATCAGAGGTTATATAAGTTCTACATCCTGTGCAAGCATAGGGAGAAGTGTTTTGAAATCTTTTAATAGTTACAGTTTTTGAACGTCAATGCCGTGGAAGTGCCAGTGTCCAATGCCATACATGACATAGTGTCAGAAGTGGGATAGTGGGAAACCAGGCAGGCCTTCTTCACTTCACAGGCTAGTCTCCTGACTTAAATCCAATTGAACTTATATTGTCTATTTTAAGTAAAAGTGTCACGAAACCTAAGTGTTCTTCAAAGACAGGACTACAAACAACAGTGACGGAGGAATGAATAATCTAGGGCGTGCCACCACCAAGCAGCTTGATGGAGAGTATGCCCTGAAGCTGTTTTAGAAGTCATTAAGGTAAGTGAAAGGCCTAGAAAACAGAACTTGCTTTCCATACTACTACAAAGTCTCCACAACTTTCTGAGGCATTGGGCCCATCTTTTCAAGGATAGATGTTTATATGTATAACTAATGTATAAGTCTGCATCTAAGGCCAAAACAGAGCATTACATAGGATGGCAGCTTGGTGGTACATGGGCATATACTAGGTTAGCTTTTCCAGCACGCTAACAAATCTAAGCACACATCCAAAGATATTAATACATTTGAAAACTACTGTGTGTGTGTGCTGTATATATAAGTTTAAGGCAGGTGTGAAAAAATGCAGTAAAGTAAGAATGCTTTCAAAAACAGACATGTTAATAGATTATATTTATCAATTAACTAAATGCAAAGTGAGTGAACAGAAGAAAAATCTACATCAAATCAATATTTGACCACCCTTTGCCTTCAAAACAGCATCAATTCTTCTAGGTCAAAAACCATACCTCTGACGTGGAAACAAGGCCAAGCGACTCAACTGTGCATGAAAACACAGGAACTAGGCTGCAGAAAAATGGCAGCAGGTGCTCTGGACTGATGAGTCAAAATCTGAAATATTTGGCATAGAAGAATTGATGCTGTTTTGAAGGCAAAGGGTGGCCACACCAAATATGGATTTGATGTAGATTTTTCTTCTGTTCACTCACATTGCATTTAGTTAATTGATAAATAGAATCTATTAACATGTCTATTTTTGAAAGCATTCATACTTTACAGCATTTTTTCACACCTGCCTAAAACTTTTTCACAGTACTGTATAAATAGCAAAACAGTGAGAGTTTGAGTTAGATATTAGTTTGAGGGAGGAGGCTGCAATGTGCCCTGCTCCTTCAATATGACACAAGGTGATATCAAGTACTGAGATGTGCAACTTAACTTGCAGTTCTCAAGGTGGCTGGCATTTCTAAAAAGAAAAACATCACTTTATACCTTGCAAGAAAAATCCATCTTTTCTTTGCTTAGGATATTTATCTTCAAGAAATACCAAATCAAAGAGAAGACAAATTTGAGACAGATTACAGATATCAGAACTTTCAAATTTAAGTTTAATGTAATGCAGAATTACCAACTCCACACTTTGTCCCACTCTACGTTTAAAGTACAGAAATTATGCAACAAACAATTCCTTTATATATATATATATATATATATATATATATATATATATATATATATATATATATATATATATATATATATATATCTATAAAGGAATTGTTTATATATACAGTGGGGGAAAAAAGTATTTGATCCCCTGCTGATTTTGTATGTTTGCCCACTGACAAAGAAATGATCAGTCTATAATTTTAATGGTAGGTGTATTTTAGCAGTGAGAGACAGAATAACAACAAAAAAATCTAGAAAAACGCATTTCAAAAAAGTTACAAATTGATTTGCATGTTAATGAGGGAAATAAGTATTTGACCCCTTCGACTTAGTACTTGGTGGCAAAACCCTTGTTGCCAATCACAGAGGTCACACGTTTCTTGTAGTTGGCCACCAGGTTTGCACACATCTCAGGAGGGATTTTGTCCCACTCCTCTTTGCAGATCCTCTCCAAGTCATTAAGGTTTCGAGGCTGACGTTTGGCAACTCGAACCTTCAGCTCCCTCCACAGATTTTCTATGGGATTAAGGTCTGGAGACTGGCTAGGCCACTCCAGGACCTTAATGTGCTTCTTATTGAGCCACTCCTTTGTTGCCTTGGCTGTGCGTTTTGGGTCATTGTCATGCTGGAATACCCATCCACAACCCATTTTCAATGCCCTGGCTGAGGGAAGGAGGTTCTCACCCAAGATTTGAAGGTACATGGCCCCGTCCATCGTCCCTTTGATGCGGTGCAGTTGTGCTGTCCCCTTAGCAGAAAAACACCCCCAAAGCATAATGTTTCCACCTCCATGTTTGACGGTGGGGATGGTGTTCTTGGGGTCATTCCTCCTCCTCCAAACACGGCGAGTTGAGTTGATGCCAAAGAGCTTGATTTTGGTCTCATCTGACCACAACACTTTCACCCAGTTCTCCTCTGAATCATTCAGATGTTGGCAAACCTCAGACTGGCCTGTACATGTGCTTTCTTGAGCAGGGGGGCTTTGCAGGCGCTGCAGGATTTCAGTCCTTCACGGCGTAGTGTGTTACCAATTGTTTTCTTGGTGACTATGGTCCCAGCTGCCTTGAGATCATTAACAAGATCCTCCCGTGTAGTTCTGGGCTGATTCCTCACCGTTCTCATGATCATTGAAACTCCACGAGGTGAGATCTTGCATGGAGCCCCAGACTGAGGGAGACTGACAGTTATTTTGTGTTTCTTCCATTTGCGAATAATCGCACCAACTGTTGTCACCTTTTCACCAAGCTGCTTGGCGATGGTCTTGTAGCCCATTCCAGCCTTGTGTAGGTCTACAATCTTGTCGCTGACATCCTTGGACAGCTCTTTGGTCTTGGCCATAGTGGAGAGTTTTGAATCTGACTGATTGATTGCTTCTGTGGACAGGTGTCTTTTATACAGGTAACGAGCTGAGATTAGGAGCACTCCCTTTAAGAGCTCAGCTGGTACCTGTATAAAAGACACCTGGGAGCCAGAAATCTTGCTGATTGATAGGGGATCAAATACTTATTTCCCTCATTATCATGCAAATCAATGTATAACTTTTTTGAAATGCATTTTTCTGGATTGTTTTGTTGTTATTCTGTCTCTCACTGCTAAAATACACCTACCATTAAAATTATAGACTGATCATTTCTTTGTCAGTGGGCAAACGTACAAAATCAGCAGGGGATCAAATACTTATTTCCCTTACTGTATATACACACTGATCAGCCATAACATTATGACCACTGACAGGTGAAGTGAATAACACTGATCATTATCATGGCACCTGTTAGTGGGTGGGATATATTAGGCAGCAAGTGAACATTTTGTCCTCAAAGTTGATGTGTTAGAAGCAGGAAAAATGGGAAGCGTCTGGCAAATTACCCAGATCTCAATCCAATCGAGCATCTGTGGGATGTGCTGGACAAACAAGTCCGATCCATGGAGGCCCCACCTCGCAACTTACAGGACTTAAAGGATCTGCTGCTAACGTCTTGGTGCCAGATACCACAGCACACCTTCAGAGGTCTAGTGGAGTCCATGCCACGACGGGTCAGGGCTGTTTTGGCGGCAAAAGGGGACCTACACAATATTAGGTGGTTGGTCATAATGTTATAGCTAATCGGTGTGTGTATATATATATATATATATATATATATATATATATATAAAGGATAATAAAAAACAGAACAGAAATGTTCAGGTCAAACAAACATCTATCCTTTATTTTATATATGTATTTATTTTGTGAAAAAGCATTTTTTTTACGTCAATGCTCCTGCTGTTTATTAAATCAATTGTAATGTTGATCAATGCAAGGGTTAGATTTTAGTTTCCAGTCTCTCTTTTCTTCATGTTTTCAGAATTTAACTTTAACATGATTTGCAGTTCTTCATTTCAAGGAAGACTGCTAGTGCCTAAAAGCAAAGTTTTGATTAGCTCAATATGGATGCAAGCATGTATCCTATGATTAAGGGTACCTCTGCAAAGCAGATTGTTTTTTGAGAATGCAGAGTATGATTACTGCATCCCTTATTTGAGTTACAAGTCCTATGTTTCTTATATGGAAAGGCTATTTGTTTGGCAATGGGAATTTGGTGGAAAGCCTATCGGATTTAGATAGAGTAATGGTTTAACCATAATATATTTTTGGATGTATAAAGAATTCTTAATGCAGTGTTTAGTGTCATGAATAAATAACAAAAAAAATACAACATAAAAAATAATGTTGATTTATTAGCCAGAAAAAATAAATGCCATATAAAACAACTGTCATCACTGTCAAAATGTAATGTGTTAAAATTAAAGTCTACTTTTTAATATTCCCATTAGGATGCTGTTAAAAAGAATAATAAAAAGACACAGAATTCAAGTAAGCAATGTTTTCTTAAAAGGTGACGAGACAATCAAACATTTTCATCGTAGTGTTTTTTGTATTGATTTTTGTAAACTTTTTCTCATGGCGAAGGTATTGACGTGTTCTTCCGCAAATAGATGGGATATTCTAAAGAGTGATCACAATAAATGTGCAATGTAAGCCCTATCTTGTGTTATACTAATGAAATACAATATATTACCATCTGTAAAAATGTGTTATGCGTCAGTGAAATATTGTACTCATCCATATTTTATATCCCATTACTATATGGGATAATAACAGAACAGAGAACAAGTCAACTCAAGGTTGTTCACATTCTGCAGATAGAAGTTTTACAATCACTTCACTATTTGAACCTCTACAAATGTATAGACTTGTTTTTGGTTTTTAATATTGTTCGGCAAACTTTCAGAGGCATTTTCAGATTCTGCTTTGAAGAGGACATATTACCTGCAAATTCTGCTCTGTCTGTACAATCCCATCATGAGCTGTAGAGACAAGAAAAAACAACGTCAGTACAAATATTGAACTCCTTTAGGTCTCTTGCATGAATACAGTATATACAATCTATATTGTACAAAGCTATAATCAACTCTGTTGAAGATCTTATGTTTAGTCTTCTGCAGGCAGCTGACATTTCATTGTTGTTTGAGACAAAGGGAAAAAATCAGTATAAACACGTCGATAAGAGGCAGGTGCTGAATTTCATATTTCATGTATATTTTATATATATATATATATATATATATATATATATATATATATATATATATATATATATATATACACATATACATATACATATATATATACACATACATTTGGCATTAGAAATTACTATTCCCTCCATACTAATTGTTTTGTTCTATTAATGATATATGCAGCCTTCACAGCATTTCCCAAAATATATACCTTTGCAGAAGCATCATATCTGATTAGAGACAAACATAGCACAAATCAAGCATATATATGTTTAACAAGTATATTTATTTCATTTCAAAACAAAACATACATACAAGAAAGCAGAAATAAGTAATTATATATATTATTATATGTAATTCAATAAACACACATTCAATTACTTGCTGCATTTTATAAAATACACAAAACCCAAAGGAGTTATTAATAAAGCCTATATACGGGTGGAATTAGTTTCAAAGAAGCCATAGAGTTTTAAGGATCTATATTACATGCTACTTCACCCAGTAAGTCTTTCTACAATATGAACATGACCTTGCAATGCAACGCTTACAACCACAAAGATACTATCAGAAATAATGATACACTATTTTAAAAGTATTTCTTAACAAAAGACTTCATGTGAATAAAGCTGCTTTTAGTGACTAGTTTACAATTCATGATTTGATCACAGAAGTCTTCATGGGTTTTGTACTGGCTTGAATGAGAATTGAAATCTACAGATATTCAAATGAAAAATGGATTTCAATCCAAATAAAATCCTGTAAAATTCTGAAAACTACATACAAGTGAGTGTATAGGGCCTATATTAAAATTACTTTCCCAAAAATAGGGACTTAAGTTTGTTCTTGGGCATAAACCTGTAGAAGTTAGCCTATACATGCACTTCACAAATTGAATTAATCAGAAATGTAGATGCACCAAAAATAAATAAATAAATACGTGAGCATCAGTATGCAGCCTGGATTGAAAATAGTCAAATTTAATATTGAAGGTGTTACTCGATGACCTGGAAAAGGGTTAAGGGTACACCAGTTTCCCAATGAAGTGTTATTGCAGGAAGCAGTTTTGGCCAGGACTAGTGTTTCAGCATTACGTATGCTAGGGTGTTGCTACAACACTGGTTCCCTTAGGCTGAAGGACAACTCTTACTAATGTGTTTTCCTTTCTCAAGCACAGCCCATTTCATAGCATTTCTTAAAACACAATTTTGTGATTTATTATTTCAAAAACATAAAATATGTGATAGTATTTCCACTGAAACAAATGAGTCAAGTCCCCAAAAAACAGTATAGCCTGCCCATGAGTTTGCCCTTAACATATTTTCGAAAAGCTATCCTTACCCTGGGCCTCAGCCCGATGCAGTGATTTGTCACGAGTTTCCTAAAGATTTAAAACTATTCAAAAAGTTTGCATGTCATCGTAATTTATTGCTGAAACTTATTTCACGGTACACATATCCATTAGCAGCAACTCTGTTATCAAATGGCTTTCTTGTGGTACATTAAATCTGTTAACTGTTTTCTCCCTTACTTCCAACTAATTACTTAAACATGTGCAAATTAATCAGGAGCCCTGACACACATCTTACTGATAAATCAGAGCAAAAGTGACCTAATCCTGGTTCTGTGAATGTTTTCCCTTTCTTACAAGTGATAGGGAGGTACTTGCACATGTGTTACTGTGTTTGAGGGAAAACTCAGCAAAAACTATTTGCTTTTGTAGTCAGCTTGTCTTAAACTAGTCTTGCAGGTGTTCTTAATTACTTTTAGCAATACAAGTTATTAAAATATTATGTTTTGCTATTTTAGATTTTGTGTGCATAAAATGTAATATAACTGAAAATCCTGGATTTTACACATAAACACTTTGAGAGATTGAGAGACATGTGGTAAATGTACTGGTTATCTTTTATCAACACAGATGAGATCAACAGTGAAGTACAACAGTCACATGGAAAAAAAGCTGACATGGCAGAATTGCATATTTCACAACTATAATGATCTGACAAAAAAAACAAAAAAAAATGTGCTGTACTTTCATAGTTGGGTTTTAACTATGTACACCCCACAGCATATGGGGTGGAAAAAATGTAGTTTGTAGACTAAAACAAATATTTTATTGATGCAAAAGTCTAACATGAAATGCTTCTATCCATCAATAACAATAACCCAATGTTTGATAAAACTAATCATGTGGTCATGCTATAGCTTCCACACTTACATAATCTGCTTCAGTTGAACTACTACTATATCATATTATTCACTGTATCACACAAACGACTGAAAAATAATAAGAACATTTCAAATCTACAAAATCTTTCAAAAGTGTGCAGTAAATCCTACAATAAAAACCTGAAAAGAAAAAAGACACATTCTCAGAAGAACAGGTCTGACACCTTGGCAATTTCAGCCTCTTAGGTTATATCCAAATGCTAGTTCAGCTATTGACTTTTCAGTCTGCCCGTTTTGAAAAAAAAATAGCCCCCTCTGAGCTTACATTTGCCTTTGGAGACATCAAAGTTCAAGAGCTGTATACAAATGCAAAGTAATTACACACAGCGATGGTTGTGCAAGAATATCCTGTTTTGTTTCCTGCATACTCACCAGAGGAGGCTTGTCTGAATCCTCGACAATATTTCAGCTTCCCGGGAAAAAGAAATATCTGTGCTGACAGCTGCTTTCTGCATAACGCTTCCCTGTAGTAAAGCTGTTAGCCCAGAACTGTATGCAGACAATTGACCTATTGTTCACATTCTAATCAAAAGAAGCTTTGCTGCCTTCTGTATAAACTTCATGGTCATTTCTGAGTCTAGCAGTCACTTCCATCTGCTCACACCTACTGAGCGCTTGTCTTTTCATTGGAAAGTTCCACATTCACCTGGGGGGAGGGGTGGGGGCTTACAAGTAAATGTTTCTATCTGGAAAAGGTTCTTACAGTACTTACACATTTTGTCTTCTTCTTCTTCTTCTTTTAGGAGACAAAAACATTTATTTTAAAACCGGGCATTATCCATCTGAAACAGTAGTCTTCTGTTTACCCTTGGTGCAGGAGAGGATAAAGAAAATAAGCACAGCAGGACATTTTCTCCTTTCTCTGTAAAGCCTATTGTACTGTAACTACTCCCCAACCCAGAATGACTGCGGTTTATAGCTAAAGCGTCCAAACTTTTCCATTTTGTTTCCTTCACAAAGATTAACTTATTGAGAAAGCTCACATTTCTGGAGGATAGAAAAGCAGGAAAATAAAAAAAGTACATTCAGTTCATGACTAGAAGCGATGATGTTTCTGCACTTCAAAGTTCTTCATTAGTTAACTCCGATGCATACACTATTTCCATTATAATCACTGGCCAGTGTTGCAGCATTGCAGGAGAACTAGGGTAAGATGTGGTTTGCTTTTGACTTGGCTCTTTAACTCAAACCCTCATGGGAAATACATTCTTCAAATTGGAAAATTGAAAAAAAAATACGGGGCAACAGTAAACCTTAATTGGCAGTCTTACAAAGACACAGAGATTCTGTCCAAATGTACAATTCAGAAAGTGCAGGGGATATGCACAACTTGCTAATACTCAACAGCTTGTCCAATTGTTACATTATGCAATCAAACCACTGTGATTGATCGTATTTTTGTGGTTCACATCAACCACAACAACATGTCATATATAAAGAGACTTGATTTTTAAATCTGGACAAATTCCACACTTCAAGGTCACTTTGTCCCTCATCTCGTTCACAGTTTCTTTATTTTCTATTGTAATTTTCTGGGCTATGTCCACAATTCCGCGTACTTAGTTCTGTTTTTCTCTCTGGTGGGCAAACGTGGGGGGAATGCATTCCTCTCTTGCTTTATCTGTATTTATCTTTTCACATTACAGTCACTTGCAATATACCGATTTCAATTAAGTAAAGATAAATGTTAATGCAGAGCTTCAAGCTACTTACCCTACCATTCTGCCCACTGTGCTTGAAAAGTATTCTCTAATGTATTCTATAACCACATTCTTGCTGAACATAATTCACATTTATAAATAGCTTTTCACACAAACACAACAAGCAGATCACAACCAAATTGAATAAAATAATTAATACATGAAAACAGAAAGGGGACCAATGTATTGGTTACACCAAAGTAATCTATTTGTATGTATTAATTATTATTATTTTTAACATTGCCCAAAAATTGCTTAATTCCAGTGCAGAAGACACAAATAAATAAACCATGGCTTCCAAATTAACAATTTTAATTTGCTTTGAGATTAATGCTTTAGTTACATTCCATAAAGAAAGTACAGGCAGCTATGCAAAGAATAATGAGTTGTTTTAAAAGAAGGTGAGTTCATTAAGCTTGGCCTTAATTACGATTTACAATTGTAATTAGGATTGCATCCATGTACATATCAGCATACATAATTTTGTAAACACATCACATTCAGAGGATTCCAGAGAACCCAATGCATACTTCTAACATTAATTTGAACTATATTATTATACTGTTTCTTAAATCCATTTCATTACAAAAATTCAAATGCAGTGTGAAGTTACAATTTTATTACTGTTTAGGTACAATATGCATTACTCAGCATATTATCTTTTCTAAACAGAACCAAACAAATTTGAAACCAACATCCCTTCTATGCAGGTAAAACCCCTCCAAGACCCATTTCATCATATTTTATTGTAAAACACAGAGACGACAAAGGAAGATTCTTTTGGTTTTGCAAATACAAGTCCTGTGTGTAATACTGCCATGCATCTGCTTCTTGTTTTCACAAAAATGTAAGCTGGATAACTGGTACCACTTTCTTTGTGGTTGTGATAGCTCGCACTACCCCCAGTTAATGATAGGGAGCTGGCAAGACCGGACCCATCTAGATTCCATCGGAGAAAGAAACCGCTTAATACGTTTAAATCAGTACACTGTTTCAGGGGGCTCTATACAAGGCATTGCCATTAGTTTCTGTCGACTATTATATCTTAGAGTGACTAAAGTGTTAAACAAGTGGTCACCAAGGACTGACTGCTAAAATACAATGTAGAATGAAGCTTTAAAAACAACATGTCTGGTAAGGTGCAAGATGGAGGCAGAAAACCTTGCAGTTTATCGATTACTATTACCAGCTCACTCCTGTGCTGTTCAGCCATTTTATCACAAATAAGAGCAGCAACAGATGAGGATTTCTTTTTTCTTTTTTTGGGCCATGTGTTTGGCTTGGCCTGTGCTCCAAAACATCACTTTCAATTTCCATGCTCATCTCAACAAGCAATGGTCAAGTACTGCAGCTGTCCACTAACCATCAGCAGATGGCATTTTTTGGTGGAGCTTCAGCCACACTCTATGCTGGCATCAGATTCCACTAAATGTCTGATCCTAGTCCTGTTA
Organism: Amia ocellicauda; assembly: GCF_036373705.1. Classification (NCBI taxonomy): domain Eukaryota; kingdom Metazoa; phylum Chordata; class Actinopteri; order Amiiformes; family Amiidae; genus Amia; species Amia ocellicauda. Next base: position 10,689,393 of record NC_089868.1, on the reverse strand, counting down.
TGGTACAGCCTTGCTTTCTTTACAAAGGGAGTGGAGAATCAAATAAATTAGAGGCTTAATGTGCAGTATCAGGATAATTCATGGTTATAATTCCTAATTGCTGACATTTTTTAGCACGGCTGTTGATACAGGGTAATTTAGGCTTGTTGATTTTGCAGTTACACTGAATGTGAAAAACAGCAACAGCTTTGAAAATGTCCATCTGTGTGTATAAACAATAATCTACTGATATATCGTTGGGTGTCAGTGGCCATAGACAAGGCATTAATGCCACCGATGGAAATAAATTACAGACGTGATCTTAATTGGATGTTAAGTGACTCAAACTCAATATAATGTTAGTTTAAAAAAAAGAAGGTATTTTACTGCACTTGACACTAATTTACACTTCTTTAAAGACATGTTTCTTTAACTGGCATAATTCCTTGTCTAATAATACACCCCCGGTTGATTAAAATGTCAAGAAGAGTTAGTTCAAGAAGGAGTGCCCCATAAAAAAACGAAACACATATATATATACAAATGACCAAGTTAATAATTTCAACACGGGGAAGGTTCTAAAAGGCTTCAATATTGAAAAAAAAAAAAATAATAATAAAAAAAAAATATATATATATATTTTTTTTCTTTTCCCATATTGAAGCCTTTTAGAACCTTCCCCGTGTTGAAATTATTAACTTGGTCATTTGTATTCAGCAAACTTATGTCTGCAGAATATAAATCCCATCATAAAAAACTAAGATTCTATCAACCGTTGTCATCGCATGGATCTATTTAAAAAGAGATACAAGGACAGAGAAGATACTGGGTCAAATGCTGTATTGTGTGTATTTTATCTAATATGACAGCTGCATGTAAATACATTTAACATAATAAGCACAAATCTGTAAATATAGTTTTCAAAGACTTTTATGTGTAGGGACAGATCCAATCTAAATGAGACATTACCGTAGATAACACATTCATGTAGAGATGGAGAAAGTCTGCATTTTAATATTTACAACATGAAAGGGATTTATTTTAAACTATTATTATAACCATTATATATTGTGGTGTTTTGTTTTTACTTTAAAGAATGAAATGTCAGCATTAGAAATGGGCAGACAAGTCATGCATCTCACAAGTACGGTCCAGGAAAAGCCAAACATGCATTAAATTAAAATTTTTAACAAATTGTAATCATCATTTTTTATTTTAATATGGTTTGGAATAGACATTTGTTTATGTACTTGTTTATAAGTAAATTGAGATCTCAGGAAGGATTTCATTAATATAATTTAAGTTTAAATCTGTTTAGCATTATTCTAAACAGATCAACCTCTTAGGTTGGAAAACTCCAATGTTCATAAATATGTATGCAAAAAATAAACAAAAAACACATTGCATTTGATATAATTTACACTCTTTCACATAATGAGATTTACTCATACATTTACACATATACATACAACTCGGTTTGTCAGTTTAAACCAAGTGCTATGGGATAAGGCAGATCATGAATACTGTATAAAGCAATCGGCTTCCTTCAACCTTGAGTGAAACAAATTGCAAAGTAATACTTATCTACAAATGTTTCAGCAGCATTATACTTTCCTAGCTCACTTTTGTCACCCCAGAATGAAACCTGTTTTCTAGTACATTTCAGAATGTATACATTAAAGGTAATCTGTAATGGTACTTAGAAACTATAAGGATACATCAAATGCATTGCTTATTTGACAAGATATGTATTTGCTTAAACCTTAAACAGAAAACTACAGTGGTAGTGGTTTTGTAGTTGGTGTACACCAATATAAATGAAACGATTACTGTAGTGAATTGGTGAGTTGTAAGAGTAGGGGGGATCTGGCCTGTTTACATGACATGCAAAGGTGTCACAATTGACTAAATGCATTAACCACATTCTCCAGAGGCTTATTTACTAGAAACTGAGATTAAACCCTCAATCACAACCTGCCAATTTGCTGATACATAGTAAATAACATACACAACCAAGACGGAGCCCAATATTAATTACTTCAGGAGGACAAATAAACACAATCCAAGAGTGTATGGCTATTACAATTTTGGAGGGAAGGGAAAAGTTTTTCATTTAATGATAGGCTTGTTCTCACTCCCCCTGGGCCTCCAGTGTCTAAAGCCTGAAGGTCTGGACTGTAATCATGCTGGACAAAATTAGCCACATGACTAAATAATTGCAGACACAATGGTTAATGAAGCATGGGAACCTGCAAATGATGTCATCAGAACACAAACATGACCCAATCGTTAAAAATAAATAAAATCAGTTGAGACCAAATGGAAATTAAAGTTTCAGGTTGTGTTTATGAACCCATTGGATTGTACATTTAATAATAAAAAAAATATTTAATTAGAGAGAAAAATGCCCAAGAACAGTTTCTGCCTTCCTGTTAAGGCATCAAAAATAAAAGATGCTACCTACTCAAAATCAGAGGGATTACACCAACTCTAGAAAAGCAGTACTTCTATAGTACCTTTTCTGGGGAACTACAGTGAAGTGGAATTCAAACGTAAGGGACGTTGAATTATTTTCATTGAATGACTGGTTCAGATTCTCAGATTAAACTGTAGACCATCTACAAAAGAATGGCAATTAAGAAGTTTAATTAAATTTGATAGAATATATATTTCTTGTGCAATATGAGCATTATGATACAACAGTTTTGGTAAATACAAAAATAAATAGAAAGTCTGCATGTAAATCCAGTTAGCATTGTTTAGAAAATTCAGAAACTCATAGAGGCCTATTGATATCCATAGACTAGGGAGGGCAAGATGTCTGAATAATCTCACAAAGCCACAGCAAACCATACTTCTAAATGATGTTCCCTATCCGAAGATGCATCAAGCGTACTGAAAAGTGGAAAGCTGCCTATTTTGGAGGGTCTCTTTGATCCAGTGTTTATTTATTGTGATTTTTTTGTTTTTGTTTGTCTCTGTCAAGTCAATGAAAATGTTATGGCATTTTCAGGTGCAGAATCTAATGAAGTTTCTCTCATAATCCGGTCAACTGGAACCGTCAGAAGGTCCATCCAACCATCCTGTCAACCATGCATGAAGAGAACCTGGGAGATTTCCAAATATATGATCCAGGAGTGCTGTGTCACCAACTATTTCGGTCTGTTTAACAAAATATATTTGACATCATAACTACTACTAAGACTATCACCTAACCGGAATTTAGTTAATATTGATTCAGTGGTGCTTATCAATGATAATATTTACTTCAACACCAACTAAAGGAAAAGTAATGCAATTAATTTCCACAACCAAAATGAATCAAATACATGCTATGTTAACACAACCTTGATCAGCTCCCTTCTCCTGTTCATTAAAATTTAGTTTATTGTAGTGATGCTCTTAAAATCAAAGTCACTCTGTACCATTAGTTATTTTTCACAAGGAAAAAACAAGTCGTATAGTGTAATCATATTACTTACAAAAAAATCTAAATAAAAATAAAGTGTTTATTGTGGATTAAAAAATAAATAAATAGGAGTGTGCTTCATCACAGCAATTCTCTCTCATTGATTGTAGATTCAATCACATGAAAGTAAACTGAAGAGCATGTTTTAATCAGTCTTTATGTAGAAAAATTACATTAACAATTCAAATGAGCAAAGACTGGAGTATTTTCCTGGTAAATTCCACCAATCAGTTTCACACCTGTGAATGTGAATCATTGTTAACACTACAGGTCCTTAATTTCATTTTAACTTGGTATGGGCACATTCACAAAAAATAATAAAGGATATTAAAAAGGATATTTTTAGAACATTGTGTAAATACTGATGGTACTCCATATCTATGTATACACTATTTCTTTTGGTGATTTGGAGATTTCCAAAGGACATTTGACCAGCAGATTACCATTCACTGCTTTGCAAGTAGATTTCGTGTGACTGCAAGTCATGTGTGCATTACAAACTTCCATCTCAACATCTCTAGGTCACATAGCAACTGCCATTTCTGTACCACTAGACCTTTAAATGCTTCTGACAGTGAGGTGGTTATGCCCTAATACTTACTGAAATGTATGTAGCCTGAATAGAAAATTATATCTAACAATAACAGCAATACAAGTAAAATAAATATATAAATACTACTACTACAACTACTGATAATAATACTAATAAATACATTCCACAAAATTGTGTTTCAGTTAGAGTTTTATAATGTTCATATCAATGATGGAAGGATCATTTTTAAAATAAAACATATTTTGTCTCTGCTGAAGGCCAAATTCAGTTAAAATGTGTCTCTCTTTATGATGTTTTTAATGGAAATTTAATCAAGTATATTTTAACTTCATTGAGTGAATGTTGTGTTATTCTGTGGTTGGAGGGTAATAATATTGACCAAACATATTCATATGCAGTAGAAACACAAACCTTTGATAATGGTTTCTTCAAGAGTTATATTTTCACATAAAAGTGTTTTATGCAGATATCTTGACAATAGAGAGATTGACTGTCTTGATTTTGCATGCTATGTACAATTCATAAAGTCTGAAAATTATGTAAACAGAATTGTATTTAATTATGTAAATTGCTATGCTATGCGATTTTGAAAGCCTATTTATTCTATGTACATATAAACATCATTAAATGATGGAAACGAATTCAAAACAAAAACAGTCTTCTGGTCACTAGGGATGAATGAGATCATGCTTCCAGCGATCTGTTTTCATACCAGCTACGTCTACAATTATTGAGAATGAAAGATGGAAACATATTGTAATTTCCATCATTTAAATAAACCAGAAACCTGCCAATGTAGCAGATACTAACACTGCAAACAGAATCTCTATTCACTAACATATTTATTCTGAGGATTATTTCTTTATCTACTGTAGATGAAGACCTTATACCTAACAAGTATAATTTGTCATGGTGTTTGCTTCAGGGCAGCATTATGGGTAAACAAACCGAATCAGCAAAAAGTCTAAGACCTCTTGACTAATACATTTTAATAAGGGACTTTCTTTATTATTCTACCAATAACAAATATTCAGCTGCTTATTGTGGAAGGTACATAACACTATGGTGACATTTTCATGAGACAGTTAAGCATAACAATATATAAACTACTGCACAAATGTGTGACTTTTGGACTCTTAAGTTCCAGTCCTCAATGACAAATCACGGGCCAAGTAATACAATGTCCAAATGAAAACTCTCGATACAGAGGAAAGAAAGAAGAAATTACATTTTGTTTTTCTACTCAAGGCCCTTGCACAATAGCATTTGTACTACACTGCTACTCCTCAAAAATGAACACAAATATATAATATGAATAAATTAACAAACAAGTAAAAAAGGACATCGTCAAAATAAGTATTTCACAATATCTGGGTGTGCTTTGAAAAATGACACTTTTCCTTTGTTACCAAGTGGAAATATTAAGACATGGTCCGTACTTCTAAAAAAAAAGCAAACTATAGCCATAAAAAATGACCTGGATCATTAAAATAGATAAATGAAATCATATTTAGGTCAATGAGGTATTAAACAAAATTTGATATATTCAATAGATCCAATCCACCTTTGACTGATGGTCTTTAATCATTCTATAATCTGTTGCTTTTTGTTTAGGGAAAATAGCAATCTAGCTAAAAGTAGATTGAATAACCTCTGATTGTAATATCAGCAAAGCAGGACAAATACACAGCAAAAAAGATTATATCCATTCATTACATTAATACAGAGGGAACAATGGTTGCTACGTATGATGGTTATCAAACTTGGCTTAAAATATAACTGAATATTAAATGTAGAGTTACCACAATTTAAAACTACAAGGCTGATTTAGCCTCAAACCAAAAAGTATAGTAAAACATTTGAATGGAAAATTATTATTTTTTCTTTCATTTTGTGAACCACAAACCAAATAATTAGTAAATAGGATAAAAACTAAATTTACTACCCAGAATATTGTTACTTTAACAAAGGAATGTGGAAAGTGTTTGTTTGGTGTTGAGAGCTTTTAATCTAACTCAATAAGTGCATCTGTGATATACATGAAAATACATTTTTTTGTGTCTGTTTAGATATAGCCAATGCAAAAAATTAGGATAGACAGGAAGAAAATATGTACTATAGAGATAATGTAGAGGATCTGTATGCCGGAGAGACATTTTAAGGAAATCAGATGATGTGATAAGTCACTTAAAAATCTTCACAGCCTAGAGATTGAGGAGCACAACAATGTCAACTTTGTGGCACCAATTGGCAAGAATCCCTTTCTTTATTCCAGAACCGCAGTTTAGCACCGTGAAATTCACTCAGCAACTGTGATCCTACTGTGGGGCCTGATGGCACCAAAGTGTATAAAACACCTGCGCTAATTACGCACCCTGGAAGACTATTTTTGAATGCAAGGCAACAATACAATGGTACATATCTCAGATGTGCAGGTAATTTTTAATTCAGTCGTGTAGGAAAAAGGGGGGGAACTAAACCTTACAGTGGCACGGAGGACAAATTTTACCACAAGCTCTCATTAGATCCTGTAATATTTAAACCATGAGAACCCACAGAAGATTACCTAGAAGAAAAGACAGTTTTTTTTGTTTTGGCTGCCTTTCATACGATATCCTCTTTTGATTGTTTACACAAACGAAAACACATTCAATGATGTATTTATCATCCTGTCAGGGCTCTTATCTGCTAGGAGCTGTAATCCTACATCGCATTAGGTCATATGCACTGAGCTATTATTTCCCTCCATTCCCGGCTTGATGCAACCGAACCTCCTCCTGCTTTTGTGAGTGTCTGCTGCAGGTGCTGAGTAGTTGGTACAATTAGGCCTTTACATTCCCAGGAACAAGCATTCCTTTAGACTAATTGAAAGCAAACTATTCTCCAAGCAATCCACTTTTCTGATTACATTATATCAGTAAAATATTCATATTGTCTACCAAGAGACTCACTGAAAGGTTTGATATTAAGCATGCTAATGAGCCGAGCCCACTTCCTTCCATAATAAACAGCGAAAAGTGATTTTAAAGTGGGTCTACCAATTATTCATGTTTGGCTTCTAACTAGGCTTAATACAAAACAGACAGAGGTCACTGGGCTAATGTAGGAGACTAGTATTGGCAGAAATACACCTTTATGGGAATTTCTCTCAAAACTGAAATCCAATAATAAATTAAAGGCCCTTAAGTTAAACGGTCAGACACATTCAGAATTATAGCCAGGAAATCAAAAGCTATTATAAAAGTGTCTGTGTCACTCGAGTAGGATTTGTGAATACTCATTGATTGATTGACAAAGCAAGAGAATCATAATTATTTGCTGAATTGTGCATAAGATTTTCCTATATGACACTGGCTCTTAAGCAGGAGGGGTGGGGGGGATATAAGAATGTGAGAAAGAAAAATTGCATATATAAATTGTTTCTTCACCCAGCTGAAGTAGAAGCCATTCAAACAGAAATGCATATATGCTAAAGTATCAATGATCTTAAAACGTAATAAATAATGTCCAAAGGAAATATGCAGTAATAAAAAATGTAATACATCAAACAGCAGTGCTAAAAGCCAGAGGGCTTGCAATGTTCCTATGTTTAATATAAATTTTAATGGCCTGTATTCCATTTGCCTAACATGAAACTAAAGTAAATAACTATCCATATTGGACACAGACTGGACAAATTACAGATATATATACACACATACACATATACACACACAAACTGAAATATTTTTAATGTTGTATGTTATCAAGCAAAATATTAAGAAATTATTACAAGAAAGTGGATATTAAAAAAATATATATGTGAGATTTTTGCAATCTTTTGAACACTAAAACATTTAAAACCTAGAAGGCAGTTTAATGCAGATTTTTTTTTTTTTTCTTCTTTAGTCTCTACCTCAATTGCATCGTTGCTGTGCCAGGTAAAACAAAGCAAGAACAAACTCTGCTGGGCTTTCTTACAAATTCTGTCACATTCGGAAGACGGAATGCGCAGCACGGACGTTATCTTGTTTGCATAAATGTTACTTCAGGATTCACATTAATCAGTTTCCATCAATGAGTGTCTGTCAGAATGAACAACTGTAGTTATTACACCATGTTGTGTAAGAGTGGGAGGGAGGGAGGGGTGACATTAAAACAAATACATCTTATATTTAGCAAGAGCCGTTTAATCAAAGACAAAGATCTCAGAACCATTTAAAACATTGTCTACGCCAAAGCAACTGTCAGGTGTTGAATCAGAGCCACTAACTCAGCTGGAACATGGCAGCCATTCTACACTTGAATAACAGTCTAATGGAGCCATGCAAAAAAGAAAAGGAAGAAGCGTTCGGAAAAGATCTGTTTGAACTAACGGAAGAAAATGGAGCCTTATTAAATTTACACCAATTACCCTTTGTGGGTGAGGAAATTTAGCTTTGGTGCTTTTTAGTAGTAGGAACAAATGTTACAGTCACTATTTCAAGTCTCAGAATTCACTCGAGCACATAGCCAAGATTTGTGTTATCCATCCATTTAGAAATAATTGATTAAGCAAGTATGAAGGCTATTGCAAATTCAGAAAAAAATACTTCAGAAAGGTCAGGGGAAAGTGAGAACTACAATGGAAGGAAACAACACTCAACACAGGGAAAATGTGTGGCACAGAGAGTCAGGGGAAAAAAGAAAAGTCATTAGAAGCCTTCTAAACTTTATACTCTCATTACAGAATATAACCTAAATACTGCAGATGCTGAAAGAGTGTTCTAAGTTACTTTTTGAAATGTCTAATAAAGACTGGTGCTAACTATGCTCCATTTGTTTATTTATTTATTGAATGGGTGAACATTTTTTTCATGAGTGCAGATGAGGGGATTAGTAATCTAAAATAAAAGGAGCAACATTCAGTTTGAACCAAATTAATATTAATGGACAAATTAAATACATTTGGACAATGTTTATCACCAGTTTAAATTCCAAAGCTTCCACACTTTACCATGATGTAGTCTCGAGCCATGTATAGGAGCAGGGGGAAAAAATGTAACTTTGGTTTTATTGTTTCAGTTTATTAAACACATTAATTATCTTTTTACCATCTAAATTTGAACCAAACAAATCTGACTGCCCTGTGGGCATTCTAAACATTATTAAAATCACGTTATTAAGAATTTTGGACAACCTTTTTATTATTATTATTCTGCATTTTAATCAAAATTTCAATGCCCTGACTTCGAGGTTCAACACATCTGATGTCCCCAGGCTGGCACACAGTGGATTATCTGTTAACAAGTTAGTAATGGGTTTAATGCTGTGGTCAGGGATTTCATATGTTTTAATTATTTATACAGGAAAGGATAACTTCAAGAAAATCTGAAGACCACATTGTTATATTCCATATAATTAGATAGATTCAATATATATCCAAGATATTCAGCAGTCTATAATGAATGGAATGCAGTACCTTCACAGACCTTTGCATGGAAAAACAATGCTATGATCAATTCACAATAGTAATTATTTGGGCCATCAGAACTCCATTTAGATAAAAGGTTACAAAGAAAAAAATAATAATACAACATAAAAGAATATATATGATTGTACAGTGCTTTGTGAAAATATTCAGACCCTTGCACAGTTTTTCAAATTTGCAGTCATAAAGCTTTGAAGGAGGAATTCAGGTGCATAAAATGACCTTAACGAGCCACACCGTTAGTTGAATGGCCTGTGTGCGCAATAATAGTGATGTCTCTATGAGGTTCTTTGGTTAGGTAGTGCATGTCAAGCAAAGACTTAACCTTGAAGCTTTCAAAGCAAGTCAGGGATAAAATCATTGAAAAGCACAGGTCAGGAAAAAGGTACAAAAAATACTGAAGTCTCTGAATATCCCTGTGACTACAGTCTACTGAATTATCAAGAAATGGTAGGTGCTTTGTACCATGCAGACACTGCCTAGATCAGGCCATTCCTCCTGGAGTTTGCAAGAAAGCACCTGAGTGATCCTCCAGATGAGACCAAATTGGAACTTTTTGGTCTAAAAGCCAAGCACTAAGTTTGGTGCAGACCCAATCTCCCAGTCAACACCACCCCTACAGTCAAGCCTGGCGGTCGCAGCATCATACTATGGGGATGCTTCTCCTCAGCAGGGAGCAAAGTACAGGCAAATACCTGTTTCAGTCTGCTAAACACTAAAAACTAGAAGGGAAATTCACCTTTCAGCAGGACAATGATCCAAAGCACAAGGCCGAAGCTAGACTGGAATTGTTAAAGAATACAAAAAAAATACATATCCTTGAGTGGCCCAGTCAAAGTCCCGACTCCTAATGAAAATCTGTGGAATGACTTGAAAACTGCTGTCCATAAGCGATCCCCAAGCAACTTGAGTAAATCTGAGCTTGAGCAAATCTGCCAAGATCAATGGGCAAAATTTACACCAAGCTAGTGTGCAAATTTGGTAAAGCCTTATCCAAAAAGACTTGGGGCTGTAATTGCTGCCAAAGGTCAGTCCATCAGATATTGAATTGAAGGCTCTGAATACTTATGCAATTAACATATTTCACTTTTTCTCTTACATTTTTGTTGACATTGACCGTAACTTATCTTACCCTTAACAGCAATCAGTGTGAGCATTCAAGTTTTGAAAAAAAAAGTGATCATATTGTTCATATTATTTCATACCGGAAAATACACAACAAACAACTCTGTCTATAGTTTAGTCAAAATGTTAAAATGTTGTCAATGCAAAATGAAAATGAAAATGTAGCCCTGTTCAGTGTAGGTAGGTACTGCAGCCCTTTTCTTTTTGTGTTCTTTCTGTGTTGATTTTCATTAGGAGAGGATGTACAGCTAACAAGTTTTGTATAGCCAAGACTCTGCAGAACCTTGTCTGGATTTGCCAAACTTTGAATGAAGACAGCTTGCAAAGTGGCTACACAGCCAGCTGCAACAATATCTGCACAGTTTACCAATATCTGAACTCCCATGTCAGTGAAGTGCCCAACAAGAGAAGCCAAAAACGTTTTCAGAAGACTGTGAATGTGGTTTAATTAGCTCCTTCCTTACACTTTGTTAGTCCCAAACATACTAATGACTTCCTCGATCTCCTAAAAATACATGTACTGGTGCCATTGTATTGTGCTTTAAATCTTTTATTTTTCCCCCCATCAAACTCACTACATTATTGAGATCATCTGATGTTCTTGGCCAAACTTCCAACACAAAGATTAACGGATGTGCTGTACAAGGGACATGCATGACAATGTGAAGCTCACCTGTTAAAGTGGCACTGAAAGCCTAAAACAAATGTTCTTGTTCACAACCACACACATCCTATTAGAATTGTGCCCTGACCTAATTTAAGCCTCTCAGAAGAACAGTAAGATGGTGATGAGTTTAAAATAAACCTAATCCTACAAAGATTGGTTGGTGTTCAAGGTTTTTGAGAGGACATAAAATAACCAACAACTCATTCAGATTAATCTGGGGTCTCTATAAGGAATACAAAAATGTACTTCTCTCAAGTGGTCCATGGTCTATAGCTTCACGCTCTAGACCAAACACAGGCAGGTGGGTCTGAAGAATCTGTCCCTGGCTGTTTGTCTACTTACAGACAGCCACAAAACTATTGTGACATCTCTAATATATATATATATAAGATATCTGCATAGATAAACACTTTGACAACATACAAAAAAAACAAACAATAATTTCACCTGTTCAGCATTATTTCTTTAAGCATTTGTAATTGACCTCAGGAGGGTTGTAGTGAATAAACCCACATTCTTCCTCTAAATAAGTTATTATTTCCTTTTTTATTATTGTTACTGCTAATGTGTAACTTTCTCTATTGCCTGTACTTAAAGAAATATTATTTGTATTTCCCACAATTCAGGTGAGACAAATTATATTTCTGGCTCTTGCTTTATAGCCACAAGCTCTATCTGTAATAAAATTGAGAAGAAAAAACAACAACATTGAAATGGAGGCCCAAAATCATGATTACTATTAATAATAATTCCATTAATAATTTAAACAGTAGTGACTAGATTTCATTTTTGATTTGCTGGATGCTACCTGACTCTCACAGATCTTTATCAGTGAAATGTACTGTAGATGTCAGGAAAGTATTTCTTCAGTCTTCAGCAGTTGCAAGTGCATTGGGTATCCCAGAATGGACCTGTCTTGTAAATTCAATAATCACAATGCTTGTGTCTGTGTAATTTCTGTTGCTGTAGGTAGCATTAAGCACACCAACATGTATACAAAACTTCTTAAGATATGCAAAACTGTTTTTAATCTAATCTTACATATATAATAATAATAATAATAATAATAATAATAATAATAATAATAATATACACACTTACACAGTTGGGCATTCACAGTAAAATGTAAATGTTTCTGTAGAAATACATGCATGCATTTAAATTCTGCATGATCTAAAAACTCAGGAGTTAGAGTTTGCTGTGCCCGGGGAGGATTATATATATATTTATGAGGGCAGAGTTAGACTGCTCCTTGTTGACGTATTCAGTACCCAATTACAGAGAGTGACTGACAAGCCCGGGCAGTTTCTGATATAAATGCGTTTCTAGCACACTTCTCATCACATCAAGGCACTCTATTATGCTGAGGGGAAAAAAAAAAAAAGATAGGGAGTTGGTGTTGACAATGTAGTAGCTGACACCTACTCCAGGGTCTGATACAATATCCACCATATCGGAAGCCACAGCTGAGCTACACTATAAACGGTCAAATGAAAACAACTAGTACTAACACTAATCAACATACAAAATCATAAACATATGAAACTGGAATTTATAACATTAGAAATAGTCTTCAGTGTAACTTTTTTTTATTTAATCAGAAGCAGCATTGGAATAGAGAAACACATATGGTCAGATAGTATTGTTTTAGATAATGCAAAAAGGTTTTAACATCACAGTCCCAGAGCTTAGAAAATATTCAACTTGGAGGTAAAACATGTTGACACAAAGGTTAAGATCAAATTCACTGCTTCACAAAAAAAACAGAAGCTACTTCTTGAGTTGCTGCCAACTGTCAGTTGGGAAAAATACCTGATCTTGACCATTTGTCATGTTAAATCACGTGTCACAGAGCGGATCAAATCTAAACTAATTTTTTGGATTAAACTTTAGCTATACGATCCATGGTTCTGGTGAACTGGGGTCGAAATAGAGGGAACTGTAAACTAGCAACCAACCAGTTAAAATGCTAGCTTGTTTTTTACTGTTAAACGTAAATAACTTCCATCACAGTTACAATAAAAAACATACTCTCTCTCTCAAATGCTGCTCATTGGTGAAGTACAGGCAGCTTTTTAGTTTACTTTAGATTGAAATGCATCTGGCACTTTCAGAAAACTGCTGTAACTAAACCCTTGTTAGGAACCTAACTAAATTGCACATACTTCAACATAGTTTTTTTTTTTTCTCTTCTAAATTTTTAAATCAATGTCACAGTTTTTTTTATTATTACAAAACGAAGCTTCAAATACTTTGACATTAAAGTGCTGTACCCGACAAGTCATGTAAACATAAAACAGCATTTTTAAGTTGCAGGACTTTTTTGTCCTAAAATTTGATTAAAAGTCCATCCAGACACATCATTCTAAATAGCATGATAGAATTACTTAAACACAGGTCGCTAAAGTCTCTGAGAATAATTACCTAGGGCAGTTTAACAATCTTTGATTTACATGTTTTTTCTGTTTCAGACTGACATTAAAAATACACACGCACAAAAAAAAACTAAAAAAAAACTGAAGCAGTAATTCTAGATGTCTACTCACATTTTCTTAAAGGTAGTTTAATTTACTAAAACTCAGGATTTCTGTCTTAATGTTGAATTGTACAAGATGACATCACCTCTGCATGTCAGGTATGGTAATTAATGCTGTGACATGAGAAAGTTATGTTTCCATGTTTGTGAAAGTTACAGATACAAACATTGAATAAATAAACTTCTGGCACTGTATGAAATGTGTGTGTGAGAGAGTGTTGGTATGTGTATGTACCAGACAATATTGTACTAGAATTCAAATCAATATCCAAAAATTCACAACCAATTTTGAAGAATAATAATTACAACTGTTTTTACTGATAGTTAAACTATATTCACTATGGCTATCCACCAGCTTCATGTAAATTGACTAAATGCACAAAATGAACATCACTGTTAAAAAAAATAAAAATAAAATAAAGTGTCATGAATATAAATTCAAGCTGCACTACAAGACCTCCAATTCATCCTTGTTATTCTGTTATCATGCCCCTCTCTTTAAAATGATTAATTGAGTCAGTACACTTTAACATGACAGTTTAATGTGTGTATGTCTTTGGGCCTTGAACAGAGTGTCTGTATATTCTGTAATAGTCTGGAAGACGTAGACTGTTAAATCTCAGATCAGAAGAGGTGGTAAATTATTCAAATGCTGTATTTTAGTGACACTATAAGCTATAAACTATATGAGCTATATATGACTAAATTAAGAAATGCACATATACGTATACGTATATATATATATATATATACACCTATATATATATACGTATATATATATATATATATATATACACCTATATATATATATACGTATATATATATATATTTGCTAGTGCTACCGACTAGTGCTATGTGTGGTGTTATAGCAAGCCATACATGATTGATCTTGTTGGGGACTAATTAATCTTGCATATTGGCGTAGGGATATGTAGATATGTCAATGGTTTATTGGTTTATGTTGATTGTCATGTATGGTGAACGTGTAGGGATAGGTGAACTACCGGTATGGGGGTTAAACCTGCACAGCAGTCACATATAGCGGGGGTTTATGTTTCTGCGATACGCCGTGGGCTGTAATAAACCCCTAAATGTTTTTGAGAAAAACGTTTCAAAATCTTTCATGAAAGTCACTACAATACATAAATAAATCACATCATTATTATAATTAATATTTATTTGCCTTTGTAGCATGACTCTTTTTGCATCAACTTCCATAGTATGCAGCCAGAAATGTTGGCAATTACTCAATAATGCACCAGTCACATCTGTTACAGTATTATATGCTAACGTTGTACTAATTGTAAATATTTTATAATCAGAGCTCAGTCATCAAATTAAGTGCTAGCAAAGGCAGCTAAAAGCGCAGCTCTGGCACTGCAGAAAAAAGTAATCCAAAACAATGTTGTTCTGCCAAAAGTCAATTTGCTTCAAATAGATGACCACAGATGACAACTTCCATTACAACAGATACATATTTCAAACAATCGACAATATAACACAACGATCTAACATTATTAGACACATTATACAATGACTGAGGAGTGATCATTTTATGGTTGAGATAATGATATTGATTGTTATTGTTAGTATTATTATTATTATTATTATTATTATTACTTCTCCTCCAGGAAATTGGTTTTCATATTGACCATATGGTAGTCATAAACAACTAGAGGTATGTCCAAAGCCTTCTAATATTTCAGAGGAAAGTTTGCAATTAATACCATTATGTCATATACAACCAACCAATCAACAAACATCTCAAATCAAACTACAAAGGATTCACTGCTATCACATTCACCACATCTATTCTGTGTTTACCTGGGTCAGACAGTGACTGCAACTCCACATACAGCACTATTTACACAGACTGCTGTACACGCAACCCTGCTCCTGCACATCAGTCATGAATGTGTGGCTGCTGTGTCTCCCAAGACCACCTGATAGCAATCTAATGCAACACCGATATCACACAGGGGCAGCCCTGGCCTGGGAGTCCAAGCTGATTCCTTTAGCAGAGTAATTGAAGAAGTTTTTTTCCACCGGCCAACTTTATGACCATCTCTGCAGAAATGAGTTGCTGGGAAGCTTTCCAGTTGGGGTTTTGTTCTGGTCACAGCAGAGAGTCAGCAGTGACCTCCACATGGTGAAGAATTCTGACATGCTGTCTGTTCTCGTTTTAAGAGATTTCTCACAGTGTTTGATACCCTAGATCATGGGCTTGTTAAAACGTCTGCAGGGCCGTGCTGGTCAGCCTTGGACTAGTTTGCGTCCTGTTTCTTGCCTCTGCCAACATGTCTCATCACGTCAACTTAGTTTTGAATTAGGTGCTGTATAGTCTGCTACTCTGCTGAGCTAAGGTCTAGAGCGTTGACTGTGGACACATGACCTTTTTTGGATATTATATTATATATCCAATCTTGATTTTCACTTTAGGATGATGAGAAACAAATAAAACAGAAGAGAGGGACAGAGAAAATAAGTACTTATATTGTCTTTAAAATGATTGAGCAGTTTGGTTGAATATGCGGGTCAGCTTTGCTAGTGAGGGGATAAAAAGAACAAAAAAGGTTATGTATTCAGCAGAACTGATTTAAATTTCTTGAAGAGACTAGGATGAAGCATTTAAACAGTAAATGTACATTTATAGATAGGGGAATATAAACTTCAAATACAGGTAGAACCCCAGGTAATTATTATTATTATTGGCATAGTATCAATTATTCCTAATGCAAGCATGCAAGGGAAAAAATACTCACACAGTTGCATATGGCTAATAATTGGCTAAAAATAAATCCTGACAACACAGAGATTTTGGCAATTGGCTGAATATGGGGATTTGCCAAATGGAACCCTATTAGAATGACTTTTGATGCAAACTAAATTTTTCCAAAAACATAGGCATAGACTTTTACTGGGACTTTTGACATTTGTTCCACATTTGTCTCTCACATATCGCTGGCTTTCACTCTTGGGCAGTTTTGTAACCATCTATAGTTTATACCTCACCCTTTATAATACCAACTCCGACTATGGCAAATATCAATGTCTGTCCCAAACTTGGCAGAAGAACCATCAGATTTTAATGGAGAAAGAAGGATGCTAGTACATGCATTTATCAATTCTCTCCTGGATTAGTTCATCATTTTATTTTATTCATTGTTTAACTCCGCCGCCACCATCATGTTTTAGTTGTGAAGTCAGTTTTTTCGGTTCTGAAGGTATGTGTGTCAGAATGTGAGAGATAAGAGGAAAATGTGCTTCCATTTGCTTTAATGGTGCAGATGTCTTAAAAAGTTGCAACCTCTCTATGTCTAGAGGGACAATAATGGAGATATTTATCTTGACTTTAAAATATGAGACCTCCTGCAAAGGCACAGATTGAAAATCACCTTTTTGAATCTTCCAACCTTTCTTTGTACTATGAGTAATCCAATTTTATTTCAGTCCCTTAAAATATGGGAGGAAATCCACTACTATATTGAAGCAAGATGAAATATTTCCCCAGAAACACCCATTTCACATAATCTCCCACCCACCAGAGTCCTTGAGGGGCCCAGATTTTAAGTTTTGGGCAGATCATTGTTTCCAGAAAATAGGTGATCTGTTTCAAGGTAACCGTCTGGCCTTTGAGGAATTAAATTGCTTAAATATTACATCTCCAAATTTTGTTTGATATATACAATTCAAGCAATACAGGAGAGCACTCCAGACAAGTCTATCCATTCCTTATTAGATTATTTCCTTATTAAAAGCTGTATGATGTCAAATCTATCCCTGAGGTATATCAGCTTCTTATGACAAATGTTTAATTTAATACAGAGATGTATGGTGGAAGGATTTAGATGCAGTATGGGAGAAGGCTTTAAGAATATCCCTCACTTCTCAGGAATGGCAGGCTGTATGTGAAGAACTCCTATATGAATGTAAGATACAAAATCACACAGTACAAACCAACTAAATACAGCCTCAACTGGTTATGAGAAAAAACACAAAACAAAAAAAATCAGCTTAACTCTAGTCTGCACTGCTAATGAAATCTAGTGTTGAATCTTATGTTGTCAGAATTGATTATTTCTTTAAAATTACTATGGTAGGTAGCAAAATATGTGTTAAATTTAAATGGAACCATTCAGAAACTCCTACTTATTTAGGACCCTTGGCAACAAACTCTCAGGAGGATACTGTGTCATCTTATGAATAAAAAGATGATCAGAACTTTATCACCTTTTGCTGCATGTAAGGACAACATTGACAGTTTGTGGCTGTTTTCCTCTTAAGTTACATCTAACCTGCCGAAAAAACAACAACAACAAAAAACACTAAGACTGTGCTGTTCTGGGGTACCGAGAAATCCTCACAATAGTACATGCAGGCTGGGTAGATCCCAAAGAGAGGAAACTCAGACAAATTGTGCAGTTAGTTGACACCAGTCCAAAATATGCAAGCGAAAATACCTCCTAATCCATTTCAGGAGTGAAACACGATCTTCACCACATGGGCTTTTAAGGGAGAGTTGCCAGGCCGCAACCATTTCTATTATTTGGCAACATTATCTGAAGGCAAATAATGGGCGTTACAGATGTGCACTAGACCCTCAACTCCCTTTTCATCTTATAGATGCCTTACAGGTCTGGAAAAAGGCTGTCATTAATTCTCTTTTTGACACCTCCGGGTCACACTCAAACATTGGGCAACATGTCTCCAGTAGTGTTGGGAGCACTGGACTCTTCAAGAGTCTCATCACTGTGTTTGCTGTTGCTGAACAGCCGCAAGAGAAAACATGCGCCATACCATGCAAACTTCAAAGACAATTAAGAACATTATTGACACTTTCTCAGTGCGCAACATCAAGGCTATTCTGTTTTTACCTTATTATCCTGTGGGAAATAAAATGCACAATACAATCATAAACCACAATATGAAAAGTCTTGTTCAATATTTAGAGGAATAGCAGTTTGTCTATTGCCCTCCCCGTTGTTGCTACCAATAACAGAAAAAATACCGTGGGTCAATGGCACAGACAGAACACCTCACATCTACAACATCCAATCCACCAACACGAGCTCCATCTCAAGATTGTGCCAGCCAAGCATATCTTCTCCTAAGTCAATCTACTTGCGATCAATGAGAGTCCTACTCAATGATGAATTCCCTTATCAAATAAAAATCATGTTTAGAGACGCATTATGCGGTGCAGAAGCACTTCCCTGGAATTAGAAATAAGTACGTAAATAAATCAAGAAATCAAAAAAATAAATACAACACATTCAAGTTCCTCCACCATGCCCAGCGGCTAGTTATTTTATTAACTGATATGTTGTCTTCATTAATCCTGCAAAGTTAAATCCAAATGTGAACGTGCATGTGTCTGTCCTCGCTGGCCGTTTACTCTTCGTGTGAATCGGCAGGAACATAGTTGTGATGGGGATCATGTATTCTGCAATCACAGACCCTGTTTATGTATAAATAATTGCATAGATGGTACTGAAGTGGTTTTGAGTGGCAGGGAAGTCAGAACATGATTAAAAATGAGACAAAGGGAAACGGCTCTTTGCATGTGGAAACAAATTGATTTCTGAGTGTTTGGTGTTTGGATAACTTGTTCTACAATACGGGTTTTCTATACATGTTCTCTTTATTTTAAGAGGAGGAAAAGCTAATTTGAATCAGCTAATTCACTACAATAGTTTTCAAATTAAAAATATTTAAAAAAATAGTCACTGTTTCCTTAGTAATATAAAGCATCCCTCTTTATTCACTGGGCTTAAATCTATGAGCATGTCTATGTAATTATGTTTCTACGATTTTGTTCTATAACTATTCCTAAAAGCAATAATTTATTTCAAATGGTTCTTATATTGTTCTGTTTATCTAGAAGACTTTCTTGTAATGTGTGTTTTAACTGATGTTGTGTTGTTTCAGCTT
Organism: Amia ocellicauda; assembly: GCF_036373705.1. Lineage (NCBI taxonomy): Eukaryota > Metazoa > Chordata > Actinopteri > Amiiformes > Amiidae > Amia > Amia ocellicauda. The sequence continues at coordinate 10,669,684 of NC_089868.1, read as the reverse complement.
AGTTAGTTGTTTGCAATGGTAATGAAACGTTCTATCAAAATATAGTTTCTGTAAAACAAACAACAAGCAAAGCACAAAAAATCTCAAAAAAGAATTGCAGGAAATGCAACAGGGTAGTATATCAGAGCTGAAAAAGCATTACCCCATGGGTTTTATGCCACTGTGAAAAGTTAATGTCTTTCCCTTGTACGCTTAATAACCTACTTTGACAAGTCCAATTTTTTTACTGCACTAGTCACCAACTCTAAAAGTAAGAACAGAGAATCCTGTCAAAAGACAGAAAATGCAACAAACGAGAAATTAAATAATGGGAGAATGCATTTGATGTAACACTTATTTCCACAGTTTTAAAAAGGGAGCGTTGAAATGTCCAAAAAGCAATACTTTACTATCACTAGTAAATGTAATTCAAATGAATTCACTCCACACTGTGAATGAATTAGACATGTCCTAGATGATATTAATACCTTGCACACAAGCACGCAAATGTGGAAGAAGCACTTAGATGTGATAATTAGCCTTGCCAAGCAATTGCTTTCTGCAGTGATTATTTTAATGACTTCGGTTATCTCAGAAGTTCACAATAGGATCAGAAACCCCAAAACACATCCCCTTGGCATCTGGGCTACCATATAAACAGACATACACCCTCATTTATTTTAGATTAAAAAGGACAAACAATCAAATCTCAAGAAGCTACTTTACATATTAGACATGATTATATGTTGGAGGCGCTTTATATGCTTTGTAAACACACTCTCGGCAGAGTTCAGAAATCCAGACCAGCACTGACAGTCACTGGATTCCACCTCATTGTTCAGCCCTGACTTAGGCCGTTGGCAATGGGACATACATATTGCCACCAGAACAATATACTAGCAGGGCCACGTTGCTCCAATACAAAAATAGCTTTTACCACTCTACAAATAAAGCTATTTTCTAGAATAAAGTAATCTAAATTTCACAAAATGTGAATCAATATACACCAGTGGTTTCTCTTGCTAGATTTGCACCTTGAGACATTTAAAGTTGTGTCACAAGATTGAGCTTATAATTGGATCTGGAACAGGAAGCCTAGAAAATACAACCTGGACTGGAACTGGGATGTAGTTGATAGATGAATTGATGGATAATTGTAATAATGATAATAATATGTAAATAGTGTTCTTAAAAGGATCAACATATGAGAGATTAAGGGATCTCAGAAAAGCCTACAGGTTTGTATTAGTAAATCTTCAGAATAAACCTTAATGGTCTGATTTTTAAAGCACTGGCCCAGTTTTCTTTGTCTCCTCATTTTAGATTTGATAAATCTATTTTAGCTTCGTATGTCAGAGAACTGGTGGGTAGATGAGTCTATCCTATACAATCAGTGTTCTCTTGAAATAAAGCAAATCAATTAGCAGATCTTTCTCTGCTAGTATACTGTTGAAAACCCTATGCAAATGTATGTGTGACACTGAGTGCGTTTGGATACAGAGTCTTTGGACTCTATAAGCAGGGTCCAGAAAAAACGCAGACAGGGAATGTGGGGAAATAAGGGTTTATTTATTTACATACAGTAAGGTACTGCTCCAGATAAACAGACAGACAACAACACATCAGCCAATCAGGTGATCCCCAGGTAATTCACCTCTCCCTGGGTCCAGGGAGGTGCAGGGCAGTTCGGGGTGGTCTCTTGCTATGCCGCGCCGCCTGGCATGGCATTACAATTAATAAATAATATTAAAAATAATAAAATGAAAAACCCACAGCACTAGCTTTACTAAAGATTTTTTTTGAGAATGAGGGTCAATGAGTTAATAAGATGATGGTTTAATCACCCTGTGGTAATTATGAGATCTCTGATAAAACTCCCTTGTTTTCTTTTTGCACAAAATAAATACTTCCCACTCCCAAAATAACAAATCAACAATTTGAGCAAAATACAAACCTGTACCCTCTCCCAGTTTCATTTATTACCAGAAACCACCTCCTACATTAAAAATAAAAATGAAATAAGGTATTGGTTTGTAATTTGTGATTCACAGGTATTTCAATGTTTTGATTTGGTCTGGGCACAAGTCTGTTTTACCTCAGCTGCTGAGGGGGGAGCTTGATAGTGTATTGTGTCACACAAATTAAGGAAAACAGTAGTTGACCTCCTATGTTTCTGGCAAAGTTCACTTTACACCCCGTTGAAGTGCAATTTAACTAACGTGAATCACAGTGGTGTTCTTATTTGAGCACTCACATTGACAACAGTCGCTGGTATGTGCATTTGTATAATCATAAGAGCCCCAATGAAGAAATATAAAGTAGTTGAATATATTATTGAACATATTAAAATATTAATAAAGATACATATAATAAAATGCAATCTGGTACACAGCCTTTAATTTAGTATCATTCCAAGATAAAGAAAAAAAAGTCACCCATGTATCTTTGCCATCAGAACACAATATAATGTTTGCTTGTCTATTCTTTTTAGTTTAACAATATATCTTTAATATATAGTTTGTGAACTTTTGACACTTCGAGACAGTGAAGACAAATATTATTCAGGCATGAATTGCAACAGCCTATGCCAACACACTCCTGTAATACATTTTATAGATCTTTTTATTTTTAGAAAACATATTATTAACTCAGTCCTGAAGCAGAGCAATGCTATTCTTCAGTTGTGTGCCAACACGATTCTGATCCAAGTTGTTACCCATGATGACTCTATCCAGAAAATCTATAGCGATCGTTGACGATTTATTTTGAAAGCAACAGTTCAAACCCTGCAATATTGCTTTTTTTTTCTTCTTTGGATAGCTTGTCAATACAACTCTTTAACTTTAGTCAACCGTTTCACTTTCTGTTTACTCACACTGACTGCTTTCTGAACTAAAAAAAAAAAATTGAAAAGCCGTATATATACCTGTTAACAATGCTAGCTATGGTGTTAATAATTTATGGAAGCCCTAAACCTTTGTGCAAAGTTGACTAAAGGCAGGTGACTGTAGAACATTCAATAGCCAAAGCAGAGCGCATTCTCATTCAATGCATCTTTTTAATTACTTATGAAAGGCTCCAGCTAGAAGTAAAAATTGATTTTGTCTGGAGCCACAGAGCAAGTCCACATGCTGGAAGACAGAGAGCATATGCCCCTTTACAAAATGACCGGTGATCCTAGAGCAAACTCACTGTCCAACCTCAATGAGTAGCATACAGCATTGCATCTGCAATTCTTTTAAATAGGGCAAATGCCATGAACTCACTGCACAGACTTATTGACAGCTTGCGAGGCTGACTGAAAATGTTTCAATCTGTTCACTTTATGAATGCATAAAATATTGGATCAATCAATACAATACTGACACCTCAGCTATAGGGTATATGTAAACAATATGGGGGGGAAATGTGGAAATGTGTTTTGTGAATTGCCTTTAAAATAATTTTGTTTGATTGTCTGCTTTCCATTTGATGTTTTTGAAGGGGAGCTCTGACAATGGGAGATGTTCCTCTAAGGAAAGAAAACAAAGGGAACCCACTAGTAGGAAAGTCCAGAAATGTTTGTACCTCAATGTCAGGAGTATAAAAAACAAGGTGCTGGCATGTGACTATGATGTTGTAGGTGTGACGGAAACATGGCTTACAGAAAATGATGGGGTTGAATACAAGTTAGAAGGATACACACAGTTTAGGAGAGACAGGCAAAATCGAGGAGGAGGTGGGGTAGCATTATATGTGAAAAATAACATTGAGGCAGAAGAACTAAAATTAAATCCCAGTAACGAAACAGAATCTTTGTGGGTGAAAGAGATGTGGAGGATTAGTGGTAGGAGTGTGTTACAGACCACCCAACTCAGATATTCAGCAAGATGTTCCATTATACAATGTAATCAGGACTGCATGTAGCAAGGATGTGGCTGTTATAATGGGGGATTTCAATTTCCCAAACATAGACTGGGAAAGCCTGGTTGGGACTACAGAGGCAGAAATAGAGATATTTGAGATGGTAAATGACTGCTTTCTAACTCAATTTGTCAGGGAACCAACCAGGGAGAGTGCATGCATTGACTTGATATTTTCAAATGACCAAGATAGAGTCAGAGGGACACTAGTTAGAGAACCAATGGCAAATTGTGATCACAACATGGTTAGCTTTGAGGCATTCTTTCAAAAAACAGGGCCCAAGTCTAAAACAATGGTCTACAATTTCAGAAAAGCAAACCTTGAAGGTATGAGGCGGCACTTAGAAGAGGTAGACTGGAGCACATTGGATACAGATTCAGTTTAAAATGGATGGTTATATTTTAAGAATATACTACTTGAGGCTCAGGAGAAATTTGTACCAAAACTTAGCAAATTGAGGACCAAAAAACATTGGCCAAAATGGTTTAATAGAGGTATGCAAAAAAATATCAAGAGGAAGAAAATGTTGTATAGCGCATACAAAAGGGAAGGAGACGAAACAAAATACATAGAATATGTTGAGCTGCAAAGAGATCTTAAGAAAGGGATCAGGAAAGCAAAGAGGGAAATAGAAAGAAACATAGGTCTTGGAGCTAAAACTAATGCAAAGAGCTTTTTTTCAATATTACAACAGCAAGAGGACAATAAGGGAGGAAGTGAAACAGATAAAGGGCAAAAACGGAAGTATCTTGGAAAGCGAACAAGATGTAGCAAATGTTCTAAATGAGTATTTCACAGAGGTTTTTACAAAAGAAAAGACAGGTAACATACAGTGAGGGAAAAAAGTATTTGATCCCCTGCTGATTGTGTACGTTTGCCCACTGACAAAGAAATGATCAGTCTATAATTTTAATGGTAGGTGTATTTTAACAGTGAGAGACAGAATAACAGCAAAAAAATCCAAAAAAATGCATTTCAAAAAAGTTATAAATTGATTTGCATGTTAATGAGGGAAATAAGTATTTGATCCCCTATCAATCAGCAAGATTTCTGGCTCCTAGGTGTCTTTTATACAGGTAACGAGCTGAGATTAGGAGCACTCTCTTAAAGGGAGTGCTCCTAATCTCAGCTCGTTACCTGTATAAAAGACACCTGTCCACAGAAGCAATCAATCAATCAGATTCCAAACTCTCCACCATGGCCAAGACCAAAGAGCTGTCCAAGGATGTCAGGGACAAGATTGTAGACCTACACAAGGCTGGAATGGGCTATAAGACCATCGCCAAGCAGCTTGGTGAAAAGGTGACAACAGTTGGTGCGATTATTCACAAATGGAAGAAACACAAAATAACTGTCAGTCTCCCTCAGTCTGGGGCTCCATGCAAGATCTCACCTCGTGGAGTTTCAATGATCATGAGAATGGTGAGGAATCAGCCCAGAACTACACGGGAGGATCTTGTTAATGATCTCAAGGCAGCTGGGACCATAGTCACCAAGAAAACAATTGGTAACACACTACGCCGTGAAGGACTGAAATCCTGCAGTGCCCACAAGGTCCCCCTGCTCAAGAAAGCACATGTACAGGCCCGTCTGAAGTTAGCCAATGAACATCTGAATGATTCAGAGGAGAACTGGGTGAAAGTGGTCTCAGATGAGACCAAAATCAAGCTCTTTGGCATCAACTCAACTCGCCGTGTTTGGAGGAGGAGGAATGACCCCAAGAACACCATCCCCACCGTCAAACATGGAGGTGGAAACATTATGCTTTGGGGGTGTTTTTCTGCTAAGGGGACAGGACAACTGCACCGTATCAAAGGGACGATGGACGGGCCATGTACCGTCAAATCTTGGGTGAGAACCTCCTTCCCTCAGACAGGGCATTGAAAATGGGTCGTGGATGGTATTCCAGCATGAAAATGACCCAAGGCAACAAAGGAGTGGCTCAAGAACAAGCACATTAAGGTCCTGGAGTGGCCTAGCCAGTCTCCAGACCTTAATCCCATAGAAAATCTGTGGAGGGAGCTGAAGGTTCGAGTTGCCAAACGTTAGCCTCGAAACCTTGGACTTGGAGAGGATCTGCAAAGAAGAGTGGGACAAAATCCCTCCTGAGATGTGTGCAAACCTGGTGGCCAACTACAAGAAACGTCTGACCTCTGTGATTGCCAACAAGGGTTTTGCCACCAAGTACTAAGTCGAAGGGGTCAAATACTTATTTCCCTCATTAACATGCAAATCAATTTATAACTTTTTTGAAATGCATTTTTCTGGATTTTTTTGTTGTTATTCTGTCTCTCACTGTTAAAATACACCTACCATTATAGACTGATCATTTCTTTGTCAGTGGGCAAACGTACAAAATCAGCAGGGGATCAAATACTTTTTTCCCCCACTGTACCACAGGTTAACAATCAGTCCAGGCAAATCCTAAGAGAGATCAGGATAAATGAGGAGGAGGTACTAAAGGGACTAGCAGAATTAAAAACAAACAAATCACCTGGGCCAGATGAGATATTTCCAACAGTACTTAAAGAAATTAGGGAAATTATTTATAGGCCGTTAAGTCAAATATTCCAAATGACACTTAGAACAGGGGATGTGCCAATTGACTGGAAGACAGCAAATGTCATACCAATCCACAAGAAAGGGGACAAAACTGAGCCAGGAAATTACAGACCAATCAGTCTCACCTGCATCACCTGTAAAATGTTGGAAAAAATGATTAGACAGAAAATAGAGGAGCATCTTAATGAAAACCATATTCTTGGAGATAGTCAACATGGGTTTAGAAGAGGCAGATCATGTCTTACTAATTTATTAGAGTTTTTTGAACATGCAACTGCAGCTGTAGATCATGTGAAAGCATATGATATGATATACTTAGATTTTCAGAAAGCTTTTGATAAGGTTCCACACCAAAGACTGATCCTCAAATTGGAAGCTGTAGGCATTCAGGGTAATGTAAGTAGATGGATTATGAACTGGTTGATGTATAGGAAACAGAGGGTGTCGATTAGAGGAGTCGCTTCTAACTGGAGTGAGGTTGTTAGTGGAGGTCCACAGGGATCAGTACTAGGGCCTTTGCTTTTTCTAATTTACACTCACCTAAAGGATTATTAGGAACACCATACTAATACTGTGTTTGACCCCCTTTCGCCTTCAGAACTGCCTTAATTCTACGTGGCATTGATTCAACAAGGTGCTGAAAGCATTCTTTAGAAATGTTGGCCCATATTGATAGGATAGCATCTTGCAGTTGATGGAGATTTGTGGGATGCACATCCAGGGCACGAAGCTCCCGTTCCACCACATCCCAAAGATGTTCTATTGGGTTGAGATCTGGTGACTGTGGGGGCCAGTTTAGTACAGTGAACTCATTGTCATGTTCAAGAAACCAATTTGAAATGATTCGACCTTTGTGACATGGTGCATTATCCTGCTGGAAGTAGCCATCAGAGGATGGGTACATGGTGGGCATAAAGGGATGGACATGGTCAGAAACAATGCTCAGGTAGGCCTTGGCATATAAACGATGCCCAATTGGCACTAAGGGGCCTAAAGTGTGCCAAGAAAACATCCCCCACACTATTACACCACCATGGATCCATGTTCTCATTCTGTTTACACCAAATTCTGACTCTACCATCTGAATGTCTCAACAGAAATCGAGACTCATCAGACCAGGCAACATTTTTCCAGTCTTCAACTGTCCAATTTTGGTGAGCTTGTGCAAATTCTAGCCTCTTTTTCCTATTTGTAGTGGAGATGAATGGTACCCGGTGGGGTCTTCTGCTGTTGTAGCCCATCCGCCTCATGCGCTTGTACGTGTTGTGGCTTCACAAATGCTTTGCTGCATACCTCGGTTGTAACGAGTGGTTATTTCAGTCAAAGTTGCTCTTCTATCAGCTTGAATCAGTCGGCCCATTCTCCTCTGACCTCTATCATCAACAAGGCATTTTCGCCCAAAGGACTGCCACATACTGGATGTTTTTCCCTTTTCACACCATTCTTTGTAAACCCTAGAAATGGTTGTGCGTGAAAATCCCAGTAACTGAGCAGATTGTGAAATACTCAGACCGGCCCGTCTGGCACCAACAACCATGCCACGCTCAAAATTGCTTAAATCACCTTTCTTTCCCATTCAGACATTCAGTTTGGAGTTCAGGAGATTGTCTTGACCAGGACACCACCCCTAAATGCATTGAAGCAACTGCCATGTGATTGGTTGGTTAGATAATTGCATTAATGAGAAATTGAACAGGTGTTCCTAATAATCCTTTAGGTGAGTGTATATTAATGATCTGGACTCTGGGATAGTTAGCAAACTTGTCAAATTTACCGATGATACTAAAATAGGTGGCTCAGCAGCACAGGCTATTCAAAGGGACTTGGATAATATTCAGTTGTGGGCCGACACCTGGCAGATGAAATTCAATGTGGACAAGTGCAAGGTATTACATGCAGGTAACACAAATTAAGTGATCCAAGGATACTATCCAGTCTATTTTTGAATGTTCAAAAATGTTCAGATTCAACCACATCGCTGTGGAGTTTGTGATTGTGACAACTCTCTGTGTGAAGAAGTGTCTCCTGTTTTCCATCTTGAATGCCTTGAAGCCCAATTTCCATTTGTGTCCCCAGGTGCATGTGTCCCTGCTGATCTGGAAAAGCTCCTCTGGTTTGATGTGGTCGATGCCTTTCATGATTTTGAAGACTTGGATCAAGTCCCCACGTCGTCTCCTCTGTTCCAGGGTGAAAAGGTTCAGTTCCCTCAGTCTCTCAGTAGGACATTCCCTTCAGACCTGGAATAAGTCTGGTTGCTCTCCTCTGAACTGCCTCTAGAGCAGCGATATCTTTCTTGAAGTGTGGAGCCCAGAACTGTACACAGTATCCAGATGAGGTCTAACTAGTGCATTGTACAGTCTGAACATTACTGCCCTTGTTTTAAATTCTACACTTTTGACAATATAACATTTTGTTTGCCTTTTTTATCGCTTCCCCACATTGTTTGGATCGAGAAAGTGAGGAGTCCACGTAGACTCCTAGGTCTTTCTCATGCGTTACTTCATCTAGTTCTGTTCCTCCCATAGTGTGATTATAGTGGACATTTTTATAGCCTGGATGTAATACCTTGCACTTGTCCACATTGAATTTCATCTGCCAGTTGTCGGCCCAAAACTGAATATTATCTAAGTCCCTTTGAAAAGCCTGTGCTGCCAGGATTGTATCTGCTGAGCCACCTATTTTTGTATCATATGCAAATTTAACAAGTTTGCTAACTATCCCAGAGTCCAGATCATTAATATAGATTAGAAAAAGCAAAGACCCTAGTACTGATCCCTGTGGACCTCCAATAACAAATGTTTATGACTACATTACCACTACAACAGCCACAAGACAAGCAACACATCAAATGCAATATCCAGACTGAAAAATGTATTTGTAACATTAATCAGCGCGAAATGCATTCATATTTCCTCTTACTGTTACTTACTGTCATAACAGGGTACACCCACTGCTTCAGATTGATTTGCAGCAATACATGTAAATGGGAATTGTTTCACTTCAGCTCATAGTCACATGTGCATGTTACGCCCAACAGCTGTCAGACTTGGATTTCAGATTAAAATGTATTGATTATAAATTAATCAATTCATTGTGCTTGCTAATACAGGAACTGAGACATATTGAAAAAGATACCCAGCATCCAGTAACAACACAGCTCATTGGTCTCAGAGAACATGAGTAAAAGAAAAGGAGACAAGGTACCCAACAACAAAACAGAAGGCATGCATATAATTTAGGAAGGCATTGCTTTTTATTATTATTATTATTATTAGTAGTAGTGTTTTGTGTGTGTTTGTCCATGTCTATATATTTGTTGGAAGGTAGAAGTCTTTCATCCTGTGACTCATCTATGTAATTCCTAACAGTATATCCAGATTCCTGATTTATCCATCAAAATATAGTCATCTCAAGTTAGTTTAGCTCTTACAGAGAGACACAAACATACAATTTGTGATTCAGTAATGTTTGCCACTAATTTGCAGCTATTTTCTTTTAATTATTTCTTATTGTTATTACTAACCAGTCATAACTCAGATGTTAAAAACAAAAAGTCTAAATGAAGATTAACTGACTTTAATTAATGTTAAACTAAAATACAAATTTGAATTGATAATTAATAAGAGGCAATAACTGAACTGCATGTTTCTCTAATCTTAGGAAAAAAATATATAATTGATTATGTTTAATTGCTGAGAGATATCTCTTGAAATCCCATGTTATGCTAAAATGGAAAACTATATTTTATACTGATGTTATACTGATGTTTGTTAAGGCTGAAACTATGTATAGTAACCCCCACATATATTCAGACCCCTGATGGTGTACCTGAAATATGATTTAGCTGAAGAAAACGCAGGTGTACACTCAGTAGTCTTCAATAGAAATACATGAAAGCCTAAATAAAAATTAAACTGCAATTATCAATATTGCATGCATCAATAGCATAACTGTCAAAATCAGTTACATATATTTCTAACTACACAATGTATTCAGTCCCTGGCAATCATTTTATTGTCCATCTACCTTAGCGTTGATAACAGAGACACTTCCTATAGCCTTGAAATTGCTCAGAAGGGGTATTTGAAAATCCTATGTAAACAATTAAGCCCACAACCAAATGGTTAAGGGAGCACAATATATTTTTTTAAACACACACATTTGAAAATTGATGAAACCTTTACCAAGATGAAACAACACTGCTGTATTCTACTTAATCACTCCCAACATGTTGTATTAAATACATTTCTATAGAATAAAAGGTGCCTCCTTATGTTTTCTGAGAATTTTATTGGTGGAATATATCTACCTTTAAAGATTCAGAATCCTTAAGAAATTAAATAAATGCTGGCATTTGTTTTTTAATCAGTGATACTAATGAAAACTGGGAGAGAGAAACTTGAAAGCTTTTACTTGATTGTAAACACAAATTGTTTAAATGGTAGCAAATGCATCTATGGTATATAATGTTTGTTTTCACATAATAAATCTTTCTAAGGTCATAAAAAACAATGCCTATATTCACTGAACATATAATGGCTGCTGCAAATTTTGACGACATCATTAAACAAATTCGCAAATCAATGAATCAAGCAAATGTGTTGCTTTAATTATCCCTGATTTTCAGATGGCTAGTCTGAAATCTAACTTTATTCTGGTTGAGTAATCCGAACGGAAGATAAATAAGCGCTTGAATATGGAACGCCAAAGCCATTCATTTTGTGTATATATATATATATATATATATATATATATATATATATATATATATATATATATATATATATATATTGCACTGTGCTACAATGGAAATAAATAAGTAAGACGAATGCACTGTTGCACATGTAACGATGCACTTGCACAATGCTTGCTTAAACTTCCTTTTGCTAGGAACACAGGAAAACAGCAGTGTCCTTGGCATTATCCCTTTTAAATATCTCAATTTAAATGCTAATCAGCTGAAATCTCTCCATTAAAACAATGCTCAATAAAGCAAATCCTATAATCTGTGAGAAGAGTTAAATTGTTTTTATTTCTATGGGGGTGACATCTAATTCTGGTTTTGTATTAACCGTCAGGGAAATATTTACTAATGCCCCACAAACTACAGTATCTTCAGTACACAGCATGAAGTAAAAAGACCAAATGACAACAAACCTGATTCTAAGCCACCTAATATGCAACAAGATTAGCATAAATAATAATAATACTTCATTTGATTGTGTTAGAACAGACCAATATATGCAGGGGAGTTCAGGTAATATCTAATTACAAAATATATTAAAATACAGTATTGTGTTGAAATTCAATATCTATTGATATTTCTCTAATTTCATTTAATCAATGTCATGCAAAATGCCAGCGTTAATATTAATAATTAAAGTTTCCAACAAGCATGGCATAATACAGCAAATGTCTCTATCTCTGAATTGAATTTCCCTTTAAGGCAAACCTGATTTTCGTTGGTAATGCACAATATGACCTTTTGCTAATGTCAAATGCTGCATTTTATAGTATGCTATGACAGTGCATCTCTTAAAAAATGGTCACAAATTAAATCAAATGTATAAACCAAGGAGACGAAAATGCATTTCAATGTTTTTTTAAAATGGGAGATCAAATACAGTTTATATATGCACAAGTCTGCTGAAAATAAGAAAACCTGGCTGATTTAATTCAGTCCTCTGTTGATCATTTTAATCGTTGTATCTGTTGGCAATAGTTTAAAAAATAAATTATGTATCTCTTGAACTGTCTGCTGCAGTCAGTCAATTTCCGAAAGACTATTATGATGTATTAGTTTTTTTTCCTTCTTCTTTTTTTCTACTTATAACCACTGTTATTCTACTCAATCAATGAACCAACACATATCTATTCCATGGTATACACTGCAAATCTGTGCCAACCATAACATATTATCATAATAGCAGTGTTCAGCGTTGGAGGGTGTCAACAGTGTCCAATACACACCCTATTTCAGGCCCACATTCTCAAGCTTTGACAGTACAGCTTTGTCATTATCATTTGTATTATGTAAGTGCTACAAGCCAGTGCATAAGCAGTGTGTGAAACTCAGAGCCTACAATAACAACAGCGTGGCATTACAGAAAAAAGAAAAAACTTTCCAGCTTATTACTCGATTACTTGTTTGAGGTTGGGTTGTGAAGACACCTGAATGAAGTATTGATGTAAGAATAACTGGAGTTGATTTAAATTGTTAAAGCTGGATTCACAAACCAGGATGTGTCTCACGTCAACCTTACGTGTCTCACGTTAACCTTACGTGTCTCATGTTAAACCGTGGTCTGCAACTTATTGTTATTGAAAAAATATTAATACAAATAGAAACAACAAAAGCAGTAATAATAACAATAACAGTAAACTGTGAGGAATATGAATATATCAAAGCATCCAGAATTTTTACATTTGGATATTTAATTACATTGTGCAAATTTTAAGTTTAAAAAAGGGCAGCTCTACAAATGCTGCATGCAAATTTAAAGGGCACCTTGTCCAAAATTAATAAATCATAAAGACGTTCTTGTCAGGATGTTAAGGACATTGATTTTAAAATAAATCTGCACCAGAAAGAGAGACCCAAGATAAAGGCCAATGTGTAAATTGCTTTAAAAACTGTAGTCACTGTAATTATATGGAGCATTTTACAAGCAACTGGGGACTGCTTTGGACAGATGACTTGAATTTAATCAGTTTCTGGCAGAGAGGTTTTGCGCTACACCTTTCTTTAGTCAAACTGATGCTTCGAGGCAGAACTGCCATCACTGTATTATTTACTAGTAAGATTAAGGAACATTTCATATTTTCTTCTAACAAATGTGCTCTGAACCTTTCTTTTGTGTCAAATTAGATGCTAAAAGAATACACAGACATGTATACTCACTCACAGAGAAGTGTGCTAGCAAATTAAATCACGTTCAATTATAGTCCGTCTGTTGTGGCTACCATATATATTCTGTGTTGTCTTCCATCATAACAAAACAATCAATGGAAGAATGGGTATCAACAGTAAGACCAGAAACGTATTCATAAGCACATTAATTCAATATGGGATTCTATTACTGGTTTTGTGCACAATTTCTCAGGATTCAATTACTTCCTCCTGTACAAATCTAAGGTGTTGTTTATTTGTTTAAACATGTTGCTTTATTATTAGATATAGGAAGACAGACAAGCTACACCAACACAAACTAACTGACCAATTAGCAAAGCTGACTGTTTATCATTTAATTTAGGACAATGGGATATAAAGTTAGCAGCAGAACTTCAAGCACTTCCAGTTTCCACAGGCAAGAAGATGCATCACAGGGAGGGCTGTGATTAAATGCATAAAAGGCCCACTATGCATTAAAGCTGCATTTGCGTAATAGACAGCTGGATATGACATCACAGGGATTATAATTCAGTGGATGTGAATAACATTTAAACAACTCCTTTAAAGCAAGTCTTACTAGTTGCTTCAGGGACACTGTGAATCAATGCATATGAATTCTTACTAAAACAATAAAACATGCGTCTGTACTTTTCCTTCCAACTGGTGTTCTAAAAAACATCAAGCACTTCAAGGCAAGTCGTGTTCTGTGTAGTGCAGTTGCTTGGATTTATGTTGCAGCCACATATGTTTTCTTTCTTTTTTTTCTCGCAGAAATAAACATGTCGGGCTCGTTTCTACAGGATCTCTGGGACTATATCAATTCAACCTTTCAACTTCTACTACATCATCGGCCGACCTGCAGGTGACTTTACCCCATTTTATTCCTTGACAAGAACACCACTTGCATTTACTCAGTGACAGTATATCAGTATAAGGAAGAGATGCATTAGTCTTAACTCAGGTTCCATTGCGAGTTTCTTATTTTGTCACTGTATTAATCAGCCTTCACCCCCTTAGGCTTAAACAGATGGTACTGTTAACATGTTTAAAATGAGCTAAACGTCCACATACTGTGCTAGTAACCGCTGGACAATCCATCTTTCTTGATTTCCTGATGTTGTATCCCAGGTAAGTATTCTTTGCCAGAGGAAAATATCACAACTCTATTGCTTTACTCAACTGAATGGACAGTATTATACAATAAGGATTGCTTTACTTGTCTTGAAAAGAAAGGTAGGCTTTGACATTCTTTCTATGAGAAGCAGGTTTCTTCAAGGCAGGGTTAGACAGTGCAGCTGGGATGGCGCTCATGGGTTTAACGCACACTGAAGATGTTTGGTCGGGTGCCAATCTTTTCCTCTACAGTAAATTACATTTTCACCTTTCTTTTCATGTTTCTTTTTGATCCACCAGGAGAGGAAAGCATGTCAGAATTGAACCCTCTCAAATTAATGTCATTGCTTTATTATGTTAATATTTAACTTTTCAATGTGCTCTGATGTGTGCTTTGATCGCAGGGTCCACCGCAAACCAGTGCTCTAGCTGACTTCAACTTAAAGGGTGTTTGGTGGGGTTCAACACTTGTCTTTTTAACTTTAGATTTATTATTATTATTATTGATATTATTATAATAAATCCATGTTGTAGTGTAAACAAAGCATCCCATTTCTTAACTCTGTGAAAGTTGTTCCTTTCTGCAGCATATTCACTGTAATGTTCAGAGGACCTAGTGCCATCGATCACAAATCAGAGAACCAAATTAAGCCCCTATATGCGAGAGTCCCCCGAGAAGTGTGTACGAGACTCGGACAGCCCCGAGCTTTGAAAACATTGAACACTCTGCAGCTCCGGCTTGGGGTCGCGAGACAAATGTGATATCACTCCAGCAACCTTAATCAGCAGCACCTTTCATCACAACAAATTAGAGCTGGGGAACAAGAAAAAAATATGTGATCCCACAGTAGTTAGAAACAGGAAGAAAGGATTTGGGCTACACTAAAACAAATGGATCAAGAGTTACTGCTTGGTATCACTGAAGTGTCTTAGTAACCATCTGAGCTAATCTGAAATCATCCCGTTTTGTACTTATCGATTGCAACTGCAAACTAATCCATAGTCCAATAAATTGGTGATAAAAGCAAAGAAGGAGGTTTTCTGGAGGAAATGGAATTCCAGTAAATGTCAATCATCTTTGTTCAGCTCTTCTTTTCTTTGGGTGCATCAAGTTTGTGAAAAACCTAATTTGTAAGAGCTGCCCATTGGCTTCTTGCCACAACATTTACACCATTACACTCATTAGCATAACTCCTTAATTACAGTGTTTTCCCTTAATGATATCATTGATAGCCAGCACAATATAATTGCTACAGTATGCAAACAATATGGGCATATGTACAATTATGTTAATCTGTTTTAT
Source organism: Amia ocellicauda (assembly GCF_036373705.1). Lineage (NCBI taxonomy): Eukaryota > Metazoa > Chordata > Actinopteri > Amiiformes > Amiidae > Amia > Amia ocellicauda. The sequence goes on along the minus strand of NC_089868.1, from coordinate 10,653,932 downwards.
TAGGGTTAAGCCACAACTTTCCATTCGCTAACAGCCCACAGACTTGCTTTTTACTCACTGGCATGTAGGGAATAATATGAATTGCAAAAATGAGACATGTTCAACAGGAAATACAAGTTGGATTTTTGATTATTATACACAATACAAAAAGTGGATATTTTTATTTTTTCACCAAGTTGTTCGACAGCTTTTTAGTTACTTTTTCCATAGCCAAACACAGTTGTTTTTTTTCTTTTTAGTTCTGGCAAAACTTTTTTTACATAAAGAATACATACATTTCAGCCCCTGCTTTGTGCTGTCCTTATTTTCAGATGAATCAGCGTGAAACAGATCATCATTAGAGCCTTTACATTTTTTGAAAATAAAAAAGGTAGTATTATTACAAATATAGCTGTTAAAGAACAATTGTGCAGTTTGATTCAGAATCGTTTTTTCCCCCCAGCAGGTTTATATGTTTTACACATTCTTATAACCTCTCTGAAAATAGCTGATTACTCTAGGATCTCTTCTGTTCTACATTATGCTTATTTGACCTTTTTAGATCTGAACCTTGGACTTACTGGAATAGTAGGTAGGCAAGTAAATAAGGCTGCTATTTAGAAAAACGCAAAGAGTCTGGGGAATGCTCATATTGTTATGAATATTATATTTTGATCACTGGTAGCCTTTCTGAGGATGTAATTGTTTTAATTTAATTCATAGGAAAGAATAATTTTCTTCTAGATTCTTCAAAATTGCATGTATGCAGACACTTTAATACTGCTACATTATGTTTACATAGTTATTAATTTATTAACAGAAATTATATGAAAACAAGGTTAATTGCAGGGAAATACATTTATCAATCAATTATACAGATATATCAAATCACAGCTTATAAAGGGATCAACCAAATAACTTACCAGAAAATATCTGAAAATGTAAAACCTTACTTCACTCATTTTGTTTTTAAAAACATTTAAAACCATTTGTTGATGGGAGAACGACATATTAAGAAACAAAAAAGGCACGTGCACAGGGAACTCCTTAACTCTACTATGCATTGAGCTCCAGCCATTTGTCTGTATCACATTATATTCACATTACATTATTATATTTTCCTCCCTACAGCTTTTGCTGTTTCTCACATTTCCCTGCCCCTAAGCTATATGTCAGCTGTTGAGCTCTGTGTCTGGTTGAAATCTATTTGAAAGCATACTGAAGAATGTATTTGCTTAAAGCACCATCTCACCTAGGATGTAGCCGCCAAGTTTCTGTTTTACACATCTGAGCGGGTACCAGTCTGCAACTGGCTTCGACACTCACAATAAGCAACAGGGGGTCCTCTGCCTGCTACTTCGCAAAACAAACAGATTCATCCTGACAGATCAGACGCCGCTTATGTTTACATGATCTTTTCAACTGCTCCTGTTATCATTACATTAAAAGTGAACCTGCAAAAATCAAAAGATTTCATATACAGAGATCTTAGTGGGACCCAGTGTCTTGGCAAGTATTTTTCTTGTCCTTTTATGTTTTACATATTTTAGAGTGGTATTGATTTAAAGTGACTCACACAAGCATAATAATATTAAGAAGACACAAAAATTAAAATAAACAAAAAAATGAAAAAGCCTGAATTATAATGGCACTAAAATCTAACTGGTTTATTGATGACTAAGGAACCCTGTGATGAATGACAACATTTATTATATATGCTTGTGAGTTCTAATTACTTGGAGACTACAAAGAGGACACAACTCCAGCTGATCTCTACTCTGACGCCTGATGCAGTACACCGGGCTCCGCTTTAATATCTTGTGATGGATTTGCTTTCCACAGATTTATGGATTTTTTTCCTTGCATAGCATTTCCTTTAGTTATCAGTGTTTGGACATAAATTTGACTACGGGTTTCTTTTGTAGACATCTTCTGTCAAATGAGTGCTAGCATAGGTGAAAATGACCCCCTTATTAGCCACACCATTCAAGAATCCTCTGCCAGCAAAAACAGCCATCTCCCGCAACACAACTGTCTTAGATTACAGTGAGAGAAATATAAAAATTAATACAGGTGTGTACAGTCATCAAGGTCATTTTCTGCTGAAATTTCTTTTACCATTATACATACACCTCCAAAGCATGTCAAAAACAGTGACGAACCTATTCTGTGCTATGTGAATACAAACGTTCATACAACTAGGAACAAAGACAGAAAGCACTCTTATTCATGACTTCTGTGGGGAGTTTCTGTATTGCACTTCCTGATTTGATGAATCGCCGTACGGCTTTAACAGGACAATGGAAGCAATCGTTAATTGTGCAGTTTGCTTTGCAAATCGAGCAATTACAAATAGGCAGCATAAAAAAAGAGCAAAACAAGAAAAAAAGATCCATAGTATGGGTAGAGTAGCATATCATGTCAGACATACTTTGCAAAACAACAATGGGGACATTAATGGGTTCTGTTTAATTTAAGGCAGCAGGGATCGATAACAGAGGCAGTGGCGTGTTACCCGTGTGAGCTTTTTTCCCAGTTCTGACATCTCTGCTCGCCCAGACAGGCAGCGATCCAAACTGTTATTGTTGTTGTTTTTCCCTTCTGAGAAAATGATGCGCCGGATCCTCAGTTTGTGAGACGAGGAGTCACCTTGCTGGGTGAGAACAGCAAATGCCACAGGGGCAGTGGGAACCGAGGAGGGAGAGCCAGTTAACTTCACATAGTTAAGCCAGGAGCTCACCAGCGCTCCTAGAAAGAGCACCAAGAGGCTCAGGCTGTGATGAAGCTCATATCTACTCCAGTCACAAACAATCCCAGCAGGGGCAGCTGGCGGCAACAGCAGAAAGAGCACCTCCTAAGAGGCTGTCCTCGAGATTACAGGAAAGCAAATGTAAAGCCAGTTTAGAGTCGCATATTTCATACAGCTACAAGGTGTCTGTTCAGTTAAGGGAACAAGACCAAAAAAAAAAAAAAGGAACCAGGGGACATCAATTCCCCCATTAATCTGTATTTTCTTCTGTTAAATAGCAGTCTGCATTTTCAACAAAATATCCATTAAGCAGTGATGTATATCCGAGATAAGGAAACTGCCTGTAAAATAAAATTTCAAGTGTGTCTGGATCAAGATAAGAACAAGGTCCCTGAGAGACTACAAAGTTACTGCAAAAACAGGTTGTCAATTAGAAACTAAAAAAATAAATAATTGGAAGCAATATTTTAGTTAACTGAACGAGATAATAGATGAGAAGACAACGATTGTATTAATTCTTGAAAATGTGTAGTTTTTTAATTCCAAAAAAGGGAATACGAGAGAACACTGAGTTCAGAGGATGTCAGTAAATGTATTTATACATAATCATTTTGAACAGCAAAGGCTAAATTGTGTTTTCTATTTTACTCTCTCCATTTGCAGAAGTAGCTCTTCTCCGAATGAGGGAAAAGCTCTGGAACGATTCTGAATAATCCCAATAAAGAGACTGAAGTGGAGAGAAAATGCATTCCTTTATAAGCCTGCCCTTGCTCAGTTAACCTTTGAAGGAGAAAGCCCACTGACAATATGTCAAGATAACTTGCTTGCACATTTAAAGAAGAAACGGTTCAAAAATGAAGTTGCCATTTTGGTATTTATAATGTTTGTGTATTGCGGTCTCGGATTCAGTTTATTTATAGACTGAGCAATTCAACGTAACACTTTTCACATTCACTAAGAGCAAACTCTATAATAAACATTGAAAATTGCTGAATTGAAAAATGCATGTTATTTATATATATATATAATTATTATAATAATTATAATAAATATCACTAGTGCAAACTCCTAATCACAGAGCATAATGACACAACACTGAAAACCACATAGCTTTCAGGATACGGGTTAGAGTTCTTCAAGATACATATTACCAAATCAATGCATATGAATTTTGGAGATCTACAAACATGAATATATTTTTCTCAAATTTCTCAAAGTAATTCCTCCCCTAAATCAGTTCTATTTTATTGTTTTGTTTTTTACTACTCCTACTCCCTGATTAGGTTTCACGTTATTAACATTATTATCAGTATAGATTAACCAGGACTACAGGCATATTAGACCATGCATACTAACTCTGTTACATAAAGAAAAAGAACAAGTGAAAAAGAAAACAGCAAACATTTCACACAAAGGAACATGGCACAGTGATTTAAAATGCCCACATTCTCTCACCACACAATACAGAGCTATTCTACAATCCAATACCAGTGTACAACAACCATGAATTCAATCAAAACAAATTTAAAAGTTATCCACACTTTCTGGTTCAAATGGAACAAGTCAATTACACTTGTGACATGTGTGAAGGCACTCATGCATCGAGGAATCTGTTATCGTTTGGCACACCAAAGCAATAAAGCACCGGCTGGAGTGTGTTCATCAGCTCTGATGCACAACAAGGGGGTGTTTTCAGGTCTGACGTCAAGCTGAAGCCTGATGTATTGCTTTTGTTAAATAAATATATCGGCTACAACATGGCAAAATATTGTATAGTTTATTGCTACAGTCAAAGGACTTGAGGAAAACAGGTTCAGTGAAATCTGTAGCATGTTTCTAAAAGGTACATTAATAACCAGACTAGAGACACCTAGTGTTTACAACTTCTACCCAATCACAACTGAAAGGAATTGCCTAACCACCTCATCATTAATTTGGCAATACACAAACTACAGTATCTCTTTTCCACAGGTAGCCTCATAGACAAACAACCATTGTCACAGGTTCTTCTCCCTTTGTAACAGAACTGTAATTTGATTTCAAAGCTCAGTGCTCTGTGACCTTTTCTACGCGACTCTACTGCTACACGCAGAATGTACTATAAGTCACCGGGGTGCCTCCTCAGAATTGATAGAACAACGGCCCGGACACCCACCTGGACACAGCACTGTTTGCACTAAAGGCTGCTGAAATACAATATGGATGGCTTAAAGAGGAGCTCCCACTGCTGGGCACTTCTTTGGCTGCCTTCCTGATACCTGAAGACTTGAAGCACAAAATGAATAAAATCCTGCCAGGTTGAAGACTGCAGACCCCTTAACTGAAGAAGTCTGACCCTGTGCATGGGGACCAGAGGAAAAATAAAAGATTGGATGGAGAGAGTAATCTGGGTTGATCATGGTTGTTTAATATGAAAGGTAAGCACCAAAAAAAGCCAATAAAAGGAGAAATAATATCAGAAAAACTTGACAGGATCCGCATGGTTGCTGTTTCAGTGGGGTAAATGTCAGGGGAAGTTCAAATGCCTATTACTATTATAATTACAATTATTATTAAACATCACAAAAATACCCCTCTTACTACATCTTATGAAGCTCTCAGACAACCCAACTCATAACATACATTAACAGTGATGTTTGCCCGCTGCTAGGTTACAAAAGAAAATAAACTTTTTAAAAATAGTTATTAAACCAATTCCAGAACAGACAATTAAACACATTCAAACTTCATTTAGCTCAATAGACTTGTGTTACTCTATAAACAAAGCAATTATGAACAGTATTCATCTAATTTTTATCTAATCCTTCATAATTCATCTTATTCTATGCTGCACACAATTACAATGATGTCATACTTCAGAAAGATATTGCACAGCCTAGTTTAGTACAGATGTATGAAAAAGAGTACAAATCTTAACATTATACACTATTTTTAGCTTAATAAATGAATATGTAACAAAACCAGTTTCAATGTAAAGGGAATGAGGCAAAAAAAATGTAGAGAAAAAGATGAAAGAAAAACATAAATTAAGGCTTACAGCAACTATATCCTGCAATGCACTCGTTCTACAGCTAATAAAGAATTCAGAAAATATAGTAAGATACCAATCCTATTATTGACAGCCCCCTACCCCCCAAAAAAGACATTTGAAAGCCTGTCTCGAAGCACAGTCAGAGGTCAGACTCAATACCATTTTCTCATTGGCTTCTGAAGAAATGTGAGGATATATTACAGTATTTCCGATAATAGCTCTCACTACACTCAGTATGATGCTGTGTGTGTCTGTGTGTGTGTGGGTTTGTGCACAGTTCTCAGGCATTTTCTGACATGGCTTCGGCAATCAGTAATACAGATTGCACAATGCGTGTGTCATATATGTTAACTTCCCATGAAGTAGTTTGGTTGCCAGTGTGATGTAAAAATTCACTGCATCGAGTCTGCATGGATTCAAGTTCATTAGACTGGTGGAGTTGAGGGCTGGCCTTCAATAGGTTTTAAGTCTGTTCTTATTGACCACAAAGACAAGGTCAGCAACATCATGTCTAGTGTCTCTCTCATTATGCAGAGCCACTTATTGAAAAAACATGAACATGTAAATATGTATTTTTGGAAGCTTCTCAGTAGTTCCTGATTACAAACAAAAACACACAAACAGTTTTGTTTGAAATCTCAAGAAATGAACACTTTTATAAATATCTAGAAGTGGAAAGCTTTCAGACTTCACAGATTTAGATTTAGTTTTTATTACGGATTAACTGAAATGAATAGGATATTATTGACTGTGTTCACTGACATAATATTGTAATTTCAAGATTAATTAATACTTTTTGTTGTTGTTGAGTGATGTGATCAGGCATGTATAGGTTACAAACTGTGAATAACTTAATAGCATATGTCTTATAAATGTACTTTTGCACTTTAGTAACTTTTAAAATTAATTTGAATGTTGGATTGAATCGTATTAATGCACCTTTTTAATGCTTGTGTAGACTGTAAGTCACCCTGGATACCGGTGCCTGCCAATAAATAAATAATAATCAATCAAAATGTGTTTTAAAAGCCATGTGTTATATTAGTTGGTGAGATAGTGAATGGGAAAGTGATGGGGTACAGAGCAAGCTGATTTATTCTTAAAGCAGCTGCAACAGTGAAAACTCTCTCTCTCTCTCTGTGACTGAAACTGCTTAGAATTTGTCCAGATCACTCAAACACTTCAATGGCTTTGTTCTGCTACTGCCCATGTAGAATGTGTCTCTTTAAATAAGCCGGTACAATGAATACTGGTTTCAGGCAAAAAAAAAAAGAGAAGAAGACAGAGCTTTGCTATCAGATGACAGAATAATTACACCTACCTTTCGGAACAGGCAGAGGCTAAAGGTAAATCCTCTGAGGGGTCGCCGCAGGTAAAACAAGGCAGACGATATAGCAAAACTCAGTCCATTCAATCACCTAAGACAACCAGCGGTTCTGTAATAAGGAAGAGGGGGGGGGGGGGGTGAAGGAGTGACCTTCTATAGCGAAGGCCTCTTCGTGAATCAAACATACCCTATTTGTGGAGCCCAGTGCAGTGATTTGCATTGATTATCTCCACTTCAACAGATACATTTAAATTAATCCGGCAGAGCAATGTGAGGCAGTGAGAAATCGTGGAAAGTGTGGACTGGATTAGCAGGTTCCCGCAGCCCCTGAGTAGCAGGAGGTGCTATAGCTCCCTCTTCATGCCAGAGTGGTGAGATCAGGCCTGAAGATAACACTGGGAAAGCACACGGGCTGATCCCACACTTTACAAACACAACTTTGTAAACCACTGGAGTTTTCCAAAGGCCAGAAAAAACAAGACTGAGGTTTCTGTGTAATCAGTTTCGAGATCATGAACACAGTTAATGAAAAGGAAGATAATGTCAGAAAACACACAAACAAACACACATGAACCCTGGGCACCACAATACAAATATATTAAGTATAAAAAGCCAATTGTTTTCTGGGTTGAAAACAAGGGAAAGAAAACAACAACTAAGAGTTTTAAAAATAATAATCCACATGTGCTTTACTGCTGCAATAGTTAGGTGCTAAATAATAAAAAAAAGCACCCCTTGCTTAAAAAGAGGTTGGTTTCTTCATGTTCATAAATATTTTATCATTTTAGATGCTGAATTTAAGGATGTCAGTTTTAAAGTAGGTCAAACCAAATTGATTTAAAACTGTAATTAATGTAAATGTTACCTTCAGCATTGCCTTTGATACAAGTTATAATTATACACACAATTAAAAAAAAGAAAGGAATGAAATGAAATACAAATCATTATTTGATGTACTTTGGCTTGGTTCCAACCTCTGAATTAGTGATAAGTCTAAAATGTAGTTGGTCACATTACAAACAGAAATAAAACAAAACTCCTGACTTCACACTTCAACAAGTTTCATCCACAATCACTCTGGCGGAAAACCTAATTGTGTTTCTAAGATTAGGATGTTTTCAGTGTGGAGTACATCTTTAACCTTTCAATCCAAAATGTTTCAGTTTCAGTAAGTATAAACATTCTGTATACAATTTCAGCTTTTTTTTCAATTAACTTCAGGGTGGCAATTTGTATAATAAATGAAGCACAGTGATTTACAACATGTAACGTATGATTGCTTCACTCAGGATATGAAATGACATAAAAATTGTAAAATAGTTTAGATTGTAAAATAAGAGGAAGTAACATCACCAAATTATGAAAAGTTATATACAAAGTGCAAACAAAGTAATCCAGAATTGTTTTTCACACTGATGACAAGAAGGAAGTACTTTTTTTTAAATAAATGTTGAACCAGCTAACAAAATATTTCAGCTTAATGGAAGTATACATGACTACACTACACAAAAAAAGCACTGGGTCCTAAAGAGAAAAAGTCAATTCAGTTGTGCTGTTTATTAAGAACAGATACGGGATGTTGTCTTTAATTCTGTTTTGAATAATACAAATGTCTCTTTCCGCTACACATTCTGTTTGAACTGGATTCAGATCCCTTGAAAAATGCCAGCCATATCATGGGATATGCAAACATGTAAACTTCTTCCAGAATGTTTTCTCATGCTTATACACATTTTCTTGGCTGAACTGATCAGGTTTTGTGCTTTCCAGCAAGCTGACAAATAAGACAAACACACAAACAGACATATAGCAGAAATATTACAGGAATGTGAATCTATGTAAATGCATAATTCACATACAATGCTCAATGAAAAGCAACAGATAAATAAAATCACAGGTCAGGCATCACTGGGACAGGATATTGATATGTGTGTTGTAAATTTACATGTACAGTACTGTGCAACAGTTTTAGGCAGGTGTGAATAAATGCTGTAAAGTAAGAATGCTTTCAAAAATAGACATGTTAATAGATAATATTTATCAATTAACTAAATGCAAAGTGAGTGAACAGAAGAAAAATCTACATCAAATCCATATTTGGTGTGACCACCCTTTACCTTCAAAACAGCATCAATTCTTCTAGGTACACTTGCACACAGTTTTTGAAGGAACTTGGCAGGTAGGTTGGCCGAAACATCTTGGAGAACTAACAATTTTGGCAGCCTCAGTTGCTTCTCTCTCCATGTAATCCCAGACAGACTCGATGATGTTGAGATCAGGGCTCTCTGGGGGCCATACCATCACTTCCAGGACTCCTTGTTCTTCTTTACACTGAAGATAGTTCATAATGACATTTGCTGTATGTTTGGGGTCGTTGTCATGCTGCAGAATACATTTGGGGCCAATCAGATGCCTCCCTGATGGTATTGCATGATGGATAAGTTTCTGGCTGTACTTCCCCACATTGAGGAGACCATTAATTCTGAACAAATCCCCAACTCCATTTGCAGAAATGAAGCCCCAAACTTGCAAGGAACCTCCACCATGCTTAACTGTTGCCTGCAGACACTCATTCGTGTACCCCTCTCCAGTCCTTCGGCGAACAAACTGCCTTCTGCTACAGTCAAATATTTCAAACTTTGACTCATCAGTCCAGAGCACCTGCTGCCATTTTTCTGCACCCCAGTTCCTGTGTTTTCATGCATAGGAACGGTCATGCACGGTCGCTTGGTCTTGTTTCCACGTCAGAGGTATGGTTTTTGGCCGCAAGTCTTCCATGAAGGCCACTTGGTTTCCTTGGTCGACCACTGCGTCTACGGTCCTCATCGTTGCCCGTTTTTTGTGGTTCTTCAAAAGAGCTTGGACAGCACATCTGGAAACCCTTGTCTGCCTTGAAATGTCTGCCTGGGAGAGACCTTGCTGATGCAGTAGAACTACCTTGTGTCTTGTTGCTGCACTCAGTCTTGCCATAGTGTATGACTTTTGACAGTAAACTGTCTTCAGCAACCTCACCTTGTTAGCTGAGTTTGGCTGTTCCTCACCCAGTTTTATTCCTCCTACACAGCTGTTTCTGTTTCAGTTCATGATTGTGTTTCAACCTATATATTGAATTAATGATCATTAGCACCTGTTTGGTATAATTGTTTAATCATACACCTGACTATATGCCTACAAAATCCCTGACTGTGTGCAAGTGTACCTAGAAGAACTGATGCTGTTTTGAAGGCAAAGGGTGGTCACACCAAATGTGGATTTGATTTAGATGTTTCTTCTGTTCACTCACTTACTTAATTGATAAATATAATCTATTAACATGTCTTTTAGAAAGCATTCTTACTTTACAAAAATTTTTATGGGCTCAAATTAGCGCCATAAGTATCACATTCAAAAAAATGCTCACTGATTGGGTTAGGAAGAACCGTCACTCAAACCTATTGGACCAATGGAGACCCAGGATCCACGCCTCCGTGTAAATCCTGCCCTCACAACAAAACAGTGCCAAAACTTGTAAACGAAAAAAAAAAAAAATCGAAAGCAAAGAAACTAGCGGCGAAAGCAAAAATTGCAGCATCGCACGCAAAGACAGGGACTGCAGGTGAGTTTTTTTATCATTTCTTTTTTTTTGCTTTCGATAATTTTGTTTTGTTTACAATTCTATACATTTTGCATTCAATTTTTTTTTATTTTCACACCTGCCTAAAACTTTTGCACAGTACTGTATACGGGATATTTACAATAAATACTGCAATGTCTACTATTCCACAGTATTACTTGCTAAGAATATTTTACCCATCATCAGCATTATATTGTTTCATTGAGATATTTCTCTGCTTTGAATTATTGTTTTGTATTCACCTCATCCATATATGACATATTTGTGGCCACTTCCAGGAGGATTAATTCTATTTTTATTATGTTTTCCTGAATTTGTGAAAGATTTCAACAGCTTTGGAGCTTTGGAAAAAAGTGTACTCATGAAATACTTGCAAATTACTTTATCTCTTGAATTTGATAGATTTAATATAGCGATGTAAAACCACTCCCTACCCTATGACATACTTATGTTTTTCCTCCTCCTCCTTAATTTTTTTTGCCCCTGTACACCTGACAGTTGTGATGATCTTTTAATTGTTATTCTCTGTGATTACTTGTGTGAAATGTCTGGCATTGCAGCAGATGGGTGGAAGCCCCCAAGCTTCAATCTGCAGATAGTGCTATTAAGTTCAGCGTTTTAAATAGTCCTTTATGGTATGTTCCAAATTCAGTTTTCTAATAATGCATTTATACATGTAATTACGGTATGTTTGTTTTCCTAGGATATACACTTGCGCAGTGTTGTGGTGGTGGTTTTGAGTGAGAGACAAAGCAGTTACTGTATTGAGAACGAGTAATATGTGGAGACAATAAATGGTGTTAATTGTGAGTGGCGAGGACGGAGAGAGGGGCACCTGTGGAGCCAGTCTGCGTGCCTATGACAGATGGCTCCCTGGGCGACTGCCTTATCTGCCTATGCCAGGAGCCGGCCCTGCCTAAGCAATATTATTTTTTACAGATGTCTGGTTTCTATGAGAGTATTTGGCTTTAATACTTGCTAAAATCTATAGGGGATGAGAGCAATTAAATAAGAAGAGGTTGAATGTAGTAGCATAGTGAAAAATACAAGCATATTTGAATCTCTTTCTGCATATTGCTTGGTTTTTTTTTGGACAGTTTCCGCCTCCTCTGAAGTATTTTTTTCTTCTTCACAATTTACCGTCTACTTCAAGTAATGCTGTGTTTTACCCCCTTTCATTGGTTTTGTTTTCGTTGGGCAAATTTAAAGTTGTGAATTAGGAACAAGCAATAGATGTTCACCTTCTGCATTTGCGGGAGCAATACAAATTTTGACTGGGTCTAGCCCTAAGATAAATATTTTATCAAGTTATAAAACATGCTGAAAAACTGTTTAGATTTAGATGTAATTGCATCAACTCCAAGTTCAGGAGAAGTTCACATCTAATTTCAAACGATGTATTAATATGATATGCTAGTTCCTTCAATGCCATAAAATGGAGACACGGAACTTGCAATACCTAGAAATCACAATTGAACTATGTAACCAACCAGGGTCAGATATCTCATTTTGTTTCTCTTTGAGAAATGTGTTGAGATTGGAACAATCAGCAGTGCAAGGACAAGGTCACTATCACATGACGTAAACTGAGTGTATGTAAGCCAAGTCAGTGCACAGTACAAATTGTTCCTTTCTTTGCAATGATAGAGGGCACATCAATACACACATGGTTTGAATGAACTGTGGATTTGTGCTTTAAATGTAGGCTTCAAAAATAGATGTTAAGGTGCAAACAGATAATAGATAAATGCATACATAAATTGAACAATTATATATAGATGCATAACAGTTATGCTAATAAAATGACACCATGGAATTTGTAAGAGAATTTGGAAGAACTAGCACTACACAAGAAGATAAAAAGATCTCTCAAGAAACCAGAGAACATATGAAAAAAACGCAGTCAAGACCCCAAATCAAACGTTAATTACATTGAGCTGTGCAAAACCATAAGGAACAGATGCAGATGTAAGAAAGTTAAACAACCTAATGAAAATTATGTGAACATCAAAAATGCAAAACAACGCCTCTGAATAGGAAGGAATCAAATCACTGTCCTAAAAAGTGATCAGAAGTGTGAAGAATTCTGCAAAAAACTATATAGTAGTGATGACAGCAGTAAGGAACAAGAAATCGTCTAAATGAACACAAGTGAAGTCCCAGTTGTGATTCCAGAAGAAGTAGGCTATACCTGGAGATAATATGAATCACAGTGGAGATCCTAAAAGGAGCTGGAGAAAAAAGATTCTGGCAAAACTTTTCACAAAAGTGTCTCAAACAATTGCCAGATAAATGGAACAATGTAACTGTAATTCTCCTTCACACAGAGATGACGAAGATCTGATGAACTATAGGACCATTAGTCTACTTCCCATCTTACACAAATTATTTTCAAAGACAGTAACACATCGCCTTCAAGACACACTGGACTTCACCCAACCAAGAGAACAAGCAGGACTCAGTGGATAAAGTGGATAAAACACAATGGATCATATACAAGCTATAAGAGAAGAATTGAAAAGATAATTCACTATACACAAACTCAATTCATCAGCGCTCAGATTCAAGTTAGAAAGAATAAAAACAATGTGTTTCAATGAGTACTTTTATTTTATTTTTATGTGATTGTTTGATGTACGGTACACAACCATCTGGTGCCAAAAAAGAAAGAGGAAAAAAAAAGAAAAAAGTTGAAAAAGTTAATGCATATGAACAGGGATGGTGACTGGAATGTTACCTGAAGGTAGTTTTGATACTAACATCCCACTTTACAAAATAAAGGAACAGCTGTCTGACATGCAGACAAATCACAAGGAAAGGCATGCACTCAGAGCATTTAAATCAGATTAAATCCCTATATTTGGAATATGTTAAAATATTATTACTGGATTTACACAGACATGGTTTACATATTTTTTTTAGATTTCCACTTAAAATACGTTTACATGATTGCATACATTTACATGATTCATTACATTAAATAACCACGTGGAATATGTTCTTTGAAAAAAAAAAATACTGATCATTCAACAAAGAGAATCCACTCCACATAGTGAAACACTATCTTTAATCATTTTTGCAGATATGTTAATGCAACTTCTTCCAAACATTATGGACCATGACTTGCAAAGCAGGGATAACTTGATGTATGCAATATGTTCACACTCAAAAACACATCCTCCAAAAAAGCCTATAGTGTGAGCGCAGGAGCCACGTTATCATCACTTTTCAAGACATGTTGAGAGAAGCACTTGTATTGATATAAATACATGTAAAATCACATACTCAGTACTTGATGACAGGTTTTGGTTGGGCAGAATAAAAATAAATAATAATAATAAACAATGGATTAAACTGGGATTGCAGTTTGACTATTCACAGTTAATATAGTTGGAATTACTTTTATTGTTTAATTATGCAGCAATACGTAGATTATGCTTCAAAAATGAACAAAGTGTGAAAGCAGTATATAACATGGGATATAGTGTTTACACCAAAAGCTGTTTATATGAATTAGTCCACAATTAAACAACCAGCTCAGTACTCTTACAAATATAAAAAATGCAAAGAGTTCAACACATGATTCCATCACAGCACACTGTGCTATGCAATTTCAGCATCTCTGCTAGCTTTCAAATGAGCTGAGCGTGATTACATTCTTTAATCTCAACTCTTTGTCTGAGGTAAAACATTATGCAACACAATGCAATGCAATACTGAACAGAAAACAAACCAAAAAAAAGGTAAGAGGAGAATGATGAGAAGAGAGCTGCCATTGTGTGCAGAAAGTATGTAAATGGACTGGGCTTGATTTAACAGATAACACTACAACAAATATTGAATGCAAGTAATCTTGTTTAGGAGATATGCAAAAGATCAAAATTAATTGCATAATTTGATGGAACATGTTCTGTAGAGCTGTTCAGATCTGACTACTATTTATACGGTTGATATGACTGCATACTCCTAGTTCTGTTTCTTTACTATGAACCCTATATTACATGAACTAACTTACTGTTATAAAGCAAAGGCAATCGATTAACAATCACATTGCATTACAGCGATAATAGAGTAGAATCTACTTAATTATGATGTATTAAATAATTAGGCTACTTCTGCATATGTATGACCTCTATGACACAGGATACAGACATGCAGTGTGCATTTTCTTTTTTCAAATGGAATCTTTCAACATTTCAATGTGAATGCAAATTGCTAATACATGCAATTAAAGAAAAGTATCAAAGGCTTAGAACTGAAATACTTACACATAATAATAACAATAACACATATATAATAAAACACCAAATAAACTTGAAGCATAGTCTAAATAAAAGCTTTTGCCGGAGAAGCGTTAGGATTACTGTGATTCCCTTCCTTTTTAATATCATAGCATAACCTTTGCTCCCAAACCAACTGTGTATTGCATTCCATAGAGATTATGCTATTAGACTATAATGCAGTTTAAAAAAAAACTCAAACTCAAATAATTTGAATAATTACACATCAGATAAAATAATCATAATAACTTACAAATGTAAAATGCTTTAAGACAGGCATACAGAGAAATGGCAAACTATGGGATTAAACTGTAATATCAGTTCAGATATGCATATTAACTACAAATAAACAAATAAGTAAGACATCAATGATAAATGGCTTTTTTGGTTTTAAAGTAGATGAGGGATTTAAATGTATTTAAACATTTAAACAACAATGCCTTAAATACACTTTAAGGAAAAGGGCACTAGATTTTGTGGGATAGTTATGCTGGCATTTCCATGTTACTATAGATATGAACCTGAAATTAATTTTGGATAGAAAACTGAAAACTTAAAACCTAAAATCAACATGTTAACGTTTTTGCTGGCATTACAATTTTGAAACTGTAAAATTACACTATTTACCTGGAGAAGTGTAGAGTGTCAGCAACTTAGCAACAGTTTTGTTTTACATATTCCGATTTGAATGTGCAGGTTTTGAAAAATATATTTTTTTAGTTATGTTATCTTGGATGTCATTTGACAAGCACAGTAGAGTGCATAACATGTAGTTGATTTAGTCTGATGCATGCTGCTGGACCTGCATTATCAATTTTCATTTCTTTATGATCAAGTCTTGAATCTTGCCCATGACCTATGGAAGATGTGATGGTGTATCATCTTGTACTTTGTACAAAAAAGTAGGGGAAAAAAGCAATTTGTTTTTATATTGGAAACAGGGCATCTGAGAGTGAGGCTTTGAAAGATACATCTAACATTGAGAAGTTGTTGATTTCAGCTTGGAGGAAAACCAGGACATGTATGTTGCTCAGATAAAACAGGATCTTTACAGTTGTAGCCACAGAACAGAATGCTGATTTTCAATATAACTTCTCACAACAGAAATTCCCTGTAAACCCATGGGACACAATGATAACTTGGTTTCCTCCAACTTCAACAGACCTCTCCTCTCACCACACAGACATCAGCAGTGGTGTGTCAGAACTGAACTATAGAAGACCTTACTGAAAGGCCGTTAAGAAAACATCCCTGCTGTGGGGTTTAAATAAATGAAGTCGGAATATTTTCCTATCAAAGTCAAACAAAAATGTACTATTTAGCAGAGAGAGCACTTAGTTGAACAACCAACAACAATGGCATCAACACAAATTTAAAACCGACATGCTCACACTTCAAACTGGTATTTAATTTGAATACAGACATTTTCTACTATACTTTGATTTTAGTATTGTCTAACCTTGTTAATATTTTATTTCTCTCTATTTATTCAATTAGTTTCTGAACACAACCAGCTTGATTTATAATAGCAATGAACACAGGGGTCAGTTACAAGCAAGTAAACAAGAGCCCAGTAAGTCAAATACCCTGTGCTGTCCCTCAGGCCCAGTAATCTCCACAGATAGTCATTAAGTTCCTGGTAAAAGGACAACCTATGGAATTGCACATTAACACTTTAATAAGAACTAAATACAACACAGGTAAAGAAAATCATTGTGTTGTTCTCTTGAGAAATGCTATTGAGGTTGTCTCAGCGTATCCTATTCCGATCAATTCAACTATTGATGATCTATGATCCAAGGTAGGGCATTGGTTCTCTCTAAGGAGTTTAGGGAGTCTTAGAGACTCATATTGAAATAAAACACGCCAAGCCTTAATAATAACTCCATTAATAAGTGATACTCTTTGATCAAACATCAATATGCCTTAGATTAAAATGTCAAATGTCTGATAATATTTCTAGAAGTGGTCATAGTAGTATTAGTATTATTACACTATGATTGTTTTATTAAATTAAAATATCCCCATTCATGTACAGCCCTGGTCTATCAGAGTTATAATACCAAAAACTGAATCGGGTTCTCAGACATTCCATATTTTCTACGTATAATTGTATTTTTGTTAGTTGTGTTACACAAAAGTAAAGTATATTTGGTAAAACAAGGGTATAATGATGTTTGTGTAAGAGTAAAGGGTAGGAAATGAGTGGAGGTCATTCAGACCATTCTTCTTTTAGTAGTTACCCAATTCCTGAAATGTGTTTGTCCCACGATTCTTTGAAGTGCCTGATATTTCCAGTCCTAATGTAGCTGCTCTTGCTTTCCACTTACACCATTCTAATCAGGATTACATTTCAATGTATTGTTTAGCTTCAGGTAGTCCAGTATGTTAACTGTCTGTAATTTCTTATCACAATTGATTCAGTTCATGAAGAGGTTCAGTTCCTTCAGCCCGTTTGGCCATTACACACTTAAGACCAATAATAATCGTGGTCAGTCTTCTATATACTTATTACAGAGCAGCCCTCTCCATTTTGCAGCACAGGGACTAAACATACATATATTTTTAATAATTTTAATTGTGTATATATATGAACAGAATGGTGTGGAAGTGGAAAGCGAGAGCAGCTGCAGATTATACAGACAATGTACTATTGTTTATTGGCTTGTACAGCAATAGCTGCATACCCAAGTAAAAAAAACAATAACACAATTAAACAAAAAACAAAAAAACTGTAGGAGAGTAGCATCTAGAAAACCTTTGTAAAGAAAATGCCTTCTATTATTATTATGATTATGATTATGATTATTATTAATAATAGTTTTTTTTTATAATCTTTGAGAAAACAGGTTCATTCATCATTAGGTTGCTGGTTATGAGTTAAAAAAAATAATCATATTATAATTTCAAGTCTTCTTAATAGTATTCTGAATAGATCAGAAACTTATTTTTGTTTAGTTTGTAAGATCTTTTCTCTGCTATGTTTTATGTATGAGTTGGCCGATTCTTTTCTTGCCCTTAGACCTTTCCACTCCAAATTCAAAATAGATCTTAGATTGTAAACAGGGCCTAAGAGTAGAAGCAAATGGATTATCTTGTTGTTGTTGTTGTCGTTGATTTTTTTCCCCTTCAAAGATGATTACACATTCTGAGTGTATAACTCAAGCAAGTAATAACCTGAAGCGATATCTTTTAACCACTTCCAGCTGCCCATTTTTCTTTACTTTTTATAATTCTCCTATTGCAGAGAAAACATTTCCCTGTTTTAACATACACAGTGTAATCAACATTCTCCAATTAATTTTCCAATCAACAGCAGATATTTCTAATATATAATTATGGAGCATTCCATCCGACCTCATTCCATCTATAATTATTTAACATGGAAGAAATAACAAGTCATTAAAAAAAAAAAATCCTAGTGGAAGAATGATAGTCTTTAATGTACACTGAGATTGTTAACATCAGTATTTCCCTTCATGTCATCATATATAGTGGTCTGCAACATATATAAATATATTAGATTCAGTACAGTAAAAGACTCAGGACAGCAGAAACAATGCATATTTCCCTCAATTACACATCAGGGATAATTAATTGGATATCACACAATCTTTTGCGAAAAAGAAGAAAAAAAGTATTTTCTCAAGAAACTTCTTTATGTACTAATGTAGTAAAATTGGGAATTTACAAATATGCATTTGAACTCTCTAGGACAGTAAATAAATATTTGTTATATACAGTACATTGAAGCACTGTGCCAATCTATAGCATTATAAAGCTGTATGATAACACTGAAACATATTCAAATTGCATCATGTTTTCCTTTAGAGCAGATGCTCGTTCTGCTAAGTATTCTTCTCTGAGAGACATAAATCCCATCCTAAGAGTGAAAGTAAAACTAACAGTTTGTACTTTAGTCTGTAGTCTTCGTCTGTACAATATGAGATTATTAGGAAAAAGAACCATAATCCTGACATGAAAAACATCCTGCTGTGTGCATTCTGTATCTGCACAGAAAGTAGGATTTATATGAATTCCACAATTATTGTTTTTTGTAATCTTTTTTTTTTTTTTTTTTCAATTTATATCCTTGTCACATCTCATCTGCGGTTTATGGTATAAGTTTGTGTGGTAACAAATTTTTTGGAAGAGGACTACACCATAACTATTCCAAGGATGAAGATATAAGAAGGCTTACTGTACCAATACAGATTTCGTAAAAATAAAGAAATAAATCATTCACTAAGAAAAAGCTCTGATTCCTAACTGTAAACTTCATCAGATGACACTTTTGCACTTTGCTAATATAAATTAAAACATGATAATAAAAACATGTAGTAAAGCATAATATTATTTCATTGTTTATGCTCGGTGTCGGGGCAATCAAGGGGGAAGCTGTCTAGAGAATGGCTCACATTCAATTCAGCATAATCCCCTGAATTCACAGGGGGCATATACTGTAGTGTAGAGGAACTAGACCCAGGCAGCCCACACTTTCAGTATAGAAACTAAACCAAAGACTAATGTGTCCCAAGAGTACTCGGTTTGAAACTTGAAGTGGAGAAAAAATAAAATACTAAAAACAGGCAACAGGGGGGCCTTCGGCTTCCTGCCTCCATTCCAGTACATTAGAGACCAAAATATCCATTAGATATTCCCCTGCTCACACTCCCATTTACTCCAATTTCCACCTCCGTCCCCAGAAAGAACTAACCAGACCCTCCAACTACACACACTTACACTAAATTTACTGTCTCATCATTAAGTTACACCTGAGTTTTAAGTAAACGTTACAGGTTTAAAACAGTGTTACAGTTTTGTTTGGGGGAAGCAGATCAGGAAACGGGAATAGAGGAGCATTATTACCAAACCAATCAACACTGGTAACACTCCTAAAGACAAATGCAGCAAAAGGAGGGTCATATTTGAGGAAACACTCCTATCATGTTATTATTTTTATTTGTTGCGTCACATCCGATTCAAATAGGCTTTCGTTTATTCACATCAATGTTGGGAATTCAACTTTAAGACAGCAACATGTGTTTAGTTTAAAGCAGCCACATTAAAATGAAGATGTTTTGTTGTAGTAGTTTCATTTTTAAGGAAACAGAAGGTAACCTTGCTCCCCATTTTATTTGTTTAATAATTCTCATTTCACCCCCCCACTGCTTTCATCGCCACTGTACTCGCAAGAAGCTCGTGCTGAGTAGACAGATACAGTTATAAGGGGGAAAGAACTCTCTCAAAAATGATTTCTTACAGACGGTACAGCTATTAAATCTAAGTCCAGCAGATCATTAATTTTCCAGATAATAAAGCCGGTTCTGTTAGCACCTTCTCCTCTTTATGTGCTAAGGACACAGCTGGATGTTTCGAATGTGTTCCTGCCAAACGAAAATGACAGTTGTGCTGCAGTATATCACTGAAACCATAGAGCTAGTTGAGTGCTCTGAGGAATAATGAAATATTAATTTAGAGACCAAAAAAATTAAGTGGCTTAAAAAAAGGAGCTGTTGTCCATCCCCTGAGTGGTTTTTCTGACACTGACATCTGCCATGAATGTGTCTATTCTTAGTCAAGGAAAACCGCACGTAATGTGACCTAAGCAACTGTCTGCCTTCAAGTGAGTGAACTCATAAAAAGCACTTTTTTTTTTTTTTTTTTACTTTTGTTGTCTGACTTCAGACTTAACTATCTGTTTAAAAAAAAAAAAAAAAAATACAGTCCACACATCATGAGCCTATTTTTGAATCTATGTATTGGATCACTCATCTTCAATTTAAGTCACCAATTGTTGACATTCCACCATTTATTCTGCAGGGATATAATTTTGGAAGGAAATAATGTTGATGAAATGTAATGTGGCTTTAAAGTATGGCTTTACAATGTGAAATCTCAACCTTGATATATTTGTTTTGGTTTAAAATGATTGACCTGTAATGTGCCTGACCTTCTCTATGTGGTAGCCATATTTACCATTCAAACGTGGGTCGTTGGGACTATCTAAAGGTGAACAACCTTTTTTACTAAACAAAATACAATAAGCACACTTGTCTGATTTCTGTTTTTTTGGGATACGTTTCACAGAAAGTTTTTAATACCATAATTGGTTAAAAAAAGAAAAAGGAACAAAATGGTGCAGCACCTCAAGGAAATACAACTTTTACATCTGTTTTCTTGTACTTCAAGTTCACACACACAACTAAATAAAAATACAAAAAACAGCGGTGCTTTTTCATTTAGTCTTTTGGCCACTTGCTGCTGTGTCCCATTTTGTATTTGTCACAGACTAAGGCTCATATGTATGCCTACTCTATTCATGTCAAGACCACATTTACAAAAACTGCAGCTGCATTACCGTTTCTATAGTCTTGCTATTCTTTCCCTACATGGTCTGAATCCCTTTGATCCACAGCCTCGTCTTAAACCCGGCAAAAGGCAGCACTGCTATAGTAACTCAACAACAGAATAGCTTATAAAGAGTCAATTAATGTAATCAATTACTAGGGCTCCCGGTTTCATAAAATTTGTTCTTTCTTTTTAAACAGTTTTACTGTGTGAGAGATTGTAGTTTTATTAAGCACTGAAACATTTATACAGAAGCTTTGTGGGTCTGCTTGTCTGAGTTGCCACAGTTAATGAGAATTAGGCTTGATTTATTGATAAATCAAGTTACAAATGGGAATCTGCATCTCGGCGTAACTGACTTAAGTCACAGCAATCCAGCGCGTGCTATTAATCTTTTATTTTGGGGGCTGCTCAATATCCTTGTTCCCTCAACTAGGCATTTGTGCATCTCTATTTCCATATCTCACCCGCATTTCAATTTCTCAACATTTTCATCTGTCCCCATTTTCATTGCCGAGCTCTAGTAAGCAAGAGGTTGACACACATCTCCTGCCAATCAACTTTGCTCAGGGACTCAGGTTTTGCCACGGGATTGGACATCAACAAGCTCGAGCCCAAGACCCATTAGCTCTCCTTGTCACTGGTGCCCTGTGCATTTTAAATGAGTGTTTTATTGACTAAATAATGACTTTTATTCGTTTTTTGCAGTTTGTTGAAGAGTAAAATACCTAATGTTGGGAGGTGACACCACACTCCAGCAGTGGCTGCCTTGACTGTGCCATTCCCTGGTGGGAATTTCAGCCTAAGGCAAGAGTTTCCTATGATGTTCTGAATCTCTGAGTCTCTACCTTCTGCTGTAGTGCAAACCTACAAATAGGGTACGCTTTTTTTCCCGAATCCTCGGGGGAGTTTTAAAAAGTGCTATTTAATATTTTACCAGTATAGAAAGAGGTCATTCTTTGACCAATGTGTTTAGTTCAATGATTGCTTCAATCCAGAAAGCTTTTTTTTTCGTTGAGCATCCACTCTCTCTCATTGGCTGAAGGAGTGATAGGATAGAAAAAAATAGGTCAAATAGCCATCTCTGCTCTGTCACATGATCTTTATTTTATGTTACTGGACTTGTCAGGAGTTTTCACATAAGAGACATGTAACCCCATATATGATCTTTAGAAATCTGCACTGTGCATTAGTGCAAATAAAAAAACCTTAGGTTAAACATATTTCTTAGTATTATTTATCAGTTGATGTGAAATATGAAAAGCTGCCTTAAAAAAAAAAGTCAGGTGTTGGTCAGGCATCGGCTTACTGAAGGAAAGCTGGAATACAAATGTGGTTTCAAAAAGATACCCCAGATATTATAGAATAAGTTAACAAAAGAAGCCTGATTAAAAAGGAGATTTCAAGATTGTTTACATTTAAAAATGAAGCGAAAATGACTTTTTTTTTTTTAAACACAATTAGAGATAAAGAATGCTTGAGGATTTAAAATATGGCTAAGAAAAACTGGATTGTGTCTTTGTGTTGAATTATCCACTCTACATTCTTAAACAAGAAAGGCCAGTTAAAAACCTCAAAATTTAATCCATATGTTTGAATCCCAAACTTGATCCAAATCTTTCCAATGATCTCTATATTCCCCCCCGAAGAGCTATACTTTGAAGGGCAGTTGTTCCCCCTCAGAGACACGGTCTTTAACTTTTCAAACATGTTAGTCAAATACCAGATATACCTAAAATGTACTGTCCACTATTATGGTCAAACTCTAGGGGGTAAAACCCTACCTAAAACATGTATTGATGTTTCTAGGAGAAAATTACATTAATCTACACACAACTACACACACATACACTACATTGACTGAGAACATATCCATTTTGAGGTCATTGTAAAGTCAAGATATATATTTTGTTACTCAGGGATTCCAATGTAAAAGTTAAGCATTCAACCTTCTGTTTGAAAGTTGCAACAAGAGCCTTATAATAACCAACAGCATGGACAATCGACAAATCAGGTAAACCAAAAGCACTTATGTATCAAAATAGCTATAGAATGTAACTTATAATTATATTAAATGTCAAGTCAGCAATTATGTATCACGGCATACGCCGAGTTTACAATCAGCAACTGTTAATCAGCTCACCTCTATCACCTCACCTCTATGTCATATCTAGACAGATGGTGACAATTTACCTACATCTAGCTCCCGCTGATTATTCTGCGGGTCTTCGGGGGTCAGAGTTACATGGCAGCCAAATACAGTCTTACTAACTTCAATTCCACTCAGCAGCAGTGCTTTGGGAATCCCAGGTAAGACTTTATAATGACATAGGGGGCTTTTGAGTGCAACAATGGTGAAAGCCACTGCCCTGAGTACTTGCTATCCTACAGGTGAGAGCAAGCTGGTCTCCAATTCCACCAGAGTTCCCAGAGAGCCATGCAAAATTTCCATAAAAGAATGTGGACTAGACACCGCATACATTGCAAAATAATGTTTTTTTTTTTTTTTTTTACCTTTTATCATTAAAAAATAAAGAGATGCCTCGTTTTAGTTTTGGACTCCATATAAACTGAGCAGGTCTATGGGAAAGTTGTTACCTTTACAAAACATTCAGTGCCTATGCTGGATTTGGAATTTGAAGTATAAATATGTATACACACATGCAAAGGCAACGTGAACTTAATGGCCTCACTGCCATCATGCAGGCATTTCCCCTCTGAAGGGAGGTTTGCTTTCGGATCCACTGCATGATTTCTCAGACCACAGAAACTCATGATTAGAAGATAATTTAGATGACAGTGAAGGATACAAACTCATTATGACCGTATTACAGCACTTCAGCCCCGGACTGCATTTCACCAATAAGAAAGACATATCTGAAAGTCTCCACACACCGTCATCAGCATGAAATATGGCACCACAGGACTTTTTATTTTTTTTATCTCCTCCGCCCGCAAGCAAAAAAGGCACATCTGAAAATGTACAAATTCCGATGCCCTCTTGAAGTCTTTATATGCATACATTTGTATACACAGGATAGTGACACAGCATTATCATGTATAAGGCATAGAAGTGCTTTTGTGTGCATATAACAGACAATAGAGACAAATGGGTAGCAGCATTCCATCAGTTAGTCTTCTTTGAAACATCAGAAGGATGGCACCACAATCAATCTGAAGGCACACAGAAGGAGCAGAGTTTCCTAATTGGCTTAATACATCATGTTCCATGGATGGAACCCGTATTTATTCAATGGAATCAAGGATTGGCAAGTCATATGTTGCCTTGTTAATTTGCCTCAACTGATGATGCTCTCAGACTTTGATCATGTCCTTGGGACCAGTTCACCTCATCACCCCAACTCATGCAAGCTAAGGAAGTCAATCCTACATATTACATTTAGTGAATAAAAAACATAAAAAAACTAGGATTAAGAAACTGAAGGCTCTGTATGTTGAAGTTTAATGTTTTCACGGTACAGTGGCACTGAAGTTCATTTACACTAGATGAGGGGTTTCATTTGGTAACATTCTATGCATATTTAAAATATGCTTTATATCTGTTTTCTGGGTAATTATAAAGGGTTATAACAAGTTATGCAGACTGATGTAGCCATTATAAGAGTGGTATGGCTACTCATTCATGTCAAAATCAAATGAAGCGCTACCAGGGCTTTTTCTTAACATATTTCATCTTTAATAAACTAGAATTCATAGCCAATGAAATAGCAAAGTCCAGAAAATGTCTATAATATAATTGTGTTATTTCTTGGCTTGGGCATATGTGGATCAAAATCTCATATATCCTTCAGCATTTTTTATTTTTTGAGAAAGAGGAAGTGTACCAGAGATATTTTAATTGCAAACTCAAATTAATTTGTTATTCCCCTTCAGAGCTGAGTTGTGGGGTGAGGCAGAGAGTTGCGCACAGGAACCATCAGGAGTGATGAATAAAACCGATAACATTAGGCTACTAAAAACAACAAAAATGTATGGGATTGCTTTATTTCAAATGGTTATTAAACAAACTTTCTACTTCAGCAGGTGCTAATGACTATTAATGACATAATTTAAGTCAAGCTACTCACAGGGAAATGTAACACTTCTCTTATTACTCTGTTGCTATTAGAAAGTGCCAACTGATATCCTCATCTTAATAAAAACACAAATAATAAGTTTGTGGATTGTAAAAACGAATTTAATGATTCGCTTTCCCCATCTATTTCACTTATGCATCTTAATTTGAAACTTTACGCTTTCAACATTTCAAAAGAGTTTTATACAGTGATCCAATGTAAAGTAAGGTAATGCAGGGAAAAACAAAAAAATCTCACAGTCTCTATTTGCAATACTTCCTTATGTAACTAAGTAAGTGGAAGGCAAGTATCAATTGAACATCTAAATGCAGCTTAATTTAGTACTTGAAATCAGTATATATATTGTAACCACCGAATGTCAATATAAACTAGAGAGCTCAGTTTCTGACAAAGTAGTATTATATTCTTTCATTCAGCAAAGAAAGTGTTTCCAATCCGATCCACTAATGCATTGCAAGTGTAAGCAACTACCGGATAAACAGGCTAAGATTACTGCAGATGTGTGGATTTACAATGCACCTTGGGACTTGCAGTCTACTTTGAGGTGCTTATCATTTAATGCAGCTTTTGAGGACACAAGCTCATCTCTTAAGTACATTTCAAGACAGGATTTTCAGGGGGATGCTATAGGTAGATTGGGAAGGTCAGAAAACAACAAACAAACAAAGAAAATAATTTACATGTTGCAAGACATTTTGCAGTGTAAACTATCTGCTTTTCAAATAGGAATGAAAATCTGAAAACTTTGCTATGGACTATAAAACATTAAATTACCTTCTCCTTTCCATTTAGCATTTGCTCACTGTCTATACTCTAATGTAGTGATGACATCATATGCTGATCAAGTAAAAATAAAAACAATTATGATCATTTGACATTTAAAATGCATTTGATCAATTTTACAAACATAACACTGTCAGACACAGGCTAAAGCTGGTTTAGAAGGGCTTTGTAAGAGCTCCTCTTCAAGTTCAATTGGTGGGATTATTGTACATAAATGTGTGAAACTAATGGCTTGCTTAATAATTATACTGTCAGATAATTAACATTCATGTTAAACATACCTGTAAAGAGTTTAATTATGCCTTGTGAAATTATTATTATTATTCGAAATTATTATTCCGATTAAATAGCTGTCTATTTAAAAAAGTTTCTAATCATATTCGTGTTTATTTTTTTTGTATCACTATGGTATAAAGGCTTTTAAACCTTTTTATAATATTAACTCGGTATAGTTTGGAAATTGTGGTTCCAATACCTTTAGTAATACTGTTTTACCCAATGATCTCTTGTTGCTGCTTTGCTAATCTGAATTAATAAAAACAAACAAAAATAATGTATTATTATTATTACTATTATGTAAACAGGATCCAGTTAACAGATTATCCACACGTGCCAGTCTTTATTGTTAACTTTTGATATCTGCAAATATTGTTTCCCTAAGTAAAAGCACTACATGTGAACGAATTATCAAAACATTTGCGATCCCAAAATCCTTAATTGGCACAATATTTTCAGCTGGTAATGTACTTGCTCTGAATACAATCTCTATTTCATGGCCGTGGATGTGGTGAAGCATTACAAATATTGTGGAAAAAAGGTTGTTTTCCGATTGATGTTACGATTAGAACCATTTTAGTGACTATGAAGGATCTTAATTCACAAACAAAAGGTTAACAGTGGGAAACCAATTTCTGCTTGAAGCATCACCACCCAATTTATTCAAAGAGGGTAAAAATATGAGCAGGGAAGACTGCTTCATCATGAAAGCCTCACTGAGTTTGATCTTTCATGGATAAAAAGACACAAACTGATTTCTATTTACATTCTAATGATACAAATAAAATGGTATATGCCTTGTTGCCCTTTAAATACAATGGAATAGTTTAGAAGAGAAGACTGCTCTACCCATAAATTGCTTCAATGAATACCATTTTTCCACACGTCACAATGTCCACAAAACTGTATTGCAAAGATGTCTTCATCACAAATAACAAGGGTTGTCTACCCTTGCACTGAAAACACTTTTTTTTCTCCCTATTTCCTAATACAAAATATATACCTGTAGCAAATGAATGAAAAGGCACAACTTTTATATTTTTGCATAGTGTTAGGCCCTATATGCTAATTAGTACAAATTATCTTCCTTCTGTATTTTTTTTTTTCATTTTGCAAGGGTGAAAAAAATCAGCTCCTGAACTACTCATGAAAAAAAAAAAGTTTGTGGGGAGTATTATGTCTTAGAGATAACATGTTCAGCCATAGGTCTAATTGCTCATTGACTGGGAACAGATTTTGGCAGCGCAGAACTGGCTTCGGGGACTTTTGGCGTACTGCGCAAAAGCAACTTCAGTTTCAGTGCGGATGCAGCTGGTCAGTATCTGTGGGAGAAATCTCTGCCCTTGAGTTAGCATTTCAGTTGCACCATTTTGATTTGAGAACTGGGGGAGGGGGGAGCAAAATTAAGTGACCAACTTCACGAGTTTAGGTTCCGAGATGTCTCTCTCTCCTTTGGCTCTCTCTACTCTGTTGGCACGCACTGATGATTTGTATCAGGTAGTAATTGCTAAATGCAAAATATATTACTGGGAAAATGAAGGTCAAGATTGGAACCGAGAAACAAACAAAAACCTGGAAAAAGTGGTGCAAATTAATTTTCCTATTGCGGTGTAAAATCTTAATTGCCTGTTAAATGATGTTGGCTAATGGTGTATGAATAGCATCCCTCATATCTTCAACTTCAACTAACAATTTACCATCAGACCCTGGCATTTTGTTTTTGTTTAAAGGCTTCTAATGTCTGTAACACTTTCTTATATACAGTGAGGGAAAAAAGTATTTGATCCCCTGCTGATTGTGTACGTTTGCCCACTGACAAAGAAATGATCAGTCTATAATTTTAATAGTAGGTGTATCTTAACAGTGAGATACAGAATAACAACAACAAAATCCAGAAAAACGCATTTCAAAAAAGTTATACATTGATTTGCATGTTAATGAGGGAAATAAGTATTTGATCCCCTATCAATCAGCAAGATGTCTGGCTCCCAGGTGTCTTTTATACAGGTAACGAGCTGAGATTAGGAGCACTCTCTTAAAGGGAGTGCTTCTAATCTCAGCTCATTACCTGTATAAAAGACACCTGTCCACAGAAGCAATCAATCAGTCAGATTCCAAACTCTCCACCATGGCCATGACCAAAGAGCTGTCCAAGGATGTCAGGGACAAGATTGTAGACCTACACAAGGCTGGAATGGGCTACAAGACCATCGCCAAGCAGCTTGGTGAGAAGGTGACAACAGTTGATGCGATTATTCGCAAATGGAAGAAACACAAAATAACTGTCAGTCTCCCTCGGTCTGGGGCTCCATGCAAGATCTCACCTCGTGGAGTTTCAATGATCATGAGAACGGTGAGGAATCAGCCCAGAACTACATGGGAGGATCTTGTTAATGATCTCAAGGCAGCTGGGACCATAGTCACCAAGAAAACAATTGGTAACACACTACGCTGTGAAGGACTGAAATCCTGCAGCGCCCGCAAGGTCCCCCTGCTCAAGAAAGCACATGTACAGCACTGAAGTTTGCCAATGAACATCTGAATGATTCAGAGGAGAACTGGGTGAAAGTGTTGTGGTCAGATGAGACCAAAATCGAGCTCTTTGGCATCAACTCAACTCGCCGTGTTTGGAGGAGGAGGAATGACCCCAAGAACACCACCCCCACCGTCAAACATGGAGGTGGAAACATTATGCTTTGGGGGTGTTTTTCTGCTAAGGGGACAGGACAACTGCACCGCATCAAAGGGATGATGGACGGGACCATGTACCTGAGAACCTCCTTCCCTCAGCCAGGGCATTGAAAATGGGTCATGGATGGGTATTCCAGCATGAAAATGACCCAAAACACACAACCAAGGCAACAAAGGAGTGGCTCAAGAAGAAGCACATTAAGGTCCTGGAGTGGCCTAGCCAGTCTCCAGACCTTAATCCCATAGAAAATCTGTGGAGGGAGCTGAAGGTTCGAGTTGCCAAACGTCAGCCTCGAAACCTTAATGACTTGGAGAGGATCTGCAAAGAGGAGTGGGACAAAATCCCTCCTGAGATGTGTGCAAACCTGGTGGCCAACTACAAGAAACGTCTGACCTCTGTGATTGCCAACAAGGGTTTTGCCACCAAGTACTAAGTCGAAGGGGTCAAATACTTATTTCCCTCATTAACATGCAAATCAATTTATAACTTTTTTGAAATGCGTTTTTCTGGATTTTTTTGTTGTTATTCTGTCTCTCACTGTTAAAATACACCTACCATTAAAATTATAGACTGATCATTTCTTTGTCAGTGGGCAAACATACAAAATCAGCAGGGGATCAAATACTTTTTTCCCCTC
Organism: Amia ocellicauda; assembly: GCF_036373705.1. Classification (NCBI taxonomy): domain Eukaryota; kingdom Metazoa; phylum Chordata; class Actinopteri; order Amiiformes; family Amiidae; genus Amia; species Amia ocellicauda. The sequence continues at coordinate 10,624,117 of NC_089868.1, read as the reverse complement.
ACTGTATTGGCTGTACAGTGCAAATACAATTTGGACAGTTTTTTATTTATAAAATAAAATCATACAAAAAGTGGGGCAGACAGGAATGCAAGACCTAAAATATGCATGTTATGTTGTTATCAATTGTTTTAAAACACATGTTAAAGATTCATGGTAGTGCCAGAATCGTACAGTGTGAAGAGAAAAATCCTGTGACTTGAGCAAAGTTAAGTGACTAGTGGAGAAATACAATAATGCACCGTTTCTCAAGAAAGTCATTCAGGCTTCATGTCGATGCCCACAGCTAAAATATAAATCTCTCCCTTTCCTGCTGAGAACCAGGTAAAATAATACATTAATAATAACATATAAAATATGTAAATTATTACATGAATTATTGGGGATTTAAAAAGCATTACTGTTTTATTGTCAACAATGAGTAGAACAATTTAAATTGAACAGTTTAAAAATGATGAACAGTATTGGAAAAGAACAGTTGACAGCCAGAAATCATCTATCTGTAGTCATGGGAGGGTAGTGTCTCTCTTACAATATAAAACACAACTTTGCCATTGTAACTCAAGTAACTTATGTTTTGTATTTTCTCAAAAGTACCTTGTACCCCCATGTTTTGTGATATTTTGTCTGTCTAATGAGTGACCCAAAGAATTTGTGGAAAACATCATAACAAAATATATATAGTTCCAGAAGATTCCAAAGCGTTTACTTTTCCCTGTGGGCAAACAGCCAGCTCCACAGTTTAGAGGGGTGGTCTGCCTACTATTGGGACCTATAGCTCCTTCTTGAGCTTGTCAAACATCCGCAGCCTTAATATCCAATTTAAAGTATGAAAGACAGTCTAAAGGAAGGCGACTGACTATGTTGAAGTGTCTGTCCATTTGTTCAAATTCTTTAGCGAATTTCTTGTTACATCTTCAAGTTTGGCTCTCAGGAACCATCCAGTCCCACAGTGTAGGGTTTTAGCAAAAGAATAAAGGCCACAACCCTTTTAATATTGTCAAGACAAGTGCTATTTGTAGTGCAAGTAGCAACTAAGGAGTACCATTACTGGCCTTTCATTGGAGCATTGGCCAATGAAGCAGGAAAGAAAAAAGGATTTTCCTTCGTGGAAGGTAAGACTGATGAGCAGCTGTAGAAAAGAGGTTTTTTTCAAGGCCTTGCCTAAGCATCTATAAGACTTAAGTAGGTGCTTTGATTGCCTGCCAAGCTGCAAGCAACAACTAATCATGTCTGCCAGAGAGGTGAAAAGGAGGAACAGAAAGTCAGATACTGTTGTAAAATATAAGGTAGCTGGTTTCAGATAACCATTGGCAAACATGTTTTAAAGACCAGTGCTGGCTGTGTCTGTTTCTAAAGGACCATTCTGGTGAGACTCTAATCTGTAAGTGGAGCATCTATGCCAAGAATCATCATGCACAGATGTCAGGAGGTCATATCAGTCATCATTTGGATGGCAACCTACTGGGTTTTGAACTATTTACTTCACATTGAATGAACAACATATTGTCATGTGTAAATCAGCCGCTCAGTGACTTATTCAATACAGAACATGTTTGATTTTCTTCTCTCAAATGATCACTGCAATTGTATCTTTGGTAAAGTCTATATTATAGACCCAATTAATTTCACTAGAGAGAGAAACAAAATACTTGTTTATAATATATATTTTCCAATTAAATATATGAAGTATTTTGTTTGTAAAATGTGTACAATTGTTGCTTTTCTCAATATATCTAATTGCTTTTTGCAAGCCTGCCAAGTCAACCATCTATGGTACAGAACACAGTCAAGGCAATAATTGTGAATGTAAAATGTGGCACAGGCAGTAGTCTAGACAAACATTATGAAAGCTGAGTTAGAGGCAGACACGTCGACAGGAGATGACTTTACACCCCATTCAGTTTCTCGCCTGAATAGCACTCTGAAAGTGTCAACCACCAACAAGGCCAAGAAAGGCCTTTCATAAAAACACTGGTGTTTACACACTGCTTTAAACATTATCAGTTATTTCCCTCTAAATCAACACATTTTCTATGTCTGCTGTTTTTTTATTATTTTCATTTAAAGATTGTGCTTTTAGATCAGGCTTCCCGTATTCACCAGCAAGATAAATTATGTTCTCTTCCTCGTTGCAGGTCAGTTGATTATTAAATATGGTCCATTATTAAATTAATAGATGTGTTAATAGTGATACTTTATACCCACAGATATGATGAAGTATGAAGTGTGACCCAGACATATCAACACTGTCAAAAGCCAATATCTTTCATCTCATCATGTGTTACTGAGCTTCACACAATTTTGCACCCTCATTTCCAAGCTCTGCATATAGTTTTGGAATGAACAGCTGTCCTGCCAAACTTGTGAGTCTATATATTTACAGTCCTCTCTCCTATTTTTTTTTCTTTAAAAAGTGCCCTTAGTAGGATTTACAAACCAGAGAAAAAGTAAAATAAAATTTAATAATAATCATACTAATTCCCCTCACACAATTACATTTTTTGAAAATATACTATGATATTAATAAATTAACTTCCAGATACATTACTGATAAAATGGATAAATCACCACAGAAATTACAGTGTGGAAAAAAAAGTTGTAAACATCTCACGAGATGTACATCCATAACCTCTCTGTATCTTTTACAAAATGTAATCCAAAAAAAATCAGAAATCACACTGAAAAGATTCCAATCATGGATATGCAGGCTTCTTTTTAAGCATTTCATGCAACTGACATTAAATAAGACTACTGTAACCCAGGTACTGCTATCAGTAAAATATGAAATGCATAATTTCCTCACACACACACACACAAAAGGGTTCCCTTGATTTAAGAGCCTACAATTTCAACACAAGCAGATACATAATCAACAGTTTCTGAGAGATCTTAAGATACAGATTCATATTCAAGTGAAGGGAGCAAACTGATATTCAAGTACAATGCACTGCAGCAGTAAATTCAATAGATTGTAATTAGATCTGTATTTTTATTTTTTAAATTATACTATATTGTACTTTTCTTTCCACAATGCAAAATTAATTTGAGGCCGAAAACCCCAACAGAAATTGTTGGTGTTAAACAAACCGTACCAATCATTCACATTTTTAATTAAGGATTCATGGCTCTATCCTTCTATAAACATTAAAATTCAGGTGCAGTCATTAATCTTTCTAAACGAATTCACCTGTGGCTAATACTGATGTATTTTCTTTGAGGCTTGTCATGGACCGAATACTGCATGCATAACCACTCCACAGTTAATTACACAAGGGATTATCGTTAGTGTCATAAAGATAAAACTGATCAGGAAGCATTTGAAAGCTTTTCCGACTGGTGCCCTATTTCATTTTTGTTACCACCAACATCAGCATTTAAAAGGAAAGGAAATCTCCTTTACTCATGGGTGAGATAATTAGCTTATTTACAGAAAGCCAACTTGACCTGATGCAAATGTTAACTATCAAACAATGGTCAACCTGTGCTGCTCTTTCATACTCATTTTTGGGGTTGGATAATGGTTCCTGCTTTAAAGTTGCTAATCATTATTTGATTCCCAAATAGATGCATGTTATGTATTCATGATTAAAAACGTATTTGTTTTCAGTGTCTTGTGTTTGCACTAATTTATCTAATATCTACAACCTGAAACTTGTCCATGACAGAAATACAGGAAACAAATACAACTGAACTGTACACAAATGTGCAACAAACAGTCATTATTTTAAAGAAATGTAAATGTAGATTGTAGACCTTTTCTAACAACTCATTCAAATTGAAGAAAAAATAGAAAATATGTGAGTGTCTTAGTGTGGCTAAAAACAGCCAAAGGACTTTTTTAAATAAATAAAAACAAACAAAATCTCCCCTTGTCTGTAGAAACTTTTTTTTTCTCTCTTTAATTTGGTAAACTTGTCTGAATAAAAACATGTATATCAGGGGATGAACAGATGTGAGCTTGTGGAAATGTCTGGACTGAATTGCTTAAAAAAGAGCAGATCTCCATTAAACCAATTCAATTGTCAATCAAACATCTGTTATCAAATGCTATTACAAATTAGTGACAGACAATTTCTTATTGTCTCGCTTGCAAATAATAAATAAATAAAGATATTACTTTTATACCTCTGGCTTTAGAATGTAATTGCCTGCATGTGAAATAAAGATCACATTTATTGTATTTGAAATAAAAAAAGAAGAGTAAACATGATCAGACTGCATATGTTTTTAAAAATATTTTGAATAGTAAGAAAAGGAGATCAGACAGAAAAAGGTGTGTACTTTTGCTATAAGACACTATTGCCCATACTACTTTTATATGTTTCCTGGTTACTCACTGTCACATCTAAAAAAATAAAATGAAAATAATAATACAATAAAAAACGAATTGTCTGCCTTTCATGTAATGCAATGTGAAATTGTGTTTTTGTAAACATGGGAAATTAAAGATGGGCCATTGATTTTTGAAAACACAACTCCACACCATTCCTCTCTATACCCAAAGCCATCCACTAATTAAGACACTTTCTGTCACAATAATAATTACTAGTTAGAAATGTATGCAAGGATATATTATGTAAATCTGGTCTTTCATGGACATCCTTTTCCCTTGACACTGCTCTTACTCTGAGACATGTCATACACACTGTTCAAGGTCGAACACAGGCACTGTACATGTCTAGAAATACATGTAGTAAACGTATGTAAAGTAACATTAATTTTCTACCACAGAGGTAAAAGAAATACAACCTGTTCATATCTTCAAAAACCACATTTAAATGCAGAACACTCCTTGTTTCTCTTCAGGAGGTCCATGTAAGAGAGTATAAATAACTAGGATACATTGAAAACCACGTTTAAAAAATATATCAGATCTCATTGTGATTCCTCAAGAAAAATCACTGGGTGTGTATTATATAACCCACACACCTACATTTAAAAGAAACATCCTTTGTGTCCTCCAAACCACCACCCTCCTAGGGGTGTAATCACACACAAACACTAAACACATATTGGTTTATCATCTGTTTAATTATTCTTAGATTCAAATAAAATAAATAATTAAAATGGATTTTCACACTTTAAAATGTAAGCATGTAATTTTCCAAGGTTTCAAGGAAGTTGATTAACTTAAATTGATCTAAATATGTAGCACCTGTGAGTTGTCCATGTGTGAGATAGCAAACCATTTTAAAGATAGCAAAAAAAAGTTGAAAAATGTGTTTTACATGAACTTGCTAAAAGTCTTTTATTTTCAGTGGAATGTTTTTACCTAGAAGGCAGCCCTTTCTCATCAATCTGTTCCTATAAAAACTCTACCTAAGTAATACATTGTAATTGCCCTTCTATTTTAACAGTAGAACTTGGTGATGTCAATCTTGTAAAGATATTGGCCTCTCAAAATTATGTTTTTTGTCTCTTTCCTTAAAACTAATATGTCTGGCCTTATGAAACATCATATTGGAACATTAAATCAGAAGATTGAATGCCAAAACATCTTTATATTTAAGTTTCATAAAAATAGAATAAAATAAAAAAGTATGTATAAAATTCAAGCATATTAGTGTTGGATATACCTTTTCCTTTTAGGTACAAATTGTTTTTCCTGCAGCTAACTTTCCAAAATCAGTTATACTGTTAGAAAGTGGGGAAGGAGATTATCATCAAGAAAGTAAAACTGATAAGTCTTTCAGAAGTCACCTGTTAATCAGTTTCCAAACATGGAACATTAACTAAAGCTATACGTTTTCAAATCGGCTACAGACCAGATGTCACGAATCAGTCGGACTGGAGAAATCGGGTACAACTATTTCCAAAGCACATCCAACTAACTATTAGCAGCATCATCATTGCCTTAAATAAGCAGTTCTGCTAAATTTAACAGCGAATCTCCAACTAATTTCACATCGCAAAAAGAAGACACTGTGAACCCTCAATCAGTTTAGCTGAGACAGTAAAAGGGGAGTAGTGAAAAAGCTATGCAGTCATCAGGCAATATTCTGCAGACCACTCCAAAATAATGAACACCTGATTTATATCAATCAGTACCTGCATTCAGAAACAAATATTACATCAAAATCGTAAGCCACCTGCCCAGGGCTTCTTGTTTTCATCGGCTGGAAACTTGATGTTTTCATTAGATTCTGATTAAAGTGTTTTGTATATTGTATAAGAAAACAATATCTTTCTTCCAAATAATCTGTGGCTTCCTATATCATGCTGTTTGAAAAAGAAGACAATTTGAATGTGGTATAAAACAAACAAAAACATTTCTCACAAAAAATACATATTTTACTTATTTGTTTCACATTAGTGAGTTTTGGTATAGAAAATCCATTGTGGAGAAACTTATGATTAGCTAATAAACCCAAACACAGAAAGACATTGATAATTACAATAATAATTACTGTAGACTGAAATGATCTTATGGAGCTGTCCACATGCCAAAAAGTTTTAAAAAACAACAATTCAGATTTTACATTAACTGATTTGAAATACAGCAAAACATTGACAACTGTGTCCCTTTACACAATTCTGTATTCTGCTTCATAGTGTCTTGATGACGTTATAAACTCATGCTTATTCATTCATTTAATGCAGAATAACTTTTCTCCAACTTTTCTCCATGTTTACTTGGTACATCTATATGTCTTTCCTTGAGAAAATGGCTGTTACTTTTCATAAAAATGCTTTTCAAAAATGCTTTTATTATAAAGCTATACCAATGAGCACTTTTTTGCTTTTCAGACAGTCAAACAAATGTTGCTTTTAGTTACCTAACACTTGTATCTTGTACATTTCCTGACCTATTCTAACCTGACTTTGTAAAGGGCACTAAGATTCTGTTCACAGTTAAAAGACGCTTTGTAAAAAGTTTAGGTTTATTTTTTCCTAATTGATACCTTCAGATAAGGGAGTGCTAACAAGAAAAGGAGCAAGCAAAGTCTAAACTCCTAAAAACAATTACTGAAATCTATATGTATCGGTTTTATGTAAGCTGTTTTAAAAAAGAAAAACAAACAAAACAAAACAACACCTGTCTCCAGGCTTATACTTTTGAGACTTATTAATATTCACTTCCACATTTACATTCTCATCCTCATTCTAGTAGTATCATAATTACTTCCATGCATCTACACCTGTTTACCATCACATCTACACACAGGCCATTAAGAGCTGCACCTGACATTCACAAATCAATAAGTGCCTTGGATTCCTCGTACCTTCTGCTAATGAAGCCACTATTGAGATACAGCGAATATCCTCTCAGGTTATGGCTAAAGTTCACAACTCAGTAAAAGTAAAGCTGGAGGACATTACCTCCCCCCTGCACCGTCTAAAGTGGAGATACCTACAGAATGGGTTAAAGGTGTTTTACATTCAATGTTTTTGTGTGTGTACATTTTCCAACTTTAATTTCATACTAAAAAATATTTTTTTTCAAATGCTTTTCAAAAGTTGAAGATGTCTAAGAAGAGACGTTGCTTCAGTGTAACAACTGCTGGTGTAAGGATTTTTTTTTTCTTCAATGCAATCTCTAATTGTGTAACTCTATACAAACATATAACATTATTAGAATTAATACTGACAGTCCTCTACGTCTTTTTACAGTTACAACCACATCTATGATAAGCACTGAAGATAACAAGTTTTGTACAGATTATCTTTTTATTTCTTGGCAGACATCTTGGGGTAAACACACATACAACCATTTTATTTTGTAAGGAATTACGATGAAAAGCGTGACAAGAATGACAAAAGGATGAATCCTACAACATGGTGTGTCAACCTGATAGTGTATTTCAAATAGTAGAGAGGGTTCTATTCAGAATTGGTGTTCTTCCCATAGTTTATTACTGAGCTCAATGCAGGTTGAATGCCTACGATTGTCGTCATGAAAATCTGCATTACGGAAAAACAAAACAACCGGTAAACCACGGGCACTTCCCAAAATGCCTTGTCTCTCTTTCTAGAAGTTAGATTCAATCTTCTTGCATATTCATAACCAATAGACTAAAACCACCAAATTATTTATGAAAAATCTGGTAACTGTTCACTGATTCAAAATGCAATAGATGCAATTTTTAAATCAATGTAATAGATCTCATTAAAACATATTTGTTCATCCATAAGGAAGCCTTCCCTTTTATGACTCTTTCAGCATCTGAATGTCAGTGATTAATTGTTGTGCAGCAGCCCAAACTAGATATTTATCACAGAAGGACTTACCATTCATGCTAGCTTGAAGTTCTTAATAATATGACAGTTATAACATTTAACATTTTACTTGCAGTACCAAGTCAATAATTTGCTTGTGTTTTTTTCTTCTTTTAAAATTTAATATAAAAGCATCATAATAGAATATTGAATATCTGCCATACAGTCCAAAAAGTAATTATCACTGATAGTTTCACAACTTAACTATACATTTTGAATTATTTGATGATATGAAAAGAAATATGCAATATTGAAGGGGAAATGCATTACAATCTTGAGCTCAGCCTATTGAATTATTCTCCACAGATTTAGTAAATTATAGTGTTATTATCTCAGGTCAAAGTGCGTCCATTCAGAACATTTATATTTGGGAACATTATATTTTCAATATACTGCTTGTAATCCATTACCGCTTTTCAAAACGCTGCCATACTGCGTCTGGCATGCTATGTTTGTGCCCAATAAAACAGCTGGAAATTGCTAAATTGGCAAGACGCTTGGCATTTGTTCTTTACAAAGTTGGCAGTAACTGTTGAGGAACATCCAAATATCCATAATTTGTAATGATTATGATCAATAATAAAAATAAAAAAACAGTTCTATGTAAAATGTTTCCAGTGTACCTTGTAATTAAATGGACTCTTAGTGCAATCTCAGATCAGGAATACGTGTCTTCTCCTATCATATTAAATGGCATTGCATATAATTTACATCTAATGGGTGGTGACTTGGCAGTTTCTCCCCTTGTTGGTCAGTTCAATTGATATTTTTAGGTCTATAGAACTGACTATCTAATTTGAAAATCAAGGACATATATAACAAATATATACCATAAAAAAAGGCAAAAGGAAAAGTGATTTTCTATAGGCATTGTATGCAGAAAGAGAGAGAGACTAAGAAAATGTATTCAATATAAAACCAAGTTTCAGAAACCATAGTGTGATCTAAAAATAGAGAAATCCAAGAGCATTTGAAAGGTAATTTGGGGTTAGTTTAAACTGAACAGATGCACCATTTTTGTTGATGCATTTTCTTAAAACATGTATTTACAACTTACATTTACTATCAGTCTTGATGCAACAAACAACTGGTTTTAAAACAGCAGAATGCATAATGTTTTTCTTCTTTTTTTAGCTGTCCTTCCTTTAAACCGAAGATGTGACACACTGGGAGTCTGCATGCTTTCTGAGAGCTGGTGGCAATCGGAGGCTGCAATGCCAGCTCTTTTGGCTCATGCACAGCTCACTGACCTGTATAAAGTAAACCCTCTTGAGCACATCAAACTCACGCAAACACAGCATCTTAGCAGGGATAGCCATGAGAAGAGATCTATGGTCATGAGGCTTTGAGTATCCATGCAGAGGGTCACCCATTTAAAGGCACTATTTTATACCCATGTTCTTCCTAGTTATTTGAAAACCCATGGTGCAAGGCACAAGGTAAAACTAGAACATATTGTGAAATCTAAATACAGGATTTGCTTAAAATCACTGAATGTACCCAATGCTGTTGCTATGTCTGTTGCTAGGCTGCTATGACATCAATGCTTTCATAGAGAACAGTGACTATATACCAGTCAAATTAAATCCATTTGGTGTCATAGGCTGTCTCAGTCTTGGGAAGGAAGACATTTATTCTGTTACCCATTTAAAGTGGAATGTTTCCCTTGTTTCCCCTTTTCCTTTCATAATGTATGATTAAATGGTATACCGTAATTGCATATCCACTTCATGCTACCTGAGGTTAAATGATTATATTCATTTTCTGTTATCATCTTTTGTCTAAGAGCTTTGTTATTTTTCACTGAGATACTTTACCATTTAATTCCTTGCAATACATAAGTATGTGTCCAAGCTTGTTAACCTTTTTATTATGCTTTTGATTTTTCAAAATAAAATAATTTAAAAAGATAAACCATATCATTGTCACCAACAACATTTTAAAATAAATTAAAATACATAAATAAATTACTCTTGACTAGTCTCCACACGGAGGGGGCAAGTCTATGTGGCAGTACTATTGGATACCAAACATTTAGGGAAGATTGTTGGTGATATTGTACGTGTGCCTGATTTTAATGTATGTGACTTTAGACATTGCCGCACGATGGTTAGATATCAAAACTTGTGTATTATTGTGAAGACTTATATTTTGAACAGCAGAAGTTCAGTTCAGAAGCACATAGAACAAAATTAATAATAATAATGTCTGTACAGAAACGAACAAATTTAAACAAAAGCTCAAAAAAAAAGAAAAATCTGTCAAAAGAAAATATATGTGAGCAGGAATTTAAATTGTAGAAATTTGAAGCGATGTATAAAAGTGTTAGACTGGTCATTAGTAAAATAAAGACAACAGCTGATTGTAATAATACAAAGAAAATTCAAATTCAAGTGGAAATTGTATCTGTGTTGCCATATGTAATCACTTTAGAGGCATGGTTGATTAAAACAATTCTTGTAACAGTTCATTGAGACTTACAAATATGAGGGAGATACATAACAATGAGCAGTCAATTCAGTAGTATGTATATATTTAGCTTAGCCAGTTAATGTTGAAAAATGTATAACAGGTATGACATATTAATAATCTGAGTTCAGTAAGGTGGAGAATGTAAGAAAGTGCTAACATCTAAAACAGGCAATTACCGTATTTATATTGAACTTGTACTGGATGGATGTAGAGGATAGTTTAAAAATGCAATTCAGATGTAGCCTAGTATTACCATACATTGGAATCTTTCACGTTTCTTTGTTGTGTAACAATGTGTGCAGAAAATTTGCTTCAAAAGCCAGTGTACTTTGAAGTTGGTATAAAACTATTTTAAAGGATTTGCCAAGCATTGTATTTGTGCAGACATGGTATGTAAACAATTTGAGGTCAGTTACATGTTCAATTCAATCAGTTCTCCTTTAAAGTAACGTTTTGTAAAATACCTTTGTATTGGTAAGATTTTCAATTTGTTTTCAAAAGATTGTACACAAATGGAAAAGATGAAAATAAGTGATCAATGTATACCCCCCGCCCCTCGTGGAAAATGCACTGCATTCGAAGAGTCCTGAATTGAAATGATGGAAAAATACAGCATTTCATCTGCAGACTGCTGCATTTTGTATTGAATTGTATTAATGCTTGTGTACATTAATGCTTGTCAGTCGCCCCAGAGAAGCCAAAACAAAATTAATAATAAAATAATAATAATTACTAACTTTGTTTATGGCTCCATGTTTGTTCGCTTTTAATCCTGTTCTTGTAGTCCCCTCTACACGAACTCTTCAATGTATCTGAAATTCTAGTGGAAAAATGCCTTTTGCAGCCTCCAAGAATACGGTTTATTTATATTACACTTTCACAATCTACAGTTTGAATTGCCGTGATGAGTGCAACTAAATCTGTTCCTTGTCATTGAAACACATAAAAAAAGAACAGCAGGGGTACTTCTGGTAGAGGAATTGGATACCATAATTAAGATGTACCAAAACACATCATATTTTACACAATACTGGACATAGCTATGAGCCCATGCCTCATTCATTTATCCGTTGACATAATCCAGCTGAATTGCTCCCCACGGGCCTTGCTTTAAATGGTGTGCTATAAATTACTATTATTTTTTTAAAACTCTGCTATATTTTCAATACTTACCTTTCCGTGCCGGTGTTGCATTATGTGTTAGACAGGGGACACACCTTTCCAGTTTAGGTGAACCATTATGGCCACAAGAGGAGAAGTGCTTCAGACAAACAGGACAATAAGTCAGTTTTATTATTGCAATATTCAGCTGATGAGGGATCTGAAGATATAGTATATACAGAGATATAGGTAGACAATAACTGCACTGTATATTAAAGCTGGGAGGATTAAAAATACTAAAAAAAGTGATGCACATCTATAGCCTATAATAATTTATACTGGAAGGTAAGAAATGTTTTTGGAAGCCTAGCATTTGTCAAAAAACTAAACAAAATAACCACAAAGGAAAAGCACTGAGGTGGTTCACATGCAGCATACATATCAGTATCTCCCAGACATTTATTAATTTATTTATTTACCCCGTCTTTCTGAGGAATCGTACGGAATGGTACGTGATCCATATGACAGGATCCCATGATGTGACATGCAACATATGTATTGAGTGATCAGCGGTGAGGACTTGAAAAGTCAGGCACAGGTTGCGGGTCATTTTCTTGAAGCGGCTGACAGATGTTTACTGCACAACACTCGGTGGCCTCAGAAAGGGACGTCAGAACACCGGCAGCTGCGTGATTTACATAAAGACTATCACAGAGAGCCACGGTGCGTCTCGGTGCCTCATTAGACACAGGAGGTTTTAAAGGATGTGCACTGAGCTCTAGAGGTGCCTCCAGTGACTCTGGCGCAGCTCAAGAAGTCAGAAAATAAATTATATGACAATAAGCTCCCTCTGACCTCTATAGCGAGTAACAGTGCACACACAGCTTGTCAAATTTATTGAATATTCCATCACTCGGATGCACTCAGGGCTAGGCTAAATCAGCGCCGAACAACAGAAATGGGAGGCAGTGTTGCCCTTAAAATGCCACTATATTTTGGGGAACTTCATTTTACTCCTCATTCGCAATGATTTAGGACGTAAGTCTGCTATTCAGCGGGTCTGTGCATTTAAAAAAAGCAATCCATCTAGAACCTGTTCAACAATGAAGGCCGACAGCCAGTATGTTCAGACTCCCTTGGAAAGGGAAGGAAATGAGCTGCAGGACTGTAAGTTTGTTCAAAATATACCAGAAAGAGAGATTTATTTTTAAGTAGTAGTAATTAATACTACTACTACTATGAATTCCTAAACTAACAATATTATGCAATTTTACTAATGCCACTATCCACCAGAGTAATAGCTGTAAGCTTTCACAACTCTAGAATAAAGAATCACAAAAAGAGAGCAAAATGCAAAACCAATCAGTACATTTAATAGACAGGTACTACGTAGTAGCTTCTTTATACCCGGTGAATATATGTATGTAATTAATAATAAGTGCTGATATTTTTAATTATTTAACCAAATGTACACATTTCTAGTATAGAGATAAAATAGCATACAATACTGAACTAAAGCTTGTTTAAATTTTCATGACTGTTATTTGTTGATAAAATATCTGGTTATCTGGAGACTTTTAACAGTTTCAACAGTTACATTTGCAAAAATAACAAATAAAAAAAACATTGATGAAAGCAAATGTACAATTAATGGGATCATTCAAGTAAGTATTTCAGCTCTAGCAAGAGGAAATGTTTAATGAACCCCTACAGTATAAAGCCAGACATGTGCTAGAGCAGCAAAAATCTTGTTCACATGCTTTGAAAATTAATTTGGTCATTTTGAACTGAAGCTTGAGAAATACATAAACAAATAAATACAGAAACACACACACATATATATATATATATATATATATATATATATATATATATATATATATATAGAGAGAGAGAGAGAGAGATAGATAGAGAGAGAGATAGATAGATAGATAGATAGATAGATAGATAGATAGATACTGTGAGAATGCTTAGAATAAACATTTTACATTTCTACTCGGGGTAAAGAACTAATTTTATTTTGTAAGAATGGTGTCTTCTCAGATTAAATGCATTGACCATTTGTACTCCAGCTGTTGGCAGCCAATTCCATTCACTTAAAACTGGGCCACATATTAAACAGTATTGAAAAAAAGTCCGGATGTCCATTTAAAACCTGATTTAATGCAAATGATCCCCTGTGAGACTGTGTTGTGTGGCAGGAAGCATTTTCATTGTGGAGTACAAAAGACACAGAAATCAGGAAAAAGTTATCAGCAGCTGTATTGGTTGACTCTGGTGATGACATACATTTCAGAGTATAATATTTTAGCAATTGGGACACTGAAACAAAAATACAATGTCTAACAAACTGCCGTCGTTAGGAAGACAACCCAGACATCAGCAGTAAAATATGTTTTATGTTTATGAAACTTTTCTAACTTTAGACAGAACTGAACATCTGGTGTCTTTCATTTGTTTGGCAATAGTTTATATCATCACTATCATTATTATTAATAACAACAACAGTAATAATAATAAAAATATGAAATCTGTGTTTTCATACTACAGCTTATGTTTTATATTAGTAAAATTAGTAAAAAGTAAAATTGTACGGAGTTTGGATCAGAAAGGTGGAATATAATAAGCCATGACATAGTCTGCACCCTCTCTCTCTTTTCACTGCCTTCTGTTTATTACTCGGCTAACAAGTACTTTTAAACTTGACCTCTCTCAGCACCCAGGTGTTCCCAAGACACCTTCTTTCCTCAGTTTCCCCGAAACACTTGCTGAATAAGGTTATAATCTTGGAATCGTGGAGACAACAGTGCATCTCTGGTCCCATTTGGCTACACCAAAACACCTCAGAACATCTTCAAAAATGATCTGTTTCTTAATGCGTAACAATAGGGCATTCTGGTCAGCCCTTGTGTTGTTATTAGGTATATCTATAATATTTAAATTACAATTCATATTCACCTTACAACCCTTTTCTACATATTTAATTCTATACATAATTATAGCCCTGGAGACTCCGAGGGAAGACAGAATATCAACTCTCTTTCTTTTTCATTGTTGTTAAAAGCAGACTTACAGCTATGCACGTGATATTCTGCCCCAAAAGGTTTTAACACTAATTAGAGCTGATGAGTTCTTAAAAACACTAAATCTTTTTTTTTGTTATATGCAAATAAAATACCTTTGATAACAATTCCATCGATTTTTATCCTTATTATTACCCTGTATTTTAGGGCTTGATTTCCAGAACCGTGCAAACAGATTACATACAATGGGACAATGAGTGCAATTGCTGTTATTTCCTTTTTCCTCCATAATTTAGTCATATATTTGTATTGCTGAGTGCAGGCCTCTCCTGTTAAAAATATGCTCAAAACAAGTATAATGGCAGGGTAACATGTTCTCCTTTGCTAGGAAAATTGTACAGCTGAGAGGGTTTGCATGTTTCCTGATAAGTCAGTTGCTATACACTATTATATTTAAAAACATTAGCTGTCATGTATGAGGCTGAAGTGTCAGAAAGATGCACTTGTTGGCACTTAACCTCTGTGACGGAGAAACAATTCTGCGTTAAATCAGTTCATAACTGCCATTACCTAATAGTGGCACCGAATCCAGTTATCTTTGTAATTGTGTACAGTTTTTGCATTACACACACACACACACACACACACACACACAGAGAAGCTCTGTAGATCGAGGAAAGCAGAACCATTTTGGGGAGGCCTTCATCCAGCAGTGAATTGATATAGGCTGAAGATGGTGAGGATATATATTTGTTTTGTTTTTTGGTTATTTGACGGAATTGTAAGCAAGTCTATCACAATTAAAAATTTGCCATCAAAACCTTCCAAACACCAACCACAAAAATGAAAGCATACCGCAACACTAACTTGACACAGATTTATATAATTCAGATTTTCAGATGTGCACTGTTAAGGTAAACAAACTAAAACGTGTCACCCTGCCTTATCCAACTTCATTTTTAAACGAATCATGAACAAAAAAGAAACAATTTCCCTTATCGCTCACCCAAGTCAACCTCAAGTCTACATTTGTCTCTTTAAAAAGCAATGTCTGAGGGCAGCGCAGGGTAACAATCTTTTGTTTGGTTATGCACTCGTCTTTTTCTCTTCCACAGGCCAACTGCACATTTTATGAGGTTTCATTTTTCTTATCCCCAGGATTTCGATAAATGCCCTTCCAGCATATATTTGCAAGAATCCAGATGAAGGTACCTGTCAAGCATAGAAAATGGTATTGGAGCAAATTAATTCAAAGACAATTTTCTTCATGCCTACAGGCCTCACAGCTAGCAGCACAGCTGGATTCCTCACTCTTAGTTATAGGGTTCGCTTCCAATATACAGTTGTCTTTGGATTTGCCAAATCAATTACCATACTAGTTGTTCTTGCACTACCTCTTTATCTTCTCCAGCTTTGTGTCTGCCCTTGAAAGTTCCTACGGTAGGTCCAATTTGTCAGCCCTTTACTGACAAAGGCAGAGACTAAGCTCTTCATCCCCCCAAAAAGATTTAATAGATGTGCAGTTCTTTTAATAAAAAATAAAAATAAAATAACACATCAAAGAATAGCCTAATGAATGAAGCAATGACAATCAAGTAATATATATACTGCTCTTAAATCAAATACATTGCAGGACAGAGGGTTTGAATCCTTTAATTATTTACTATTTATCTGTAAAAGTGCTCAATGTTTTAATTTAACAAATGAACGGGTATCCCCCAATATGAAGAACTAACGAATGACGGACACAAAAATAAGAAAGAAGTAGCCTTCGGAAACATATGAAGCTATTTAGAAAGATACTGTAGGATAATCATAGACATTTACAATTCTGTTCTTTTAGGTAGTTACTTTAATAAGTAAATACATTATTAAAGTCTGGTTTAAATAAGTTATGAGCTACACAATTAACTGATATTGTGACCCTGCTGCTAATTGCCTCTGTGTTGTGGATGAGGGTGGTTGTGTAAAATGAGTCTGTTTTCTTCTCACATCAGTGAAGACTTCATGAGTATGCATTTGAAAGGCAATATTGAAGAAGGCTGTCTTGAACAATTAGGACATCTAGAATGTGACTGCGCCAGTCTGTCATAACTGGTACCCTCAAAGGTGTGCCAGTATAACTGATGAAAAAGCAACACAAAACTATTAGCTCTAGTCTATATAAATATATCACTGTTAGTTGGTTGCTCATGTGAACAACAGTCACATAAATGTGGGTTATTGGGGCACCTATTGATTCTAGATGATAAGGGGTTTTATTTACAAAGACCCCATCAATTTATTTTTTAAGAGATGTGTTCTAAATACTATGGTTTCAACTGAAAATTATAATTCTACTATGTGAGGTGAAAATAACCAGATTTGGTAGTGATACCAATGTAAATGGACAGATGGGCACAGGGACCCCAGAAACTGAGTGTAGTACTTATCGGACAGGTTGCTGTGCCAAACCCTGTGCTCGGAAGTTGTTTAGATTGGCATTGGCGTGCTTTCAATTCAATGAAAATCTCAGTGAACTTCAATTAAAACACTTCAGACACAATTGATCAACAGCAGGAACATATTTCTGGGTTTTTAATGGAAGAAGAAAAGAGAAGGCTAGTAATAGGCATGCACGCTGTGCTTGACTTAGTTCACTTCAGCAGAGGAGTCTGGCAAAACGAAGCGTCTGAAACAATGCAATCTTCTTCATGTTCATATTCATTACAAATAAAAACACTCTGCTTGGTCATTAGGGTCTATAAACTCCACAAGTCATGATATTTTGGGTTTTGTGTTGCAATGTGTACATGGGTGTGTATATTTTAGGCAACAATTTGAAATCACAAAGCTGTAAATTACTTAACTGGTAAGTGCCTAACTGGTATATACCCGATGTGAGTATGTTTATTTGTATCAGACGCATTTTGTTTCAATACTGTTAAATTATACAAAATAACAATGACACAGTTCTTCATCTGTACCAAGTCTATCTTCTTTAAGCCTGGATGTCATCATACACCAGGGCCCCTGACTTATACTGAATTTTATTGATAACATTAAAATGACGGTCTGATTTAAACACTGCAGCTGAAATACATTGAACATGTTTCAAAAATTGAAACCCAAGAAACCACCAAGAACAATGAAAGCCTTGGATTTTACACATGGGTTTTTAGTTGGCATGGTTCCACTGCCACACTGAAGAGCAAGCATAAAAACAGAGCTTTAAGTTTTAATTCAGCTTTTAAAGAAAGAAAAAGTATGGAAAATCATTACATCCATCTCATTTTAGCTCTCTGCCAACTGTATCTTTCTGCTTTTTATTTCAGATGTGAATTTAAAACAAGAATATTAATCAGTGGTCTTTGGGGATTCAAGTTACATCATTATCTTTTTTTATGGCCTGTTACACTAATCAGAACCATTGCCACGTACAAGTTCACAGCTTCATTCAATTAACTGCCTGATACAGATACTTCACTTAAATCACACTGAAGGTCATCACTGGTCACAATGACAGGTACATTCTGTTATCTCTCTGAATACAATTATCAGTGCTAAGCAGATAAGATGCAAGCATAATACACTTTTAAAGTACAGTTAAATTGGTAGGCTAGATGATTACTGTAGGTATGTGAAATGCACTGGCAATTACACAAACTACAGCAATGTATACATGCGATGTCTGCCCACCTTGGGAAGAGAGGGCAAATTACTGCTGGACAGCCCTGTTAAGTATGTGGGGAGTTTATCAACTTCAATCTTGCTACCCATTACACACACACTCTTCATGCTCCAATTTGTTTCAATCTGAATCTTAAAGTTTGTATTCTTTTACTGCAGGGACGGGATTTAATGTTTTAGAGCTTTCTTCAACCTGGTTAAAAAGAAGTAAAGGTGAAGTTCTTGACATCGTATCTCCTAACTGGGCTACAGTAGCCCTTAGGTTCCCCTGACATCTGTCAGTCAGAGTAGTAAAATAAAGTCACAGCACCTGACCTTCAACAATAGCAGGTTTTAATGTTTAACAAGTTGGTGCATAAATTCAAACTTTTTATGACACCAAGGAATATATGAGGGGAAGATATTACCTTGTGATAATATTGTAAAGAAAGTAAATAAAACCACAATTGAGATTTATTTTATATTATTTCAAATATAATCCAGTTTTTCCAGTGCCTAGAAAGGCTCTGACATAATTAGGGTCTGAAAGAAAATAAATAAATAAACAAAATAAATAAAATCTCAAATTGTTTGCCGAAACATGAGTGGAATTCACATAAATAACTATCCTGCTGCTAAATGTTTGTGGCATTAAAACACTTTTTCTCACGACCACAATTTTGCCCACAATCTCAGTGTTTTAAAACTAAAAATATCCCGTGAGAAGCAATCTGCTGTTATTATCACAGCTCCTCTCGCTTTTATTTATTTATAGAAAACTGTGAAGCTGCATAAAACCCTCTTATAGTTTAACTAAGCACTTCAGTGAATTCAAATTAGCTATATATATATATAAATAAATATATAAAATAAGCTGTTAACGCATTGTTTTTCAGATGTTTATCATAGTTTGCTACTACATTGTCAGAGATTTAAAGATATGAAACAATTATAAGAAACTAATACAAACCTTTGTATGAAGCAAATTAATGGCTACAAAGAAAAAAACAAACGGTTCCAACTAATCAGTTAATATTACCAAAATGGTCTTAAAATGTTGTTAACACATTTAATATTGTACATATAATAAAAATGTGTCTTTGTACAACGAGACAAGTTTTCCACTAAGTTACATTACTAGATCCCTTTCAAGCATCGTTTTCAATATTCTGCAAAACAAAAATCAACATTGCTATTGTAATGAAAATTATTCAACCCTATATTTCTTTACTGACTCAAAATCAGAGCTCACCTCAGCTGTTTTCATATATTTATATATTTTAAGTTTAAAATAAAGTTTCCAAAATGATCTGAAGACCCTGGAATGGTTAGGAATAACCAGGAGGTTGGGTCCTTTCAACACCACAACCCAATTCAATTAAGTAACCTTAAAACCTACTTCCTGTGTAATTTCTTCCTGACTGTTTATCTATCACTATCTATTCTTTTAAACTAAAATGATATGCTTTTCCAACGCACCATATGCTTTTTCCATTAAATTATGAGTAATGTATTTGGATCAGCAAAGAATGTACAGTGCCAGACTCGTTTTTTTTCATGTAGCATTAATTAAAGCACTCCAGAACTACATAATTTCACTTCCTACATACCAAGCTGAACACCAATGACTAAGTACTTAGCTTTTAGAAATTAACTTTCAAAGTATCATATCCCTCCCTTTAGATTATAAAGAATATATATAGTTTAAATATCATACCCACACCTAATCCATCTGCACCAAAAATATTTAATTATAACACAATACAAACAATTCCACATTCCTATTTGCACAGATATTTTATTACCACAAAATATAATTTTTGACCCTCAAAAAGGTAGGATACAGCAAAAAGTGGCATTACTTTTTGTCAAATCTAAGTGTGATAATAATAATAATAATAATAATAATAATAATAATAATAATAATAATAATAATAATAATAAATACTAGTGGACCGGTCTTTAAAATGATCAAGTGTTTTCTTGTTGTTGTTTCTTTTCTAAAACAGAACAGCAGTAGAAGTTACACATTAGGTTTATTTCCATTTAAATTTTGATCGCTGAATGACAACTAAAGTAAGAAACTGCTGCTCAAAGCTATTTTTCTGAAAATGTTGTGCTTTTTAAGTTGTTTACCCAGCAAAAAAATCTATTAATTTGCTGATATAGAAGATAAAGGTTATTAGAGCAAAACAAGCAATAGGGAATCAATTAATTTACATAAAAATCATCCATAGATAAGAGGTAGGCACCAGAAAACAACATTTTAATCTGTGAAAACCTGTATAAATGGGAGCTGTTAACTGTGCTGCACTCCATCAGTTTTGTATATAATCTTCTAAAAGCCTTAAGGCTTATCAACACAACAGCCGACAGCGCAGCTCAAACCCGTTGGAGGATTGCACAAAAAAACAGCACACTGTAATTTAATATGGTATCAGTTAATAAGAGTTGCAAAAGAACTTTAACCTTTTTATTTTTGAAGTAAAATGGGAAATGAAAGAGTGATATTAAAAATATAAGCTTTATTTAAAATATTTGTTTAATCTTTTTGTAGGACATTGTATGTAAAACTTTTGCCTCATTGAGAATAGGTCACATAATGTATGGTAAGCATTCAACTGAATATCTTTTTCAGTTACAGATTTTTTATTTGCACAGGGATTTGATTTTCTAAAATATTCAGTAGTTTTTCATTAAAAAAAAAGACTAGATTAGAGTGACTGGGGACAACAACCTTTAAAGAAACGCATGACCAGTGGTGATAACAGCTGTCCCTCTTAAATTAAACCAACTTCAAAAGAACCTGCAAGCTATTGTAATGACACCTGAACAGATGGACAAATATGTCCTTCAATAACAAGCTGATAACAGCTTCAATAAACACACGGACCAGAACTGTGACTTTATTGTGCCTAAAGTGGGTTTACATGGAAGGTCCTTCCTAAAACATCACAGTCTTTAACTCTTGGATCTATTCTCAAACTTTCTATTGTTTCACGACATACATCCAAAAAGTTGTATCAGATAGAAAGATAGATAAGATGGATATTTTCCTTAATTTCTTTTTAGATGTTGTTTATCTCCTGATTCGATGGTATATGCACAGAAAGACATGACAGCAGGGTGTATCACTTGCCCAAGAACACAGTAATTTGAGAAATGTTTTAATTTTCTTCAAAATTATATATCAGTTTAATCAAGCAGACTATAAGTTAAATGCAAAACAACAACAACAACAACAACAACAACAACAACAACAAGAATACTAATAATAACAATAATACATTATGTATTGAAGAGAAACCAGAAAAGTGTCAATTTAAAAATAAATACTGGTAGAATGACCAATACACACACACAGACATATTTATAACAAAAAGAGACAGAAAAACAAAAAAGTGGATCACAGACGAAAGTATGCGAAATCATTGAAAGAGTGAAAATGTTAAAATGGAAATGAGACGGACACATTGCAAGAAGAACAGATGGATAAAAGAAGGTATAGAATAGATCTCATGACATTATATATATAAAAAAAAACTACTTACGACCACATAAAAGATTTGATGATGAAATTAGATGCTTTCCTGGGGTGACCTGCAAAAGAGATTGAAACATTGTAATAAGAAAACATCTTGGGGACTTAAATATGATTATTGATGAGTAATTTCTTCAGTTAAACAGTTACTGTCATTGTTTTTGTTTTGCTCTAAATATAGCATATGTATTTTTTTTTTCTATTCCAGTCCATTATTGAAGAGGTTTCACTTTTCTTTTGAATGTTACCTCGACTTGCAGAAGTATGCCGGCGGATAAAAACAAATTCAGATATGATGGACAAAAGACTGAATACCCAAACACACACCCTGCCCTTGTCCTACTACACAATTCCTGAGGGGAATCCCTTGTCTTATAAGAAGTTCAACAGTTGGAGAAGGAAACTAATGAAAACCATCCCCAAGTCAAGAGCTGTTAAACATTCTTTATATATAACTCCTAAGAAGAGCACAGTCTGAACACAGTCCCAAACAAAGGCAAAGCATGTGGACAGAGGATGTAACCCCTAGGCATTATGAGATTTTCCTGTATGACAGAATCAGACGTGTGTAAATTGAACTTAAGGTAGAAAACTGAGCTGCTCAGGTGTTGCACATTCATTAAAACAAATGCTTCGCCACAGAGAACAATGTGTTTCTTCTGTCTGCTGAGCCCTGCCATTGACAACAGACAAAGAAACCCACTTTCATCTGTAATTTATACTTTATGAGGCTATAGGTGAAAAGCTTGAAAATGATATTAGACAGGTCATATTGTTTTCATTCTTCTGGATTCAGACTATAACAATGGAGAGATATTAGTGATTTGTAGAGCTCCTGGCAAGCAGCTGTCTTGTCCTACATTCAGGCGCTGGCAATAGCAAGTCAGCTGTGAACGAAGCCTCGATGGCTAATGCAAGCTCCAATATATAACATTTAAAAGACATTTCCACTCCCCATACTACCGGAAAAGGCAAAACCCCAGTAAACTTTACTATTTATGTCTGTAGTAAGTAACCGTCTTGTTTTATGATGTATTTACAATTTCCTTTATTAAATGTCTTTAATCGCAAAACGGCATTGATTATGTTGCAAAAGAGACTGATTGTCAGAGATTGTAGAATCTAAAAAACAACATATGGTTGTATTGCTAATTTAATGGAATTGGAAATGGAAATTAGCCTGCATTGTTCACTTCAAGAACAGTCTCTCTAACAAAAGAGAGGTAGGAAACAAAATGTTTGAATTAAAGAATTGCATGAAGATAAAATCTGAAAGGATCGCTTAATATGTTATGAAATCCAGAAACCTTTCTGCTCTATAGCAATGACATTTTTTGTTGTTTTTAAATAAAGGCATAATGTTCCTCACAATTTAATCAATGTAATCCTCCAGAAATAGTTAAAAGCAATACAAATGTATTTATTAATTAATTTGATGATTATTATAATAAATATGAAACCAGGAAAATGTGCTCTGCCCCAGACAGATGCATGATGCAATAATTTCACATTCTGTACAAAGAGAGCAAGGGACTGATATTCACTGGCGTATATTATCCTGTAGACACAATTACTACAAAAAAAATAACCCATAATTTTTTGCCAGCTTCAAATTCATGTAGAAGATATAATAATCATAATATTAATCATAATCAAAATCATAACAATGAGTCATTTAATACATTTTGCATGCATACATATCTAGTTAGCCATTCAAAGCCTGGAAGATTGTATTATTATTCTTTAATTTGTATTTAATTCAACCTCATTTAGGTCACAAAATGATCTCCTTTAAAAAATGTTCAATATAAAACAAAGTTTACACTTTCTGTACTTTTAAACAGTTAATGGAAGCAAGGCTTTAAAAATCACTTTTGCTTTAAATTCATATAGAGTATTTAAAACATTCAAGTCAAAGTTTTTGTGCCGCCATTGCCATATAAATTAGAGGCTTCACATCTTAACTAAACACAGACCAACATATTTCCAAAGTTGCATTAAAAACATATTTGACTTGATGCTTCTTTTATCTGTATTTTTGAGCCTGTTAGTCATTTCTAATATCACTACTGAATTATACATTTGACAGTTATAGTCTTGCATTACCTTATACTGCATATAAATCTACACCATACATTTTTAATTTTGATGAACTGTAAAAATATTTGAAATCTGATGTCTTTGTGAAATAAACCAAACAACAGTAGGGAATTTTCTCGATATCAAAAGAGTGATTAGGTGAATTATTTTACATTAAAAGATTGCAGCAAAATCTCCTTTCACTTTATGACTGCAGCTCAAATCAAGTTAAAATTTACCATATCTGGCACGTATTTAAGTCCATTAAGGATTGCGTTAAATCAGGAAAAAAGCTGTTTGTGAAAAACAGATATGGTGCACTTCAGCAACACTTCCTATATTACAGTGAAGGTAGCACAGAGAGTAAACCCAGAGACAGAACTTCACTAAATTACTGTGGAAACAAAAATATTCTGCACGATCAATTATGTAAGGTACTGGGAACAGCACCTTGAGGAAGAAGTGGTTTAACATTCAAATCTCTGTTGACAAAAAGCTAAACAGATCAAATGACTTATCCATTTCATATTCATCGAAGCATCCCTTCCTAGCCTGTTTTTACATCCTCGAAGCAGCCTTTAAAGTATTCTGAGGAAAACTATCTAGGTGAACGAGTGTGAATAAGTTCTGACATTTCATAGAAGAACATTTATAAAATGGAGATTGAAAGCAAACTTCATAGATCTATTCATTCAAGTGTCCAAATGAATTACCCTTCACAACTTTATTAAGTCTAAAATTATAACTCCAACTTTAAAACCTATGTTTACTGAAATCATTGACTGAAATATATTTGTCTGTTTTTCATTCCTTTGTATTCTAAGGAATACCATACTCTAAATATTACAACATGACAGATGTATTCTTATTTGTTTCATTCACATTTCCTCTTCTACCCTAAGGATAACACTTTTTTAGTTTTAGTATTTTATTACACGCCTTGGGAGTTTAACATTAAGAAGTTGAACTTTCAAGTGTTACCTCAAGGGAAAAGTTTAGTGGAAATAAAGTTGGAAATAATAAGGTTAGCAGCACTTTAATACAGATTGCCTTGGCTGATCTAACCCTGCTCTCATCTAACCTTAAGAAACTCCCAAAGTAGGTGTTAATTCACTTCCCAGTAGAAGCCAATTAACAAAATTACATATTAGAATTAATGTAAATGATATCTTTAAGAGGAGGCAAAATAAAATAAGTAAATACAACTTTCATGAACTTAATCTATTTTTAGATAATTGCACAACACTTTCATTAAGAAGGATGAAGATCTACAATAACAATTCCCACAAGACTGCGTAAAGAAAGTTGATTTTTGCTATTCTATTAGCTTGACAAAATAGTAGGTATAGAATCCTATTTTGTATAAAATATTCAATCATTATGGCAATCATGGCTGTTTAGGTTCATTTTATATTTATTGTAGGGTTAATTTGATTCATATTTTATAAATGTGGCAAATGTAATTGTACTACTATTTCCCTACCCCTTTACAATGCATTTTTAAGCTGCATTAAAAAAAAAAAAAAGTTTATTTAAAAATCTTAAAATTGTTCATGTAACTGCTTTGTAATTCTTTCATCGATTAACAATTCAAAATAAGAATTCAGAATAGAATACAAATAGGTATAATAGAAATACAAATGTTAACATTGCATACAAAGCGTAATTTTGGAAAAACTGAATTAAAAACCCACTGTAAAAAAAAATTAAAAATTAATGGTTATTTTAAACATGGTACCGCTGTACACGAAACATAATTGTGGCGATCATTACCAAGTTAACACGAGGAAAATGTGGTAGATTTTTAATTAAAATAAACAAATAAATAACACTTACCACATTTCCCCCATTGCACATTTTGTCAATTAAAACAGACCTATCAGTTTTATTGGTCCCACAATATTTACATTCATGTGCCATATGGTTACCATAATTACCAACAGGATTTCATAGTGTAGATCCCCTGAAAATCATTCTCTTTTCCTTGTTTTTGTTTTCACTTTCTTTTCCTTTTTTCAATAACAGCCTTCCTCAGAAAGATGCTTTAAAGCTGCTGAGAAAAGACACTAAAACCCTGCGTCTGGATAGACCAACATATTAAATGGCAGCTCTTAAGATGTGGTAACTTAACCGCACTTCAATTTGTTGAAGTTTTTTGTTTTCTTTTCTATGTAATTAAAGGCTTTTGAAGTATTTTGTATTATTATTTTATTTCCGTAAATCCATTGACAAAAGACAATATACTTTTCCAAAGTAAAAACTATTATTAAAGTTCTGATGCATTTGTTTCCATTAGTTTTTTAACACTGAATGTTCTTTTCAAAATACAATTTTTTAGAAATGCATAGTTTAATCACCGCATATTTTCAAATAAACCTTAATCTGATGCATAATAACCTGAGCACAATGCTAATGGCACAACAGAATCAATTCAAAGGAATGTCAAAAATGATGAAAAAGGTATTGCATATTAGAAACATAAAATTGACAAAACATAACACTCTGGTGCAGCTAGTTCTCTATTATAAACAATTAAATTACTTTTTCAGCTGCCAGTACCAGGTGTCCTCCTGTAATACCCACTGTGATTATTTTCCACTGAAAAGCTAGACTTCTCAATCCAGTCTTGATTTAAATCCCGCTTAAGCCTCTTGAAAACAGTCTTGTCTTACATCTAATGTAAAACAATATTGTTGATGGAAAAAATTATGAATACATAAATAAATAATAATTAAAGACTCATTACGTGCGATTGCCGACATAGTGTTGCTCACTGTACTGAAGCTGCTGTATATTTTTGGTTTAAAAGTGTAGGTTACATTCTTCTAAGACATGCCTATGGCACTGCCTCCTCCTAATAATCGTTTGACCTTTCTTAAATCTCAGAAGGAATATAACAAAGTACAGGCCATTTGGCATCAATGTGATGTCAGAACAATTTTAAAAAGAATAATTTATTGTCAGTGGACAAATGAAAGACTGCACAAGCAGGCAGGAAGGCCGGAGTAAACAATGGCAGCCTATGGACAACCTTGAGACCAGGAAGTACAGACAAGGATTGATGGATAATAAACTGCAAGCTTTTTTGCATACTTAATGGTGATGCTATTTAGCTGATCTTTACTGGCAGCTCTATTAAGCTAAGTGACAGGACGGAGGGCAGGGTCAGATACAGTTTAAATTCCTTGTCATGGGGCTCTACGTTTATTGCAAGGGGAAAGAAAAACATTACTGAAGGGGACAAGCAGCCTTCTGTACTTAGACTGCTGTGTTGTGGTATTGCGTTGATGCTTTGTTTCCGTGTAACAATATGCTACTTTATGTAAGTTATATATTTCATCCAGTTGCTATTTAGGAATAAAGACTAAAGCACTGCTTTTGTGAAAGAGAAGTGAAATGGTCCCTGATTTTGAATTACCAAAATTTTGACATTTTCCTTTCTTTGCAGTAAAGGTTTGCCATCTCAAACTTAAAAATCGCAATTTAAATATGTGAGCATGAATTATACACATTTTGCAGTATCCATATATTCAGAGATGCGCTGGAAGTAAACTGATATCGGATATCTCTATTAACTGCAGCAGGTGAAGTTACTTGCTATCGGTGCCATTAATTGGACAGTATTTCCCTGTATAATACACATAAATACAGGAGACACATCATTTATAACAAGTCGCGCTGTGACAGTAGACAATATACAAACCTACCCACTGTGTATTTAATCAGGAGCAACTTACCCTTCACCTGACAGACTGAATCTGGGGGCTCTGAATCAGCAATACAATGGTTTTAATGCTATTCTTCATTAAGCACTATTTTATAAATGTTTGAATTCTATCATAAATCGGTAGCACACTGGTAGTAATAATAAGCTAGTCAGACTGATAATTTCTTAATTGACACAACCTGCAGAGAAAGTGCCACTGCTCTGTTCCTGTTCCTACATGTATCGACCAGCTATGACAAGTTCATCGTTGCCATCCAGGGTAATGAAACTACCGTCTCTTAACCCTTAAACCTCCGCATCCAAAGCCCCACTTATGAAAACAAAAAACATACTATCTCTTGATAGTCAGGTAGCCACTTCCCGTCGGATGACAATAACCTGGGCACTGTCAAGATTCTTGCAGTAATATCTCTTCTACTTGTTTAACTTAAAAATGTAATGGAGATGCTCCAGACATCTTGTGTGTCTTTTTAGGAGAGCATGTATCTTTCTAAGTTCTAAAATCTGCAGATTCACCTCTTTCCAATACTCCCTTTTGATGTTTACAAGGTTATAGCTTCCGTGTTTGAAGGGCTACCGGAACACAGCTAAGCTCAATGAATCTCATAATGCCTCATTGATCAAACAAGACAAGTCCTGTCGATTCACAATGTTCCTACACCGAAAAATTCAAACTTATGCATAATCTAAAAACAATAATGGAGTTATGGGAGCCGGAGTGTAAAGGGTTAATATTGTCCATTTAATGGGGACTTCAAATACCTGGTGTGTTTCATAGTGTAGCCAGGTTGAGGAAAGTGTGGTGTATTCCAGAGTACTGCTCATCTTAAATCCAACTGAACAATCTTATTGAAGGAGAAAACATTTCTTAAAGATACTGTAAAATAACACCAAATTAAATCATAATCCGCTGAGTTTGCTGCCATACACACACACACACAGCAGCAGCATCATCAAGTGGATTATCAATCCCCTGCTGGGTGAAGGCCCCCCCCCCAATATTGTGCCATTTGGTTTGATCCACAGCATCCTTTTCTAGGTTACTAGAAGGTTATTAATTCTTCTGATCTCATCTTCTGAGGTTTTCTTCTCAGATATATATATATATATATATACACACACATACCTACCCCCTAAATATCTCAATGCAATGCACATATGTCAAATGTCACTACAGCTTCATGACTATTCTGTAGTTCTATAGTAGGCATCCTTTCTGAAATGGACCATTTTGTGCAAGCTATTCAAATGCTCTGTTTAGAAATGCAGTTATATTGCTAGAACGCATGCTTGCTGTTGAGAGCGGATAAGAAGAAAGGTGAGGCTGAGGTTACACTGAATTTGGGAACAGTGTACTTGCACCCTTTAGATAAGAAACCTGCTTTAAGACTTTTCATTGTGAGTGTGAAAAGGAAGAATATCTGAAATTCAAGGTAATCTGAAAGTGAACATAAGCATCTGTGAGGGCAGATAAAATGGCTAGAGGTGCATATACAACTATAAGCCAAGTAATAGCTGATTCATCCAGGGGTGTCCAGAAAGGATCGAGTGTTACTGATGAGGCAGGGAAAACGGCTTAAGAAGATATATAAAATAGACCATGTGCGTGCGCTCCGGGCAAAGCCTGCTCAGGGGCCGCTAGCGGAGAAAGACAAAAAAACAGATCTGGTAATAAGTGATTATGAGTCTTTTGTAAAGACGTTTTATTAAAACCTGCATTGAGGGAACACTTCATGCATCCGTTCTGTTGCACAGCACTTTATTGGACACATTTATTATGCCTCTACAAGTAGTCCCATTTCATACAGTAATTGGTTATTATGCCTTTATGGTGGAGATTTACCGAACCGTTTGTTTCAAAGTGTCTCCAACATCATGGGTCTGTCCTACTCTTTCGGCCTTTAAAGTGGCTCCCATACAATTTGGCACACTTGATACTGAAAGACATTGCCACTGACGCACACATACAACTGTGCAATATATATTGTATTTGTGAGGCTATAACTACACTTACACATTCACGCATACTGGTGTGTGTGTGTGTGTGTGTGTGTGTGTATAATAACACAAATGATCAGATACTGGATAGAAAAGGAAAATTGTAGGTTTCAATTCATTAACAACCTGCAACATAATGTGCCAAGAGCAATTAACAAACAGTACACAACAGAATACTTTCATATTTAAAGAGCAGGGAATATACTGTTGAGAATACACAAACTGAACACAGATTTGGTATAAAGATTGCACTATTTTTTTTTTAACTAAATAAAATGCAAAAAATAATCAGAACGTTAAATCAACAGCTGGATCTTGTCAATGTTGGCATCCAGGATTTTTCCGAAACAAAAGGATTAACCTGCAATGTCAGAATAAGTGGGCATAAATAGGATCAGGCAACAAAGCTGTTGGCATAGTACGGAGGAATGAGTGGACTCGCGTTGCCCCCCATGGGCTCCCAGCAATATCATGCAGCGGGGGAAGAATAAACCAGATAATGGGTTTGCTTCTCACACAATGGTATGTAGATGGCAAACAAGAAGTCCATTATATACACCATTGGGAAGACTTAGCAGAACAGCGTTTTTCTAGTGTGCGGAGAGGCGTCTTGGGAAGCAGCAGATAAGGTGCAGACGTGCTGGGGAATTGTTTCATGAAAAAGGGCAGGATTTCTTCCCCTGAATGGGAGGGCAGAGGAGCCAAAGAAAAGAGCAGGAGCAGGGATCAGGGGGCACCAGAAAATGACAAAAACAATAACGCTGCCTACAGTAACGGTTTCGTTTCGGGATAAAAATATGCAAGTTGACAGGCATGGTGGAAGAGGTCAGATCTGACCTTATTACCATTACAAAAAGGCATGTAAGTGAAAGTGAGCAGCAGCGCATCACAAGAAAAAGAGTGCAGACAGCATGGGATTTGTATGAGGCGGCAATAGAGCAGGAAGTAGCGTGTGGTGAGTTTGTGTCAGGGTATTAAAAAGTGAGCTTAAGATTATATAAAAAAAAAGCAGAGCTAACAATGAAGTTAATGTGGTTTAGGGGAGATGTGAGAAGGGAAACGCTGACAGCTGAGTGAGGGCATCAATACATCGATAGAGTGCATTACTGTGAGCAGAGCCCATTTAATGCTCCTTGTATTTTACATGAATACAGATGGATACAGTATGCAAAGTAAATCAAAACCTCAGGAAGCTGGCCTTTTGTGAGCAGGCAGCAGCAGTCTGCAGGCTTTACATTAAGGTTGTTTTCTGTTATTTTTTTTATTTTTATTTTTTCAGTTAGCCACTGTTGAACACCAATCTAAAATGCTACTTTACAATATAATGTTCTGCAGAGCCACAATAAAATGAACACAACACTTGTCAAGATGAAGGAAAGTAACCTTCAGCTTACAATTACAAACAACAGTAACACAAATATATACATATACACAGGTTGCATATAAATAGAGGTTTCAGGTTTTTGTTTTTTTCCCAAATGTGGGTGAAGGATTTTAATAAAACTGGTTACAATGATTTATATTACTAAAAAAACACTTTTTAGGAAAACCATCATAAGTTGAATTCTTACCATTGGCACCATATTATACAGGATGGTTCTGTTCCTGGAAGCCCATTTCATACCCTGAAAATACCAAAATGTACTACGGAAATGGAGGAAAACTAAATAAAATGGTCATATACCTGTTTAATAACTAAAACCAAAATATATATATATATATATTGTAGTCATCTCCAAAATTATTGGAACCCTTAATAAAACTGAGCAAAAAAGGCTATATGAAATATACACAGGTAATGAGCAATACAGTATTTATGTAATATATTGTAATGTATTAATGATTTAGGGGAATCAACCAAAATTACAAATTTCTCAAATTATAAATGTATTTCCCCAAAACATGTGTCACAATTATTTACAGCCAGTACTTCTTGCACCCTCCCCTTGCAAGAATAACAGCACTGAGCATTTCTGTGTAATTTTCTAATGAGATTGGAGAACACATTGGAAGGGACCATAGCTCTATACAGAATCTGTCCAGATCATTGATATCCCTCGGTCTGCGCTTATGGACTGCCCTCTTCAATTCAAACCACAGGTTTTCAATGGGATTCAAGTCTGGAGACTGAGATGGCCATTGCAAAAAGTTTAATTTTGTGGCCAATTAACCATTTCTTTGTGGATTTTGACGTGTGAGTGGAGTTATTGTCCTGCTGGAATATCCACTTGCGGCCAGATTTTGAGCTCTACTTGGTGGAGTTCCTGATACTGTTGATCTTAACAAGGGCCGCAGACCAGTGGGAGCAAAACAGTTCCATAACATCAAAGATTCAACACCATAATCTACAGTAAGTATGTGGTTATTTTCTACATATGCCTCCTTCTTTTGATGACAAACCCACCATTGTTGTGCGCGGCCAAAGAGTTCTAATTTTTGTCTTATCTAACCATAGCACCCGGTTCCAATTCAAGTGACAATGCTGTGTAGCAAACTCCAGGCGCTCAGATTTCTTGGTTGCTCATAAAGGCTTTTTTCTGGCAACCCTTCCAAATAGGCTATTAGCATGAAAGTGATGTTTAATTGTAGATTTGGAGACTTGGTCACCCCAAGATGCAACCAAGTTCTGTAATTCTCCAGCTGTGGCCCTTGGATTCTTTGTTGCCTCCCAAATCATCTACCTCACTGGCAAGATACACTTGTGTCCTCTACCAGGTAGGTCTACCACTGTTCCACTTCTTAGTTATTGTCCTAATGGTGGTAAGTAGGATATTTATGTTTGAAGGTCAACAAAAAATTGTCTCCTTTCATTTGGGAGTTCATTGCCTTTCCCCATAGTGAAGGATGACAAATTGATTTTACATACATGTTACCTCATTTGTATATCCCAGTGAAACAGGAAGCCATGGAAGGCCACAATACAGTTAAGACTTTAAAAATGGCTTGCTTTTATTTATCAGAATTTTGACACCTATCTTTTTAAGAAAAAAAATATATTACTTGTTAAAAATACACATATTCTCTGAGCAATTGTATTAGTATAAAATATTAGTATTCCCATATTTTGTTTAGCATAAAATATAGCTCATTACCCATGTTGTTTATCTTATCCAGCCTTTTTCGCTCATCTTTATCAAGGGTGCCAATCATTTTGGAGGTGATTGGTAAAATATTAATTGAAATGTAAATGCTTAAAAGAGAAATAATTATATGGGAATAATTATATTTCCCCCTTATTTTGTAGCAATGTTACAGATATGAATTGCACTTAAAACATACTGGAACTTCACTCCCAGCTATTTGACAAAGATAAATGATTGACCCTTCCATATGGGCTGGTGAACAAATAACTGGAAATAGAAGCAAAAGCTTTTAAACTATATAGCTTGAATAACTGGAGAGCGGGGGAGTGGGAGAGAGGGAGGGTGTAAGGGGTAGGGGGTAAATAGCTGTGTATCATTAAAAAAAGAAAAAAAAAGATGGACTAATGAAATGAGGTTCTCATAAAAATGGGTCCTTGGGGATCATGCCACCCAACATTGTGCTATCCTTGAGAAAGCTAAACATCTATTTCCTCCCATGCATGCAAGCCAGCATGAACCCAGTGGTGGTCACATTGAACTGCCCTCTGGTGTGTACTGTTGTCATTGTTCATGTGAGCTCCCCATGGTCTTATTCTTGTGTGTGCCATATTTCATAGCACCAAAGTGCACACTTTTCACAATACAGTCCTTTGAATATGCCAGCTAAGCACCCTGTATGTGTTTGTGTATCTATCTCCATATTAGAAAATACACACTATATATAGATATAGATGGATATATGTGAGTGTGTGTTAGGGCTGTCCAGCTCTTCTGACTAATTTAAATTTATTTAAACCAATATACAGCGATTATATTAACTCGTTATTAAATATTAACTGCCCTTAAATTAGGTGCTGTTGCGCACATTCTATGTTTTCTACAAAGAGTTACTGGCCAACCTAAAACACCTCAACTTCTTTCACTTCAAATTAATACATTGTAACAGGAATAGATTTGGCATAACTATAAATTAGAAGGAGGAGCCCTAATAAAACAAACATCTGACATGTTCAAAACACAGACAGAATGGTTTGGAAAAAGTTCAAACAAAGCCACAGAATTCTTGGGGTAGGCATTAGTGCAATGTATATTTCTCTTGTACTGAATTGGTTGTCACCGTCTCTAGAACATTTACCATGCCTACCTATAATTGTCATATTTGTTCCCTGCAATGCTATCAAGCATGACATGAACAGATCTAATAAATGTAAATGAGTTGTAATGCCAAGAAGAATAGATTGCACTGGAACATAAAATGGCAAACATTAATTTGTCATTATATCTAGAATTTATTGTTTAAAAATAGTTTGTGACAAACCCATAGGCAGAACAGAAAAGAAGAAAAACTTTTTCATCGCCATTATGTGCAGTTAATCCTATGAAATGATTGATTTTTGTGACTTCTACCAAATTAATGAGAATTAACTTTTTTAAATAATAAGCAAAATACAACTTATGAATAATGATATTCCCATGTTTTCTAAAACCAATGTACTGTACAAGGTTTATTGTACTGTACATGGGTTTACAACAACAAATAGGATTATTTAAATTACTTTGCTAAATTATTTATTTAGAGCTGTAGATAGGAGAAACTAGTTATACATTGTAAAATAAAAAAAGAAATACAATAAAAAAATAAATTAGAATATGAACCCTGCAGCTCTCAATGATACATAAAAAATGCTCTTAAAGCTTCACATCATCATGTGATTCATCCAAAATCTGCTTCACCAGAAGTAAACATACTTCTAAATTTAATGTGTTTTATCAAATGGATTTATAACACCCGTGTATGTATACATTTAAATTCACTCCTCTCATATTCAAATTTGTAAAGCTGTACAAACAGTGTAAATTTAATTTAGAAAAGGAATGCCACTTGTTTAACTTGTTTTTTCCTGTGTACTGTCAAGGGTCAAACACGGTTTTATCATCTGACTGTAGCGTGTTTAGATTTGTCTCCTGCATTCTGCTAATCCTAATTAACATTGCAAATGATCTGTCGCACTGAGCCCAAATCAGACCAATCATTACCAATTATGCTACTAGGAAATCTCTTTCTTCTCCTTTTTAACGTGAAAAATTAGTTCTTGAGCTTTTTTTCATTGTGGTACAAGAAGATGATGCTGATAAATAATTCTAGAACATGCTTTAACATCACCCTTCACAGCAAGCTCCTAATTTGATCCCTGGAGACCCAGGCTTGTAGTTAAATAAAATAATTTTCTCTCCGTTCTACACAGACAATTTCACAATATCTTACTAATCGTTCTCTGCCTTGTTATGACTCTCACTTAAGGTCCTCTGCGAATCATTATATATGTTCAATAACACCCTTATGAACAGTAGAGACTGACAGAGCACTTTTTATTTTATTTTATTTTTTTATTGTGAAGCATCTTGTTTATCTGGGGCAGATGTAAAGATATCCTCACACACGGTGTTATGGAAATCTTCAAAGACAACTAACAACAACAAAATCTGACAGAGAGAAATTTTGTATATTCTTGCATGAAGGAATAAAGGAAAAAGATCATACTGTTCCATAAATAATATTACATCTGGGCTCCTCATACACACTTTATATATAAAAATAAAATACAAAATATATAAAAACACTGCATAGACTAATGTATTCACATGTGTGAGTATACCCTCCTTTGATTTCTATTATATATATATATATATATATATATATATATATATATATATATATATATATATATATATATATATATATATATACACACATATATATATACACATATATATATACATATATATATATACACATATATATATATATATATATATACACATATATGTATTATTTTTGTTGCTTTCACTGAATTGTAAGCATGACTCTCACACAAACTGGTTAGGAGCAACTTTCAGTGTATGCAAACTGGTCTGGCTACTGCTGCCTTTAGATCTACACAAAACAACTGAAGATTGGTGATGGGGCAGGCCAGTCCAGCGCTTTGATATTTTTCTTTTTCATAAATGCTGATAGTCTAGGGAGGTGTTTTGGATCACTGTCTCATTGGACTGGGGATGTTCATCTGACCAGCCACCCATTACAAGCTGAACTATGACTTGTGATATACAGCAAAAGTTTTCAATCTGTGAAAAACTAAAGCAATCTCACATCATGACAGAACAGTTGCAAAGTTTGACAGAAGGTATAATGAACTTTTAGTGCTTTATTTATCACTATATGAACACTGGATCCCACCTTAAACACAAAAAGCAGTGTTTGACTCAACAGGTCAAAATAAGTTTTAAAGTCTTAACTATGTATATTCTGCAACACTGATGTCTTTTTTTTTTTTTTTTTTTTTTTTTTTTAACAGGCTTTTACATTGGCCTATTTCCATTGATACCATATTGGTTCATATTCACTAGATGTTAACGTTCACTTCTTACTGGTAATCTACATTACCATTCAAAAGTTTTAGAACACCCCCATTTTTCCAGTTTTGATTGAAATTTAAGCAGTTCAAGTCCAGTGAATAACCTGAAATGGTACAAAGGGAAGCGGTAAACTGCAAGAGGTTAAAAAAAAAGTTTAGGTTACGAAAAACTGAAAAATAATGTACATTTCAGAGTTATATAGTGTGTTACTACACCCTCTTAAGCATTATTTGTCAGTGTTACAAGCAGCTCCTGTGCATAGAAGTTACACTGTATTCCTACAATGCGCACATTGTTTGAAAGCTTATTCTCTTGGCTACCAGCGCGTTTCATTCTCAAACACATCCGATTTACAGTTTCTGTGTCGCCTGCCATCATTCAGAGCCCGGGGGGTAAACATGCTGTCTGCTCTGGGGAGGGGGTCTCATTCAGACGGTCACAGATCATTCAGTTTTGATCCAATTTCTTTGCAAATAGGCTTGATTTGTTCAGAATAACCTAACGATTATTCCAGTATATATTATTTGATGTTCTATCATCTACAGGAGTGTGTTGCTTCTACCAAAACATGGATGGTCTTGTTTTGATCAGTAGACTGTCTGGTTCCAGAATATGTCATAATTTTGTATTCCTACTCAGACCAAGTATCCCCCCACCCCCCCATTCAGAATATAAAAAAATATTTTTCCACATCAGAGAATGCTTCACATCGTTAGAAAGCTGAAAGTCTCAGCTTTCATGTGTTAGCAAATACTTGTCAAACAGCACAACAGTGAAGAGTACACATGGGATTAAAGAGAAGGATTTGGTGCCCTTTGAAGGGTACCGGAGGGGTTTGTCAGCTTAAGGGGTAACATTCTGTTTAACAAAACAATTCCATAATTTATTTTTTATCTCCAATTGTTAATTTTTTCTATGCTTTAATTTCAGAGTACACTGAGACATTAAACTGCGTAAATATCAATACAAACTGGAAAAACTTTTGACCGTTAGTGTACATCCATGTATATCCAAACTGTCATTCTCGGTTTCCAAGACATACATAATGAACTCAATATATTAATGCCAACAAATACACACACCACAATGTATACAGTAGAAGCCCGGTCAACCAATAGCTGGATGATTGAATAGGCAGCTTGTATGCATAAGCATTCAATTTAACACATGTGAACAACCAAGGAAACAAATCAAAACAAACAAACAAAAATAAATACTGTACTTCAAACATCTATTTCAAAATAACAGCCCTCAAAGCTACAAACAAACAAACAAAGTTTAGCACTCTCATCAAATCAAGTTATATGGTGTCACATCTTTCTTAAAAGTGCTGTTTGCCCATTCAGAATAAAATATACATTAATATACTGTGTACATTCGCAATTAGTAGTCTATGTTCCTTATCAATTATCTTTTTGAGCAGGAAAATAATAGCTATATTAAACAGCCGTCAGTGGCATTCAAAATAACCTGAAGACATTACCTAGCCTAAATCTTTTACCTTAACTTCCACCAAGCACTCACACACAAAACAAAACAAAGGTTTAGGTTCATAAATATTTGTACAAAGACACAATTGTCATCTTTTGGCTCTGTACACCACCACAATGAATTTGAAAGGAAACAATCAAGATATGCTTTAAGTGTAGAATTTCATCTTCAATTTGAGGGTAGTTACATCCAAATTGGGTGAACGGTGTAGGAATTACACACATTTTTATATGTGGTCCCCCCCAATTTTAGGGGCTCAAAAGTATTTGGACAAACTAACAAAATCATGAATTAAATTGTGAGTATTATTTGCAACAGTACGGTGAACAGTACTTGTATAAGTAATCGCCACGTGTTGTGTGCAAAATAAAAAAGTAATAAAGTACATCACACTAAATAATGGCAAGTGATAATGAGAATTATTTCTGCATTGATGAACGGTCATTGTCTTATTGTAAGTGGTCTACTAATACACAAGGAACAAACATAAAACAGAATGAAATACTGTACATCATAGCTTGATTTAATTTTAATAAAATTTTATAATAAGATTGCAGCTTTGGTTATAATGTTAATTCACAGTACCAAATTGAGACATATGGGTCTCAGTAGGCGCCTTTGTGTTCATACAGCGTATTTATATAGCGATGTATGTGGTTATTTCAACACATATTGCTCAAGATGTACAAGTTGACATTCATTAATACTTCCACATCTCTTACATATGTTGCACTGACAGGAGGACACAGAACAAAAGTAAGATACAAATGTCTGTTTAGGCTATACTTCATTTGGAAAACTTGAAATGAAAAAATAAAATAGGAAACATAGACACGAATGTTTGGTCACTATTGGTAAAATACTAAGTAGCCATTTATTTGGACTTAATCAAGCCATAATATACAACATTAAATATTTGAAGGCATTCAATACTGTATTATGCTATACAAGAATAATGGTATACAAGTAGGGCTGCCAGCTTTCAATGTTTATCTCTGCTTTGACTACCTGCCTTTCAAGCCATAATAAACATTGTTATTGTATTAAAATTACACTTGTCATAGTACAATGCACATGTTGAAGTAAGTAAGTAGTCAGTGCGCCTTCTTTAAATGAAAAAGACTTGAACAAATCTCATTAGCTTAGTTGTTTTTGCAGTTTTCTAAATTCAAGACTGCTCAAGCTTATTACAAGTAGATTAAATTGAATATACCATCCAGGCTTTTGGCCTAAGTTCTGGTTATGAAATAGATCATCCACGGACTTAAACTAACAGAGACCAACAAATTAAAAGGGAGTTGTCTCTTGGAACGGTGTTGTGTTTTAAGAGTAATTCATTGCTTTAAATATTTAAATATTTAAATAAAAAGTACATGTTGTACCATAAGTATTTTAATTCCCAACTGACTTTGAATTTATTAAATTAATCAACAGTAAGGCAAAACATTGGAGGAAAGTTACATAAGTCATGAGTGCAGTGAGTCATTCATGTAATACTATTATTAATAAACGTGTGATCACCAGCTCTCCATGAGTTAATGAACATGTGTATCTCTTACCTTCAATGTATGGAGATTATTAAAAATTAATAATCTTAGATATAAGAAGAAAGATCAAATGCAAGGATGGCATGAAAGAAAAATCTTCTTTGGAGCAGCAACCTTGTGAAACATCTCTCAATAAGGGTAACTGGACACTACATTATAAATTGTATTTACTATTAATGTAACAGGGAAAATATAACTATTGTAAGGGAGTGCAGAAAGCCTTGTGTGAATTACAGTCATGACCCGCTCTCCAAATGAAGCCACTCAGTTTTGGTGTACTGTGATTATATCACACTTTAGCACTGAACACGGCTCAAACTAGCACAGTCGCATCAAAATGACAATTACCTTGTTGATCTTTAGCTTGCCTCAAAATTGTTTTTTCACACAATTACAGCTCTCCTGCCCTCACATCTTTTTCTTTCTGGTAATTATAAATATATACACAGTATTGAAAACATTGATTTTCTTAAGTTGAACCAAGATTTCAATATATTTAGGTTTACATATATATCATCATCATCATCATCATCATCTGCCTACATCAATCCATAATGTTTGCATTTGCTTCAATGTATTTCAATGTCTCTTTTCCAGGTCATGACAGCAAAGAGACCTGCTATGCAATCTTCTTTCACACACACACATACAACTCTGGAAAAAATTAAGAGACCACTGCAAAATTAAGTTTTACTATCTATAGGTATGTGTTTGGGCAGTGGAAAAGTCGGCCAAGGAAATTTACTGCAGCAGATGAAAGACGCATCATGCTTACTCGAATGAGTGTCTGCAGGCAACAGTGAAGCATGGTGGAGGTTCCTTGCAAGTTCTGGGCTACATTTCTGCAAATGGAATTGGGGATTTGGTCAGAATGAATGGTCTCCTCAAAGCTGAGAAGTACAGGCAGATACTTATCCATCATGCAATACCATCAGGGAGGTATCTGATTGGCCCCAAATTTATTATGCAGCATGACAACGACCCCAAACATACAGGGCAAGTAATTAAGAACGATCTTCAGCGTAAAGAAGAAAAAGAAAGTGATGGTATGGCCCCCACAGAGCCGTGATCATCGAGTCTGTCTGGGATTCCATGAAGAGAGAGAAGCAGCTGAGGCTGCCTAAATCCACAGAAGAACTGTGGTTAGTTCTCCAAGATGTTTGGGCCAACCTACCTGCTGAGTTCCTTCAACAACTGTGTGCAAGTGTACATAGAAGAATTGATGCTGTTTTGAAGGCAAAGGGTGGCCACACCAAATATGGATTTGATGTAGATTTTTCTTCTGTTCACTCACTTTGCATTCTGTTAATGCATAAATATAATACTATAAACATGTCTATTTTTGAAAGCATTCTTACTTTACAACACTTATTCACACCTGCCTAAAACGTTTGCACAGTACTGTATATTCACATATATATGTATATATACACACACACACACACACACACACACAGATCAGCCATAACATTATGACCACTGACAAGTGAAGTGAATAACACTGATGATCTCGTTATCATGGGACCTGTCAGTGGGTGGGATATATTAGGCAGCAAGTGAACATTTTGTCCTCAAAGTTGATGTGTCAGAAGCAAGAAAAATGGGCAAGCGTAAGCATCTGAGCGACTTTGACAAGGGCCAAATTGTGATGGCTATGCGACTAGGTCAGAGCATCTCCAAAACTGCAGCTCATGTGGGGTGTTCCCGGTCTGCAGTGGTCAGTACCTATCAAAAGTGGTCCAAGGAAAGAAAAGCGGTGAACCGGCGACAGGGTCATGGGTGGCCAAGGCTCATTGATGCACATGGGGAGCGAAGGCTGGCCCGTGTGGTCCGATCCAACAGACAAGCTACTGTAGCTCAAACTGCTGAAAAAGTGAATGCTGGTTCTGATAGAAAGGTGTCAGAACACACAGTGCATCGCAGTTTGTTGCGTATGGGGCTGCATAGCTGCAGACCAGTCAGGGTGCCCATGCTGACCCCTGTCCACTGCCGAAAGCGCCTACAATGGGCACGTGAGCATCAGAACTGGACCACGGAGCAATGGAGGAAGGTGGCCTGGTCTGATGAATCACGAGTTCAAGATGTTGACTTGGCCTCCAAATTCCCCAGATCTCAATCCAATCGAGCATCTGTGGGATGTGCTGGACAAACCGATCCATGGAGCCCCCACCTCGCAACTTACAGGACTTAAAGGATCTGCTGCTAACGTCTTGGTGCCAGATACCACAGCACACCTTCAGAGGTCTAGTAGAGTCCATGCCTCGACGGGTCAGGGCTGTTTTGGTGGCAAAAGGGGGACCTACACAATATTAGGCAGCTGGTCATAATGTTATGGCTGATCGGTGTATATACACACAGACACACACAGTCACCTCCACAATTACTGGCACCATTGATAAAGATGAGAAAAAAAGCTGCATAAAAAAACAAATATGTAATATGTAGAAAGCAATTGTCTATAACTTTCATTAAAAACATGCTTTGTTAATAATTAAATTCCAAAGCCACATTTGCACCACACTCAGTAATCTGGGTACAATCAGTCATAAAGTGAAAGATTTGTAGCATAGTGGTGACGTGTCAGACCAGCTCACCTGCTCACAGACTGGGTTAGGTAGAACTGTCACTCAAACCGAGTGGACCAACGGAGAGCAATGACATCCGAAGCTCCACCCTCACAACAAAACTGTGCCAAAACTCAGCAGGAAAGGCAGGAACTCCAGTGCTCTCATTT
This sequence comes from Amia ocellicauda, assembly GCF_036373705.1. NCBI lineage: Eukaryota > Metazoa > Chordata > Actinopteri > Amiiformes > Amiidae > Amia > Amia ocellicauda. The sequence continues at coordinate 10,582,039 of NC_089868.1, read as the reverse complement.
TAACATTAATTGCTTTCAATTTTGCTTTTGATATAACCATTTTTGTTTACAATATTTTGCTTTTGATTGTTTTACTTTTGATCTCAATATCATTTCAAACATTTATTTTTCTCATTTACTATATATATATATATATATATATATATATTATTAGTTACTTATGGCACTAATTTGAGCCCATACTTCCTGTGAAGTGTGCCAAAATTAAATACAATCTAGAGGCAGAGATTTGATGCGATTAACATACGGGGCGGCATTATGTGAGGTTCACCCCAGAATCTCAGCACTCACACGAAACCATCAAAATTAGGTTTTCAGGGCATCGCTTAGTGATAGGCTTAGTGACTCGATTAATTTGATTCAGTTCAGTTTGGTGAATCGATTAACTTTGTTCACTGATTCACTGACACAAACCAATATGCAGACTTCATCAGCATTGGTTACATAGATTTGAATTGGATAGAATGAGTCGTTCACAAACTGCATGTTACAAAAGCCAGGAAAAGTCTATATTTGTTTGACTGGGTTAAATGAAATACAGTTGTGAGAAATATATATTTAGAGTCCTGGAAATGACAACAGTTTTAAACATTATTTAGCCAACACGATTAATGTAATTAAATTTAATATTAAAAAAAAAATATATATATAGTGAGAAAAAAGGGATTGGGTCCCTTTAAAAAACATGGCAGCAGGGCCAGGACACTACATTGGCCAGAGTCCACTGCTCTGGCATTAGTGGGGGAGGCGGAGCCAGGCACTATATAAGGAAGCAGTGCAGAGCAGTCAGGGCGGTGGCTGTGGGGAAGAAGGTTGTTTGTGTGTGCCTGAACAAAGAACAATGGTCTTTCCCAACATTGCTAGGGGTTAGAGACACAGCCCCAGGTTCAAAGCAAGACGTTAGAGGTGAGGAGGTGTGTGTTCAGCATATTGAATGGTTTAGTAGGTTTGTTTGTGTTGTTTTATTTACTCTGCGGGGGTTAAAACATCTGTGCCTGTTAGAGACAAACAGGGGCGCCAAGTCCTGCATTCCCCTGCGTGGTTGACGCTCACCAGCAGGGGCGCCACACCCTGCACTCCCCGGGTTTAATCCATGCTCACGCCTGTGAATTGGGTAGCTGCTGTGATCAGAATAAAGAAGCATCCTTGCAGCCCAAATACAGGTGGGGGCCAGTCACAATATATATATGTAGTTAATAATAATAATAATAATAATAATATTATTTTTATTTCTTGGCAGACGCACCTTATCCATAAGTGCAAACAAAGTGCAAAAATACAGTTAAGTACAAGGCATCAATCATTACAAATTCAGTTTAGCTAAAACAGCAATTCAAAATAATACATTTTACAAATTCCAATTTACAATTTACACAAGTACAGTAAGTGACTTCCTACATCCTGGACGGTGAAAGCTAAGTGCTGTCAAAATGTAGGGTCACAGACAAGGGCTACGGGAAAGGGAGCAAGGAGGAAAACAAATCGAAAACGCAAGAAGCATAATAAAACTGTGAAGTGCTATCTAGCAGGGATAGAGGACTAATATTATAAGTGCTGTCGGAAAAGATGTGTCTTGAGTAAGCGCCGGAATGAGGTCAAGGACTCTGCTGTTTTGACTTCGGTGGGCAGGTCATTCCACCATTTAGGGGCCAGGGATGAGAAGGAGCGGCTCTGGAGGTGCGGCTCTGGAGTGGAGAGGAGGCAGAGTCTTCTGGCGCTGGAGGAACGCAGTGGTCTGGAGGGGATGTATGGAGAGACGAGTGACTGAAGGTAGCTTGGTGCAGTGTGGTCGAGACAGCGGGAGGTGAGGGTCAAAGTCTTGAACTGAATGCGTGCCGGTATCGGGAGCCAGTGGAGGGAGCGGAGCAGTGGAGTAGCGTGTGCGAATCGTGGCAGAGAGAATACCAAACAAGCCGCAGAGTTCTGGATGAGCTGGAGCGGGCGGGTAGGGTTGGTTTCTTGAGCAGTGGAATGACAGCAGCTTATTGTTGTTGTTGTTGGTTTCATCTGTTCTCTGCAAAGTGTCCACCTGGCACTTTGCCATTTTAACATTTTCACTCTTTCAATAATGCCACTCTTGCCTTTTCTTGGATCTCTGTATAATTTTCCTCTTCTTATTCCCAGCATATATTTGCCCATGCTTCTTCATATTATTTTCATTTTCTGTTTTATTTGTTGGATTTAGTGACCAGGTTCCAGCTATGTGCTAGTGTGCACTAGTAGTAGGCATTGCTCAAATATGTCTCTCTTCAGGCAAATGGATAGTTTTGCTTTTAATAATATATATATATATATATAGATTATATGAAAAAAAAAAAAAAAAAAGATTGTCATTATTACAGGGGCCAGCTGGAATGGGTGGTGCTAAGGTTCCAGTCTAAACAATAAGAATAGTATGAAAGAGAAGGACATCAAGAGAAGCACAGTCACAATGAAGACATCATTAGATTTTGCAAAACAAAAATTGGCTCCAAGAAGCCAGACACTTTTTCTTTTCTTCTTCTGAGCACAATAATTTAATGAGATGAATAATTTGTTTCACAAGCTCAGCTGTTTTGATATATAGTAAAAATGTATTGGGCTTTGCAGAAGATAAAAAGGGCAGTTTCTCTGCCACTTCAATAATGTTCTGGAGAGTCCATAAGTAGCTAAAGCTGATTCATTACCATTTTTAGATTAGGATTGATCTGAAAATGCCATTTATTTCCCATTACACCATCTTAATTAGGGATGTTTCTCCTTTCTTTGCTTTTTTTTTAAAATTCAGATTAAAACTGAATTAAGGTTTTATAGTGATGGATTGAGAAATAGGCCATATAGAACATTTGAAAAATCTGTCTTTATCAGTGAATTACTACTTTATTCAGTAACACCGTAGCAACCAACACAATCTGTCCCACTAAGTATAAGACAATATAGTTTCATGATGTCCACTACAAAACCATTAAAGACTAGGCTATATTATGTACAATGATCTCTCTTTCAATAATCACATAATTTCAATGTATCAGGAAAACCTTTAATATTTGTATTCTGCTATGGCATTAGCACAAGTGCCTTACGTGTAATAAATGGAAAACTATTGCAAATATTATTATTTTTTTCAGTCAAGGTTTAGTGTGATAATTTTCATAAAACCAACAATGGGACTCCTTTTGCAAAAGCCATCTTAAAATTGAAGGTATTCTACTTGGGTCAATTCACAATTGAGTCATGTGTAAAATTAATCACAACAATTAATATTATATAAAATAAATCACACTACACTAAATGATGCACATGCCTGAAGGGATATTGATGTTTTGGTATAATGTATCACACTATAGGCCTATATATTTGATTCATATTTCTTTCCCTGATTTCTTCGGGTAGTTGCCATTTCCTCTTATAATTAATAAGACAAGAGCAAGGGCCTTGTTTATTCTTCATAAATAAATGGCATGATGCATGTTTTATAAATGGAAAAAAAATATATTAATTAATTTCTGAATTCAAGAACAAAGGATTTACACTATCATGGGATCAGGACAGGAGAAATGTGTTTCGTTAAGATTTAGCTTTCATGGAGTAACAAAAAATGCAGCTATAAATATTAAAGCCTTTAAAATACGTTATTTTCCAAAACCATAAATCTTACATTTCACTTGACCTAGTTTCACTACACCTACATTAGCAAAATACCTTTACAACTCCTTACATCAAGGGATCCGTACCTCTTTGAGGTGCAGGTAAACCATTTCTTATTCAGATTGATGTTACTAGAGGTAAAAAAAATAAAAAAAAGATCCATGACTTGTTCACATCAGTGACTGTTAAAAGCATATATAACCACAATATTGTTACATTACAATATGCATTTAAACGATACAGCTCATATATTTGGGCACTGTCCTGGAAAACAGAAGAAAATGTTATTACAAAAAGCAATAATCATACCCTTGCTGGCCTTGTCTAGGAGGAGGAACAAAATATCCTGAAAGATACAGATAAACCTCAGCTTATATTTGACTCCAAGTAAGCTGACAAAATATATTCTACAGTTACATTAACTTTACTGCAACTCGTGCTCCCAGAAGCTTTACTCTGACCTGCTGCCCTTCTTTCCATGCCAGCCAGGGCTTTTCTGACTACCAGATGCCATCTGAAACAGTGTGGTAGTGAAAGCCAGGCTCTCACTGGCCCTACCTAAACACATGCTCAGAGTTAATCCACCACCTGTGTTTCTGTTTCAGGACATTGGCCCATGTAGGTACCCTGGTATTCCTGCCCTTCTCGGAGTCTCAGGGCTTACAAGCCAAGATGAATTTAGGAATCTCTGTAACATCTTCATTGATGCTTAACCTAAACTGTTTCCAGCTTCCAGGAAATTACTTTCTGTTGTATATACTATGTTTATATACCTCTGCTGTGTGCTCACTGCTCACTTGATACATCTTACAGAATCTGCAGCAAATATACAGGCATCTAGTAATTGTAGCATTATTTCTCCCCTCCAAAATCAATTCTACTCATATGCTCATGTTGGGATCAACTGTGCACATACCACTAAATATGTACATGTGCATTTTGCAATAAATGTCTTGATTTATTAAATCATATACTGTATATATATATATATATATATATATATATAGATTTATGTTCAGCGATGACACACCCATTTGAATCAAACTGTTGATAAGAGTTTGTATACTGTATGACTGGACCTATCAAATGTTTCCTCTGTAGGCACTTTACAAGAGTAGAATCCTGAAAGCTAATATATGTTTTGATATATATATATATATATATATATATATATATAGATAGATATAGATATATATATATATATATATATATATATATATAGATAGATATATATATATAGATATAGATAGATATATATATATATATATATATAGATATAGATATATAGATATCAAAACATATATTAGTTTTCAGGATCCTACTCTTGTAAAGTGCCTGCAGAGGAAACATTTGATTTATTACATACATTATTCTTTCTTTTTAAATTCATAAGTTGCTGTTTACTGAATTTACAACTTCTCAAATTTGTGTCTAAAAAGGACAGTTTAAGGCTTAGATCAATGATGTCCCCCTCCATAGCTATCTCCAAATCTATAGATATCCTTATTGCTTAATTATACCCAGCGAAAAGATCTGCAAGCTGCTCAGACTGAAATGCCAAAGCTCTTTTTGTAATGCCATTCATTCATTATATTCAGACAACTACAAGTTGCTAGAAGCCAAGTCTTTGCCTTGATCTTTCGTAACTCCATCTGGTCAAAGAACAATACACATCTATGCCTGTGTCTATTCATTATCTAACAGGTGCAGAGAAGACTAGACAGATTCTCTCGGTGACCTCTTTCATCTTACCTATTACATCTCTTTGCTAATACATACTGATATGATAAAAATTCAGCCATTCTTGCCAATCAGACTAGCACACTGTTACTGGTAAAAAGACGTATCAATAAGTAGGACTAATTACCAGCTGTTTTAGGCAAACTCATTTGGAAATTATGCAAACAGAGTGAACTAATAACTGTACAAAGTTTAATGAAAACAGATTGTGCCCAAACTTCACTGGAAGCTATTTTTGATTTTAATTTATTTATTTTTGTTTCGCCTGCATGCCAAACAAGTAATGTTTCCACCATGGGTCAAAGTAGTCCTTATGTGTGTCTGGAATTTTAATGTCTATGATATATTTTGGGTTTTGTAATAATTTGTAGAAATAATTATCTTTTACCTTGGGACAGATCTTAATGAGTACAACACAACTGATTTAACTTATAAAAAAAAACATGCTTTTAAGCTATGCAATCTATTAGAGTAAGGAAGAGGAAAATGGTGTCAGTAAAATTTTAAAAAAGTTGAAAGAAATACATACAAGTGAACACAAACATAACTTGATAAGTAATAATAAAATGCTAAATAAAAAACTCACAAAGGAGATACAGATAAACATCTAAAATATATGAACTATCCGTGGTGGGTTTACTGAGCAAATTTTTGTCTACATTGCTCAAGCTAAGACAAAGTGCATCCAATAAGAAAAATCCCTTTGAAAAGTCTTCAATTGTGTGTTGAAATATGGTATCCCTTATTTGTACCATGTATTATATTTATATAATCAGAATTTCCATTAGTACTTTACTTTATTTATCAAAATAATTAAAATGTATAAGATAATACAACAATAGCACTACTGAGAAAATGAAACTTAAGAATAGTGTTTTATGCTTTAACTGTGAATGACTAATACTTTACATATGTTCAAGTGAAGGAAAATATGAAAAATAAAATGTCTATTTTGCAACAGCTGTTTAACAATAACCACAACATTAGGTGATATGTTCTAAAGTGCAGCAGTTTCATTTAAAAAACAAAAAAACAAATCCAAATACAAATAAATACAAAAAATCACTTCATTTCATAAATCAAGACTTCATTGTTCAGGTCCTTATTTCTTATGCACAAACTAATGGGTTCATTAGCATTGTTATTCACGAACATGGAAACATCATTTATAACGATCAAGATAAAAAGGTCATTATCTGAAGAATGGTATTTGTTATTAAACTGCCTTCCGCATTATGGGTGAGATGCTTTATGGGGTGGTAACTGCATAAAGTATTTTTTTTCTGTGACTTTTAAAAAATATGATAATTTGGTTATCAAACTACAAATTAGAGCAGACTTATGCTTCATTTTTTGTAGCGCTCCTTGATGGCATTGTTAGTAGAGTCATTACACTTCCAGACCTCAATGGGAAAGCAGGTGCACAAATACATGATAGCACCTCTCTACATATACTGAGTTTATATCAGTTGTAGGGCACAACACATTTTCCCTTTTCCTATTGTGTTTATAATTTGGCATTTTGTGTTTATTAGTTCATTATAAAAATGTATAATGTTATAACAATAGTCTTTCTTCCATACTGTCCAAATAACGAGATATAGTTTAAATGCTAATAATAAATTATGGTTAAATTGTTTTATTATTATTATTATTATTATTATTATTATTATTATTATTATTATTATTATTATCTACAGTTAAAAATAAGTTATATTTTACTTTTTTCTTCAGAAAATATGTATAGATGAAACAATGAGTGTCTAAATTTAAAAGAAGCCTGTTCATGAATCCATTTTTTTTTTTTTTTATTAAGAATTCACTACAAAGTATACTTACTATTTCTGACTTTACCTGTAATTCTGTGTCATTCCGAGCTGCAAGAATTCAAATCAATTGTAACTCTGATAAGAAAAGTAGTTTCCTGTTCCAGGCATCTAAGGTACTGTAATGCATGGCCTCCGGTACTAAAATTAGGCACACAGGAACAAATGTTCTGCAACATGGCATACATTTTTGAAGCAGAACATTTCCAATGCATTTTTTTGATCCACCCAATGCATACCGAAGAAAGTGTGCCACAGGCAACAGGGATGAAACCTGCGCTCAGCCAACATAATGAACTTCAGGTTTGATACAACCAACAGCCTACCATTACAATACACTCGGAATCTAAAACAGGTGCTGTATCTTTGCGTTATAGATACCCATACTTAAACACACTGGAACTGAAAATCAAAGGTCACTTGGAACATCTTGCTGAAAAGGGGAGAGAAAATAAATCAGTATAAACTACTTGAATGTTACTAATTCAAAATAAAATACCACAGATGACAGATTCTAACATGCATTTATTGCAAAGGTTTCTCATCAAAATATCCATGAGCATACTACACTTTACTTTGGCATACTATAGGTGTCATAAATGTGGGAGGTTGTATAGCTGTCTGTTTTTGTCTTAACTATCCCCAGATAAATCTCTACTATCATGACTGCTTTTTACTTAGTCTATAGCTCATCCAATAACAGTTCATTGTGGTTAAAGTCAGGATTTTAGTTATATACAAAATTGTGTGTATATGTATGTATGTATGTGTGTATATATATTTGATATGTTTTCTGAATAAATTTAGGCTTGGGTGTCTAGTCTTTGGGTGCATTTAAAACACATCCCATCCACCACAAGACATTATACTATGCTGATCAATACATCCTATTTGTGCACTGGCATAGCCACCTCAAAATTGTCAAGTTAGCAAGGTTGTGTTGTGCTGCAAGGCATCATAAAGTAGGAATTGACTTACCATGGCTTCCAAAAATAAGAAAATATGTTAATCATTTGTTCATTATTTCCTTTGATGAGGAAGAGTACTATGTGAGGGAAATTACAAGGCAAATCGAGGTTTCACATAAAGGAGTGCAAAAAAAAAAAAAAAAAAATCAAACAAGTCAAAAAATAACTATGCAAAGCAGGGAAGCAGCTAAGAGAGCACAGCAACTGCATATTTAAATATCTAAAGCTGTTAATTTCATAACCATCACTCCACTTTAGTTCCACATCTTATATCAGCATGTCAAATATGAAAATTTGAAAAACCGATATGATAAAAAAACATGAAAAACTTGAAAACAGCAACAACAAAAATGCTGAGAATAGCCACTAAATCATGATGTAGAGGATTGTATGTATACAGTACATAATGTTCTCTAAGAATAAAACATTTGCAAGAAGAAATTAAGATATGGGATTGTCTTAATGGTGTACAGTGAGACATAAAGGTGGGTTTGTTTGTGCTGGAGTACAAGCAGTACATTCTTAATGCACAGTGTCATTAGAATAAAGGTCAACTTATCAGTATTTCCTGAAATCAATTAGTAACAGTAAACCATATTTTTTCATCAAATACTGTTTTCTTGTTTGGTTGTGTTCTGAATCTCCAAGTATAATAATTGATACATAAATAGGCATCTACTGGAATCTACTGGAAGAGAGGATTTTATTGGTGGAAGGAGTTGCTACCTGAGTGAGACATTATGTGGCAGTGAGAGCAATGCCTGTATGGATTTACTTATTTGTTAATCATTACAAATAGAGCTTGAAAACATGATATAAACAAATGGTGCATTGTGTTCACACTAGTAGGGTGATAGATTTTGTTTGTTGTTAAAAATGTTCACTGACATTTAATTAAAGCATGCAATAATCTTAATAATAATAAAGATGAATTATGGCTCATAATGACTCTTAAACTGCCATTCTACACTTGATCTTTGGCTGAACTGAAGTGGACAGTTATTAAATGATAGACAAAGATGATTACAACCAGCATATAAATGCTTAGGACAAAGCACAGAAATACACTGCATAGCGTGTGTGACAGAGTGTCTGGAGTAAGTGCAGCTGTGATTTGTTAAGTGAAGTTTGCAGATAAATAAAAGCACTGTATTACATTTTTAGAAGGTTAGTTCTCTTTCGAGTCGAGGATACTACCCAAAAGGATGTTACAGTGTTACCATGAGATCTGTGAAAAGCAGTTTTCTAACAAAGCTGCCTATAGGCCACTGTACTCTGTCACTCAAGCAGCCCCCCCCCCCGCTTGTTATAAATAGTGATGTAGGCAGTGACTTATTGTTATTAATTCTGTAAAATTGACAATTGCTGAAGAACTACTGGGCCAGAAACATGACATTGTTGTAATATTATTGTTGTGCTCGCTACATTTTGCTATCAAAAAGGAAAGAATAATATATTTTATTGTTATTATTATATATACCTACTGCTATAAATACCTAAAGGTGTTGCGCTTCAAGATGCTCAACCAGCACACGATTGCAAAGGCCTTTTGACCAGGCGATTGGTTCACCATGGTGGATTTGAAGGACACATATTTGCATTACCCCTTTGTATCAGTACACAGGACGTTCCTCCGCTTTGCCTTCGAGGGCAAAGTGTTCAAGTACGCTGTCCTTCCCCTCGGCCTGTCAGTAGCTAGGCCCATGGGTCTAAATATATCACTTATATGATAACTTTAGGTTGTGAATGCAACCCTGGTTATCTGAGAAAGAAGATACTTCCCAAAGGCAGCGAGGTTGCGTGTGAGCCCCAGCAAAAAAAGATTCACTATTCAAGCAATGGAAGGATTGCATTCACAGATCTCTTGGTAACCACAGGTCCATCTCCCTTTGGGTAGTATCCTCTCTGAGATAACCAGGGTTGCAAACTAAAGTTTTTATATAAATTATTTATGTACAATTTCAAACAAGATTGTCTATTTGGCCCCATAACTGTCCAGCACAAGATTAGAATCCAGTAGATATTATAGGATTTGTCTTTTTGTTATATTTAGAACTGAGTGAACTGCCACTTACCCACAATGTATTTGATGCATTTTAAACAGCCTAACGTATTTAACATGGTCAGTTAAACAGAATTTCAATAAACATTTCTACTTTACGTTTTTTGCTATGGTATAATTCATCAATACATTGCAGTGAGTTTGTGTGAGTGATAAGCTAAATGAAAAAGAACATTTCCCTGATACACATTAACAACTTATGTAAATAAAGCAATACTATATTCTGTGCAAGGTTAAAAGAAATATGCAAACGCTAGCTGAAACTGCACAATATCTGACAGTTTGTTTAAAATACCCTGAAGAAAACTTCTACCAATCACAGCTGTCATCGGAATGGATGATGAAAAGTTTTTGTCGTGGCACAGAATACAAATCACTTGTAAGGAACAAGGGTCTTTTTTCACAGGTTGCAGGCACATCATCAGCCTTAATGATAATAGCCTTACACCAAAATAATTCTTAAGCCTTAGGAACAAACACCTCCATGGCACCATGAGACTATGTTCCACAAACATCATCAATCTCCTTCCTCGTGCAATTTACAGCCTTTTTTCTGTCCAACTCAAGCTGTTCCTACACAAGCCCCAGCAGCAGCAAATTGGGATTTTGCTCTGATTTGTCCTGTGAGTGTATCCATATTGCGCCTGCACACGCACACAAACACACACACACACACACACACACACACACATACACACATACCAGTACCCATACACAGGAATAGCAGCCTGTGATGATTTTTTATTTTAGTTTTTGTTAGTACACTTCACTTAAAAACTTTGAACACAATCCATAAAGAACAGCTGAACTCAATTAGTTCAATGCAAAAAACTCTTCCCCCCCCACCCCTCCGCCATTCTGGCACACTCTTTTCAGCAGATGTACATAAATTATTAATTGTTTCCTTACTTGCAATCATGATCAAGGGGGGAAGAGACGAGTCTACATCATCACCGTGTACACACAATGAATAGTTTAAACCTTATCGAGATCCTTGAGATGTCTGCATTAGATTAAAATAATAATAATGTACAGAGCTTAGGACTATTCAATTGAATATATAGAGGTTCCTAAAGACATTACTTAACACTGCTGGAACATCAAGAAGGTTATGCAAGTTGCAAGTATACATGTTTAGTAATGTGGTTTATAGTAATGTGGTTGCTCAAAGTTGTAATGCTGTTCTTTTAGCAATCAAGAAAGACCAGTTGCATTTTTTTTTAATATCAGACCATTCTGAAGATGATGATGTTATGTTAATTAATCTTAGCCTTGAAGTTAATGACACAATCCTCAAAGAGATTAATTTTCTATTCTTCTTTTCTGTAAAAAATCATGATGGACACATAAGAGTTTCCATTCATCTGCACGGCTGCTTATTATTATTATTAACTCTGGGTGCAAACATGATATGAATATACGACTAAAATACATAAGATCTGACATTCGTTGCAAAATCATCTTTTAACTTCCCATTCCTTCTTCTCCACTCAGACACGCGAGTGACTAGGGCTGGGTGATGGGTAAAAATGGGTAAAATAATCTCGATATTTTTTGTAAGTTTGGGCGATACACAATATACATCTCGATGTTTCTTTATTTTTTATTTTTTATCCAGTCAAGCTACAAAATAAGACCAAAGACATTCAAACTACAAGTATCTGTTAATCATTAAATATGCAAAACTAACAAATACTTCATGCAGGCTGTCGTGGGAAATGCAGAATGTGACACATTACAGGGCAAGTGTTGTGTATATATATATATACACACACACACACACACATATACACATTATGATGTACTGTCACATAACAACAATAACACAAGTGATAGTAATCACGCAACACATGCGCTGTAAAATTGTATAGATTCAGGTAGATTTACCACAGCCGGGTTTATAGTGGCTCTACACAGGTACATTTCTCCTCTGATTGTCGCGTTTCGATTCTACTGACCGGTACAGAACGTGTTAATACAAAATAGTTATAATAATATTAACTGTTGAACCACTTCACCATCTTAATAAAAAGAAAAAGATACTTTCTGCATATGTTTGCATTGCTTTCCAATTTATTAAAATGCAAACAAATATTATTATTAATTTTATACAAATTATATCAATTTAAATTAGCGGGGATGGGGGGTGCTTGCAGATCCAGTTTAGCCCGGCGACGAGAGCGGGGCGCAACGTGTGCGCTTGCGCATTAAAGTATCTCTTGGTTATGTTGGTTATTGTGTGTCAGTTCACTGTCCTCCGTGTCTGTCTGTGTTTCTGATGCTCATGTCTTGCCGCGTCCGGCACGTGTGGAAGAACCGTGGAGAACGCAAAGCGTCCTCATGACCAAAAATACTGCCATAAAGAGTGGGATTTGCGACACCACGATATAAACGATAGAGCATAATATGAAACGACAGACGTTTTTCTATAGTCATACGATATATATCGTCATATCACACAGCCCTACAAGTGACGAATCGAGTCATAAACATGTGGTGTTTGGAATCTGAGTTATAACTACTGAGACCCTGACCACTGCACCTACAACAAAAGACTATCTATTAAATCCATATCATTAATCTAAACACTTCTTTGCTGATTAGAATACACGGATATATATATAAAAAAAAACATTTATAATTAGTAGTTATTAATTCCAAATTCATTAAAACTTACTGTACAGGTAGTCTGTTGCTAATACGATGCCATTGATTGGTTGAGGGAAGTACAACACCTACACTGAAACATTAAATAAGGTAAAGTGTTTGTTTATGTTTTTGGATATTTCAATAGATGTCTGTTATGAACCTGGTTATACAAACATATATAGAAAAACCTTTATTATTTGATGCAGCCTGACATATATGGAAAATGATCTTGGGGAAAAAGGTGGAAAGAGATTTTTTATACTAATGCTGCCAAAGACCCAACAGTTGTGACAGCACAGCCAGATTCGGCAAAATAATTGAATTACATTTTCCTTTTCTTTTAATTCCATCGCCCAGTGAAACATTATACTAGTGGACTTTGTTTCAGAATCCCATTAGGTACCATTACAGGATCTTGTTTCCTAGGGTTTCTATTTTTTTTTTAATCTAATTGTCAGTCAACATGTTACAGTAAGCCTAGCTTTCTTTGACTCTTACTGCAATACACTGTGGGGAAAAAACAAAAGAAGCATGCTCCATCATCCTGTCAAGAAGGTTTCTTAACAAATTACCTTTTCCCCTCAAACGAAAATACAAGGGGACTTTCTTCCACCTTCTGCGATTCAGAGAATTCATATCTTCTTTTCTAACCACCACGAAAAAAATGAGTGTTATGCAGTTTACCATGACATGTTCGTGCATTTATGAAAACCCGTGACACATTTTAATGCTTTGACATTTACAATTAGTTTTATGAACTAAACTCCCAAATGAATAAATTGCTGCTTCTACTTTTTATTTCCTGGTTATTTCTTTGAGACCTGTCATCTGGCATATTAAAGGAAATAAAAACATTATTTTATTTATTTATTTTTTGTTAAAGAAAAATAATAAGTATTTGTGCCTCATCTCCCTCTTGGGCTATTTTCATGACAGAAGATAATAAAAAAAAGAAAACACCAGTCACTCTCAGACATTAGATGGTATTGTTCCAATAATTATTAAAAACAGTACTGTTTTCCTTCTCAGAATGAATTTTATAGACCATTTTGAACAAATTGAAACTTTGAAGTAATTCACACCTTCTGATGTGCTCAGTGATATATATTTAACTTGACACAAACCTCATTTCATGAATACCATACTCCTGACTGAGCACCAAAAACCTTTGTATCCCTATCTGGCAAAAACACTAACAGATCAGTCAAAATAAATTGTTGCTTTGTGCTATTAAGGCAACATTGGGATGACACATTCACAATATTAGGGGCCAGCTCTGTTGATTAATGTAGCATTCCAGTAAATAACATGAGAATTGACATGCTTTAAACTTGGAGTCATCTACTTGTGTTTCAAGTTCTAATATACAGAATCTTGGATATCTCTTGTATTCTAATCTATGTACAGATATTCACTGTGTATTAAAGTAAACTGTGTTAAGTATATCTGTTGCAATTTTATATGATCAAATACTGAATATTTGTGTTTTGGTGTTGAGAAAATACATTTATGCAGAAACTATAGAAACTATTTATGAGACAAAACCTGCCAAATAGAAAAAGGCAACAGAAGGTCATTATCTTCAACTAGTAATGAGAGTGAATATGTTATCAAAACTGTTAGCAGACATTATTACAATTTATTTGGATGGAATTGAAGTTAATCAATGTAATCTACAGCCACATTGACTGAGGGTATTTCAAGTGGAATGTGCCATATTAATGTATTAGTGATCACACATATTTTGCCACCTGCACATATGTTTTCTGTAAGAAGGTATGAGTAACATTTATCAACCCAAAAAGCATTAAATTACCTTCATATGTCCATCACAGAGGAGGTACTGACTGGGGTCATCTCTGACCCCTTGCATAGTGTTAAAACTTGAAGTATTGAATAAAGTGTGCTGAGATATTCAACTCAAAGCAGACTTAACTGTTTCGTTTATGAAATTATCATATTTTCGACAAAAACTCTAGTTCGGAAAGTTATACGTGTTAAAGAAAAAAAAATGTCTTGTGAAAGAATTAAAAAGCTTTACAGCGTTACATTGCCTCTTGTTCAAAGTGCAACATGTTTCATGTGAAATATATTTTTAAATGATGTAATTCACAAAGAAACCTTAAACATTTGCCAGACAATCCACAAAAACTAGAAAATCATATGAACATGCGTGCTTAGTGTGAGCCAAACATATCAATCTTAAATATAAATTAACTTAATCTGAATACCGAATACATAGTTATCTATAAAGGAATGATAACAGGATTCAAATTAACATGCTTTGGTGCATGAACAATGGTGTCCAGCTGACAATAACAGGATTTTAGGTTTTACTGTTGTGTGTAGAAGTTAATATAGTCCTTGTTGTATTGCATTCCTGAAGCTTCTGAAATGAGGACGAGGATCCCAAGACTGACGAGGCTTTGACTGGGGCACTTGAAGCTGTGCTGTTGTATAATTTACTCACTGCTATTGTTTTGAGAATTCAAAAGCGGCAGGAAAAACAATCCCTGTCTCTCGTACCTGACTTTTACTGTGTTGCTCTTGCACACAATATGGAGGAACGTACAGCATGCACTTGCAGTGAGATCGTTTGCACTTGCCGTAATTTATAAAAAAGGAATGCGTTATGATGAATGGCCTCTCTGTACTTGGAATACAAGCACACAGACAATTCTGACCACTATATATTACATATGGTAGCAAGAAAAAATTAAACCTTCCCCTTATATTATCCTTTGTACCTGCTGCTTTTTGAATGTGTCAACTTTCTCAATTATTTATTTACATAGAGTTTATAATTAATGTAAAAAAACCGAACAAAAAATTGTAAAATACATGTATTACTATATGTACTGCAGTATATTATGACACCTGGTTCTTGAAAAAGAGTGATTTTACATGAATGTTCTATTTAAGCAATTGAATAAAATACAAACAATACCTGCTATCTATTTTTTAAAATATCTTATGACTAAAATCCAATTAGAAGCAGCGGCAGTGATAGCATTACACTGGCTCCTCATCTGAAGAGAGTCCAGTGGACTAAGGAGCTTGCTATTTTATATATTTTTTCAGCTTCTGTGTCACCATTACATTAAAATAAGGGTGGTTCTAATTGAAATGTACCTGATATTTGCTCCTTTTCTGCCCTATAGGTAAAGGTGACAGACATTACATTGAGATTAATATTATTGATCTGAATATTTGAGCTCTGATATGTTGAATAATTCATCTATTTGCTTTTTGTGTATTCAAATAAGTATCACATTTGTTTATGTTAGTAATGACAGTATGAAGATGTAAAAGTGTTTAAATATAAAACAATATCAATGTCCTTTTATAGCACATGACTGTGTATAAACCTTTCTTCTTACCTTTTTTGTTTTAATTTTTAAGATAAAACATTCACCTTGATTTCTTTACCAGGGACTCTCTCATTGGAAGTCAGCTTCTCTGCACTAGCCATGCATATGAAGCCCCCAGGGAGAGTGATAGTAAATGCGATAAGACTCCCAGTGTAAATACACAGAGTTAATCCGGCTCAAATGTACCACAACATTTAGTCAGTGTAAATACACCAACTTCCTTTAAATGCAGTAAAACTGACTTGTGATCTGAAGTAAACAGCAAAGCAATAACCACATTATATATATATATATATATATATATATATAAACAGTTACATATAACTATATATTTTTCTTTTTACAAATAAACAAAAAATGACAACAACAAATCAGGTCCATGAGCCTATATGCCCGGTTAATCACAGACATTTGCCCTATAGCCAGTTCTAAGCTGTATGTTACTGGGGCTACAGGCTTTACATACTGAATGCCTGCTTAAAGCTCTCAGGATTAATTATTAATTCTTTGAGCTTTTGAAAAAACTTGCACGCCTTAGCAATATATTAAGGAAAAAACACCTACCTCAAACTGATTATTTATGTTCACAATGAAAATGGGCATTTTTTGTTTTGCTTTTATGCCGTGCAGTTTTGACAGAAATGACAAATGTAATGTTAAGGTTGCAGAATTGCTCAATATTACCATAAGTATAGACAGATCTAATATTAATAAGTATAAGCAAACAGGTACATGTAGGACTCTTCAAGATTTAATAAAATATTGGTAGCAGATGGAAAAGGTCTGGAAACCCCCCTAGACTAACAGCCAATGACCTGCAGCCTCACTGTCAGAATGTAGAATTAGAACATCATTTTAGAAGAGAAAAGTATCACAGTACCTGAAGCAATGGGGTCAAAGGGCATGTCTCTTCTCCAGAAAATACACACAACTAAGTGGGTGCAGTTCACCAAAATGTAAATAGAGAAGTCTGGAAAGTTATTTGACAGCAACCAATAGTGTGTTGAAATATAAAGTGGACTGCTTCCAAAGCTGGGATGAAAGTTCATTCAGAGAAGGAAAAGCAAAGGCCAAGAATGAAATGTTTATCATACCTACCATCAATCATGCCAAGACTTCCATCACAATGTGGGCCTGGTTGGCTCTTTAGGGACGGAAAAGCTTTATGTGTCTGAAAGAAACGTAAATGCAGTAAGGTACCAAGAGAAACTAATGACTGAAATGAGGCCTATTGCTTGATGGCTCATCAGTGGCTTCATGCTTCAGCACAACATCGATCCAAAGCACACCGTTTCTGAAGAGGAAAAGGGTCAAAATGGAAGTTGCAAATCGCCAGAGCTGATCCCAATGTTATGAGTAGATCTTGAGGGAGTCACTGTTGCTGGGAAATACACACGAATATGAATGCTCTCCACAAACGCTTGTGTTCAAAGCCAGATGCCAACAAGCCATCCTAAGGTACAGAAACAGTAAAATAATTACATGAATGACACAAAGAAGTGTAAAATTAAGAGCATGTGAATACTTTTTTCTGATACAGCATAATGCTTTATACGTTATTTTGTAAAAGAAAAAAGACATACACACATATTGTAGTGCATGAATACATATCGTTTTTTACCAGTTTGAAGCAATTTTATAGAGTGTGAAGAATGTGAATTTGACACTCATTATACTGCAAATCCGTATTTTGTTCCATGTTTATGGAATATGTGATTACCAACTGCAGTTCACTGTCATTATTCCTATAATATTATTCCTGAATATTATACAGTATATACAATAAATAAGAACCAACAGCACATTCTTTGACAACTACATAAAACAAGTTTTTATTAGAGGTCAGTACAGTTGGACACAAATCATTGTGTACTTTTATTTAAATACAGTATGATACACATTAATTTACTACCTTTAGATGTGTAATGTTTTTAAGGACTATGTGCTATAGGTATATATTAGCTAGACCTAACTTAATTGCATCGATTACTTCTAGATGCAGTACTAGCAATTATCAGCACTGCCTTCAGTGCCTTCAGTAAAGAATGTATTCCAATTATGAACATTCAAACATCATGGTCATGTTTCAATATAATATATTACATTCCCTGATATTGAACTGAGTATATGTTGACATTAGATATACTAATAAGCTGAAATCAGGAAACAAAAAAATGAGAACAATTTACAATAGCAGAAATACAATTTATTTTTGTATTTATTGTAGCAAAAATATGTTTAAATAAATGTCACTGGAATTTATTAAACTATAATTAAACCACATATTAACAGTGGGAAAAAGTATATATGCTCATATTCTATGTAATGATTGTTTGTAGTAGCTTCACTCATGAAAATAACATTTGAAATATACAAAGATAATTCCTAATGTTGCAAGGAACACAAACACCAGATAAAAGCAGAGCAAAGGATTTCATATGTTAAACACCATTTGGCATCACTTAAAATTCTACTAACGTATCTAATATTTTTCAAAACATTAAGTGTGACACTTAACTTACCTAGAACAAGACAAGAGATGGAAGGTCTATTATTGTTATTATCATCTATTTGCTTCTGTTTTGAAAAGTGGCCTCCTCAATTGCATATATGTAGGCCAAGCACAAGTGGGCAGCAAATTCTAAAATCCATATTTCACATGGATACAGACAAGGCAATTCCATTCTAAAACAACTTAGGCCCATTCCCAGCAATTTACAACCCCTAAAAAAGTTTAAATCTATGTTAAATGGCATATAAAAATATAAGCATGTTCAGTCAGCACGTTCAATTTGACAAATACATTTTGTATGAATATATATATTTTTTTTAAAGAAAATCTCTCGTAGTTTGTTTTGTGTTAGGATGTCTGTGGCCACAACAATTTAAATACATTTAGGTGCAGCTAAGAGGCTGGGCACTGACAGTGCAATTATGCTGTACTTGTGTGATGATGGTTGGTAATACAGAAGACAGTGGCAGTACTTGCATACAGATTTAATAATAAAAACAAACTTAAAAATAATAAAATACATATAATCACACATTATTTTCCGAGACACATAATACTCTGAATGACTGCAGAAAGAATGTTTTCCTTATTTCAGTCACTTAAGGGTTATAATCTGATGAAGGATAGGACATTATTTTAAATGTATATGCTGCTTTTTCACAAATCAATCTCTACTGATTTGGAAGGTACTATAATCAGAGATAAAAAATAATGTCTGAGAGTGATGAGCATTTCATGTGATTATAATCATTGTTGTTTTGTTTGTGCAGTGTACGGTTTCACTCCGGGGAGCTTTTACAGTGATCAATTAAATTAGACATTGTATGAGTGTCATTCTACCTTGAATTTTGATAGGTTTTTGTATTACTGACTTCAAGCTGGATCCCTGCCATGTTCCCAGATTATTATTATTAATATTATCACCACCATCATCATCATTATTATTGATATATATATTTTTCTGTGCTGAATGCTTCTAAATTGTCATATCTTAATCATGAGACTTATGCTCTGTTGCAATATTGTGACACTTCTCACACAAAGGTTGGGAATTCATATAGCAAATCAAACGTCAGGAATCTGAATTCTGCAGCCAATCAAACACATCAGATGAGCTCACAGTTGCAAGGCAGATATTAGAGGAATGCAGCCAATTGGAATTGAAGTGCTATTGCCTTTTTAGCCAATCAGAAACATGCCCGTTTTGGAAGAGAACCTTCTCACTTCTCACTAGTCTGAGCTTCCAGCTTTACTGAGAAATATTGGAAAAGTGAGGGATTATTTTACAATAATATATAGGTATTTTAAAGGATGCCAGTAAAAATGTGTAAAAACAAAACAAAACGAACAATAGTAAAAAAGTAGAAAAGTAAAAGTACATTACTATGAAATGTAATAAGTATAATACATAAAATAATGCATGGTTTTCCACTATGATGCTACTTGTTAGTTTCAATTAAAGAAATAAACAAGATGTGATACGGAAATATATTTTATTCGTCAGAGAAACTAGGAATAGCCAAAGATAAAATTAAAAATATACTTGTTTTAGGGATGATGTAGAATATAGAAACCATTATATTGTATAAGGTCAGAAGAATTTGTGGATTTTTCTAAGATCTTCACTCTCATGTTACGTGTAAATTAAAATAATTCACAAAAGTCTATTAGGTTATGTTATATGTTATTATTAATATTATTATTATTATTAGTAGTAGTAGTAGTAGTATTGGTATGTATGTATGTATGTATGTATTTATGTGTGTATGATATAATATATGAATAATATGTATTTTTGGTTGTATGATTATTTTTATTAGTGTTTACTATTTTTCTTATTATCATTTGTAAATATTTCCAACAGAACACATATTAAAAAACAACATTATTAGTCTACATTATACAATTTCTGAATTCCAAAACAGATTGGTAACATTCAAAAATAAAATGTATACGTAGGGTAATCTACAAACCAGCTACACTGCAAACACATCAATTTTATTGTCTCCCTTATTAAACCGGGATGGGACACTCACTGTCCAAGACATCTAGATCGTTTTCTTTCTGCAAGATTAGAATATTGTTAGCAATTATGCTGTGTCTTAATGACAAGTCTGCAAGGAGAACCGTCTATATATCGAATTGTTTAAATGTACGGATACCTGAGAGAGAACAGGTTTGACAGTCATGCGGTCTCCTGTTTATTAATTGATAGACTACCGTTTGAAAAGATGTGATTAAACAACTGCAGATGGTCAATCACCCCTTTAGAATTCTGAACAGGAAAAAAACAACTCTTGTAACTTCAGATTAAAAGACTGTATTAGTGTTAATGTATAATTGATGAAGGACAGCAATTTGAGAAGGCAAAAAAGGCACTGATTTGAAATCTGAACATAGCACACAAACACCTGCACAAGATAAACTTGTAGCAATTAAAATTAGATTTATTCTGACATCACTTTTCAGTGTGTGTTTCTAGTTATATATTTAATATATAATTTAAAATATTTATATATGTTTTAGTAGTTGGACTCCAGTTATCAATCAATATGTGGATGAAACCCAAGTAATTGCCATTTTTTCATCTGTTAAGATGGACCAAATCCTGAACAGAATTTCCCAATGACCCCAAACCTATATTTCTTTCAAAATGTTACTTTTCTTCAGTATGTCAAAGTCAAAACAATTTTCTTTTCCCAGAGTGACAGGTGTTTTTATTTGATATTTTCAGGTGAAAGCACAAAGGCATTAATGCTGTGTTGACCTTGCTAGACTGTGAATGAATGCTCTTCTAATGTAGTTATACAGAAAATAATATGCTTTGGCTAAAAATTGGATATCTGACATAATCTGCCTGAGACAAGTGTGCATATTTATTTCTTCAGAAGTGATTTAGTGGTTGAAATATATACAAAGTACACAAAACACGTGACAGGTCGTATCTATGAAAATTGTGACTTGAAGGATTGCTATGTTGCAGATTTTCACTTAATATAATAAGCATAGGTCCTCTACGATCATCTCTGAAAGGAAGCTCATTTAGTTGGAGTTGATCTACCCACTCCCATTCTCTTCTTAGCAAATCTGTCTGGCTTTGTGAATCAGGGCAAACTCAGGGAATCCTTTATCTAACAGCAGCTCATGAGTGATGAAGATATCACACATTTTATTCACACACAAGGTCAAAGGCTTTCAGAAGAAAAGTCACAGAAAAGTATTACTAATGTACTAGTACATTATTAGAAGGAGTCATGATTAGGGCCATGCATTTTTCGCAACCTGCACTTCATTGTTCCCAGTGCAAGGTGGTCATGCAGTCTGCTTAATTAAGCAACTTATTGATTAATAATCTCCTGATTAATTTAATCATCTCAATTAGTCATTCTATAACATGCATTGGCGAGCTGATTAAGCGGCAACAGCTACAGACATTTTTTTAGTCATGCATCCCTTTATCACTAATACGTCTCAATCATTGATATTTCTTAGAATGTGTAAATAAATCTGAATTGTTCAGTTTACCGGTGGGAATACAATTTCAACAAAAGAAAATGAATACTGAAAATACTGAAATGGCATCAGTACTGTAACATTAGGGTTGTGACAAAGTTCAAATCCGCATTCATTGATGTCGAACATGTTTAGCAAATCCAAATTAATTTTGTAGGAAAATATTTTTGTCTACCCATTGCAACATGTACATGCATGAAGCCAGTCTGCTCATTCAGTCAGTATGTTCCAGATTTTAGATAGAGAAGGGATGATGTCATTGTTACAGAGTTGACCAGGGCTGTAATGTTGACAGAGTGGACCAGAGTGCTGCTCCTGCACAAAATCCGTTCAAGGTGTAACTCTGCCTCATATCTGTAACATATTACAAAGATAATAATAATAATTGCTGTCAATCTTGGCCTTTCATTTCCTGTTTCTCAGATGATAGGCCTAAATGTTGTGTGCGTTTGCTCAATGAAACGCTTAATGATCACAAGGTCTTTGACTCCATGTTTGGGTCTCTCGATGTGTCTTTTAACACATCAGTTTCTTCAATTATCATTTATACTCATCATATGTCATGTTTTTTTCTAATTCGTCAAAGTGTAAATGTATTGATTTCTTAATTGTGAATTCGATTAGCATAACCAGAGAGGCTGTAGAGAAATCTAAAGCACAGCAGTTTAATTACAAATAAATAAATAAATAAACAGATGCATAAAACATAGGGCCCTAGTCAAGATACATTCTTAATTCAGCTTGTGGAGGTGATGGAGTGGTTAATTAAACAGCACCGTAACGAATGCTCTAAAATATGTTCAGATTACCATAGCTATGCTGAAGTGGCGTTGAAAGAGCTATGAACGTGCACAAAACCTCAAAGCATGGGGCATTGCTGCAGTTCAGCGTGTCCATGACCATTAACAGGATATAGCACCTCCCAGGGCTAGCCATTCAGAGGTGCACCACAGGCACTGAGGAAAATCTAAATCTGCGTGCTGGCCCAGGATTTTCTACTATTAATCCTAATATTAAGCTGTCATCTACTTGTTGTTTCACATCCATATGCACATGGCTATGGAAAATCAGCTAAAGAAATACAATTGCTCTACATAAGCAGGCTGGCAGTTTTTCGTATAAACCTTTATTAACATATCAGCTACCCTATGTACTGTTTAATTATGATGTATAATTATGCAATTCTACAACCAGAAATTTAATTGCTTACAGTTTCATCATGTAAGCAGCAGCAGGCAAATGGATGCAACAGTGGCAGCATGATTGTTTGTTTGTTTGTTTTTTAAGAAAGTTCTTCCAGTTATTGGTTAGCTATTGACATCATGTTGCCATCATTTCTCTAAGTAATGGCTGAATTCAAGGACAAACACCCCATATTTAAAGAGGGATTTAAAATACTTTTGTAGGGCTTGTATCTCGAGTGTATAAGAAATGTACTTTTATAGAATTGATAGAAAATTAGCTTTTGTGGAAAAAAAATGCAAAAAGTCACCAAGAATACAAGAGTACACTCACAGTATCCTGAATTAATCTATTCGAGCAGAAATGCATTCATATCAAACATCTATTATATCTATCTTCTGCTGAAGGCTCCTATATCTGTTATTTTCTTTTTTCATTTCCTTAGGTGACTAGACTAGCAGGCATTACTTAGAAGTTGAAGTCTATCCCTTTTTACTTAGTTTCAGATCCAAAAACTCAAGGTATGGTTACTAATTATGCTAAACTAGAAACATTGATTTTAGTTTTTCTTTTCACAAACGATAACTACATATTTGTATCTTTCTTGTTAAAATTTCACACAACTCTCTGGCTATAAATACTATTAATGTCAACTCAACAACGCTGTTCCAACCTGAAAACAAAACATTTTTTCCAAATCTGAAAATTCAACTGTCAAATGGTGCAGTGTGATTAAACAGCAGCACTGTCAACATTTGAGCTGACCTAAACAAGGTCAGATAAAAACAATTAGGCAGTACAATATTCTACAAAACATGTCTAGAAGCCAAATAATACTCCACAATAATTAAACAAATTGATTGAAACAAACCAGAGAGGGAGAATCTTTAATACCAACATATTTTATATTAAATAAAATGAGATCTTCTACACAATCTTTACTTGTATTGTATTTTAACTACAATTGAGTTTGGAAACAGGTTGGTTTACATTTTAAAATTGCTCTCAGCCTACAAGCAGTAATTACGTTGGTAATCAATAACCTATAGTACTAGACGGTTCTGATTAAGGTCAGTTCAGTTCAACTATCTGTACACTTTGCAGGGAAGTGAATGCAGACAAGTACAATAAACTAACAGCACTTGCCCACAGCAGAGAGGCAGCCCTTGCGCAAGTAAAATGTGGTGATTTACAGGTTTTGTTTGATCAAATACCACAGGTCTCTGAGACTAGTTGCTGACCTTGGAAATGTTTTGATGCTGGGATGTATAGAAATCAAACTGCCATGTGTGGAGATTTGAACGATCCTTCTAAGTGCATAATAGTTTGAAGCATTTTATTCTAAGCAGGCTGGAGTTTGGTGGTTTGGATGAAATTGTCAAAAGTGTCTAATGAATCCACAGCACCTCCAGTTTTACTATGAAGTCCCACTAGGCTTTATTTGAGAACCTTTAGTGTTTAAAGTCCTGCATAAAAATGACATCTGTGGTAAAGTAAAATCCTCTAAGCACTGTATGCTGTTGACATAGTTCTCTTCTTTCGTACTCACCAGCCCTGACTAAATAAACTGCGGCATGATTTCGCATTTTTTTTCCTCCAACAAGCTGCAGGACAATTTAATCAAAATCATACTTTTTATATATTGTTGTCTTGTGCTTGCACACAGTACTAAAATGTATGTTTGTAGTTTTTTTTTTTTTCATTTCAACTTGACCGCAAAGAACTGGATTTAATTTTCAGTCATACAACACAAAGCCACAGATTCCTCTTCAGTTTTTAAAAAAGAGGATAAACAGCTATTTTAGATTAATGTCATAATTAAGCTGAACATTCTGAGGATGCTTTGATCTATAGGCCCGAAAGAACACAATCATCAGCAATGTTAGTACAGGCATCTATGTTTGTCTCTTTTGCAGTCATTATATTGTTTGGCCAATGAAGGGCATCTGGGAACACAAGACAAAATTATGCAAGAAAAAAAGCAAAAGCAAGTTTGATCTAAGTAGTGTCTTGGTTTAAGACATTGTTCTGCTTCAGTGAGAGAATAAAGGATGCCTAATATGGGCCTAACATATTTCGCTGGGTTAATAACAGCAAAAACAACACAAACTCATTCAACACCATCAAGACCCTTAAGTTTTCCTTTTATTGGATGTTATCTTGCACAACAGTGCTATATAACATATTAATCAGTGACTTTGCAGTCAATTTAACAATATCAAACTATTTCAGTCAACTCTTATTATTTAAGGCAATTACCTAAAATGTTTATAGACAAAATGTGATTGTTAACTAGTTTTATTACTATTACTCACTGGTTATTTAGGGTGATTTAAGTCAGTTAAGTACATCAGAAGTGAATATCAGTTGACTGCAATATCATTACCAAGAATTAAGATGGTGAGCAGTCCAGATTTTCTGTGGCACAGCTAATAGCACCTACATTTGAGTTTCAATGGGGAAGATGAATCCAATATGAAAGCAGTAGCTTTAGAAACGTCAGACTTGGATGTAGAACACAGCATCTGCCGTTTTTTATTTGCAAAGGCCTCAAGGGGTATCTTTTATGTTCTGTCTGATGTTGTAGAAAATGGATGCCTTCCATATTCTATGAGTTTCAGTATAAAATGGAGGCCTTCTAAAGTCTGCTTTATGCAATGCAATATTCCAGCCTGGGGTGTCAGCAAAAAATCCCAAAGATCTGCATGCCAACAGGCAGCTGTAACACAAAAGCATAGTAAACTGTATTTGTTCTACAAATTCACCATCAGTGTTAAGTACTGATGTACAGGTTTAATATACCTATTGTAGAATAGTATCCTTTGTTTCCTATTCACAGATTTTAGTGCCTGTGTTTAAACCACTGTAAAATGCATAACCCATATATCCACAGGCAAAAAAACAAATTATACATATTGCACTGAATTATAAGATGGATTGAATATTTTATTTTGCAGCTTTAATCAGCAGTTAAATGTCATACCAATACTGCCAACACAACAAACAAATAACAACAACTAGAAAAACAGAATGACTGACGAATGAATACATTAATAACTTTGGGCATCAATGCCTATCCGTGCCAAGAGATTCTCACTAAAAGTTTCCATGTTACTTTCCCACCCCCCTTTGAAGTGTGGTTTCCATTTCCAGAATATATTTACACATGAAAATTTCACCCAGAGATCCAGCATCATGTTTCATGTATATGGTTGAAAGAATAGAAAATGGAGTTAAACAGATTTGTAAGTGCCCCAATTCTGGGTTTTCAATACTTTGTTTCACTGCCAAGACCAACACTGTTTTCTTTTTTCCATGTCATGGTGGGGGAATATATCATCAGTAAATATTAGTAATATGTTTGTGGTTAATTTACTTCAGGTAGTTAAGATTACCAAGCTGATATGAAAACCATTTTGCAATAAATAAATACATAAACAAATAAATGAAAGCAAAAAAGCTGAACAGAATCTGAGTCTCCGGTATTGCAAAATCACTTTAATAATAATAAGTCAAAATTATTTAACTATTTAAAAAATACCTTTTTAAATCACATTTTCATTCAGTTACAAAAAAATAAAAAAATAAACTGAGACTAGTGCTCTCCAAGCAAACATAGTCATTATTTGTATTTATTTGTTTAAATTATGAATACCATACAGTTTCATCCCTGATAATCTGATGACATGTTTGTATTTGTATTTTTAAATAATGCACAACTCGCACAAAGATGGCCTACCTTTGTTAAAACTGACTGCTCCTAATCCAGTGTGATACTGATGCATCTTGTCATGTTCCAACTCCCTGACTCAGTTGCAGGAAAACTAGTTAAGAGCTTCGCTCTGCAACATCTGTTTTCCACAACTAAACTCTTAAGATGAATTAAGATCATGCAGCATTGTAGTGAAATAAAAAAATAAAAAAACATCTATATGTTTAATATAAACAAATCTTAAATTGTTTCTCCTGCAGAAAATAAAAATTGATTAGCTACCTGGGCTAATTATTCATGTATCTCATTTATTGATTTATTTAGATTAGTATCTTGGTATATGCATGTAGATCTAAGTATATACATCAGAAAATGTGAAGATAAATGTTGATTTTAAATTTAACTTTTATGTCACCAGCATTAATGTCCACCAAATTTGCCAGGTAGGGAATGACTCAGATTCCCAGTAAATGTATGTACATATGTATTTATTTAAATTTAAACAAGACATCTCCTGTATGTTTGAATGTTAACAATGCAAGTCGAAGTGAAATACTGATTTATACATCATTATTAGATTGAGTGATACACTCAACAACATTAAGGCAACGACTTTTATTATTTTTAATTCATAATCCCTGTTTTGAATGCGTATGAATTCCATGTAATTGTGGATATGTTACGTTCATCGCTGAAGAAAGCATTACTGGCTCTATAATAGTATGACTTGGTAGGAAGGACACAACATCTGCTTGTTTATATTTGCAAAGGCCTCAAGGGGTAACTTTCATGTTCGGTCTGATTAAGAAAATGGATGCCTTCGGTTTCTTATATCATGTATAAAATGGAGGCTTCCTAAATCCTTTGTGCTCTGAAAACATTTCTAAAACATCTTGCATGAGAGAATCAGGAAATGCGTCACAAACATTCAGCAGAAGATTAATTGATTCACCTGGTTAAAGCAAATGAGAATACGCACAATCAGAGGATTGTATAACAAACCAACAAAATGTATACAAATAATATACATACTCACACAAGTATACAGTTATAAGCCAAACAACACAATCTGTAATATGAATGTTGCTGAAAGGAATTTAAAAATACATGTCCTTAAAAAATATGATCTTTTGCATTTCTGTTACAGTCTGGACCTTTCCATTCTCTTCAAAAAAGCAATGTTTAAAATAACAAAGGATAGGACGGTAAGTGGAGTAAGATGAGAATTGTATAATTTATTTGGACACTTCCTCCCATGAACCCAAAAATGAGCTTTGGAGCACACAGATGTAGAGACTGACTGATGGAACATTAAATAACATTTAACTACTGTACCTATAATTCACTTCTCCAGAACATTAAGTGCAGCTAATCGCCAACCATATAAAGCAGTTCAACTGAAAGTGCCTCAGGATGTTCCCTCAGAGATGCACTGAATTGAAAGTATCTCAAGTACCTATTTATATTCTTCCCAGATGAAAATAAAACAGATAATTGCATGCTACCCTTGTAAGACTATCAGGCAAAGAGAATACATATAATATCGCATTAAGCTCTTTTTAGGTACTCACACGAAAAATAAAACATATCGTCAAAAAAGTTCTCATGTTACCTTTCACTATTGGTTTGCTGATCCAACTACATGAATACAGACATAATCTGAAAAGTTTAATTTGTCACTGCCTTATTTGAAGTGTGGTTCGTAAAACCGTGGTTTTATGCACCTTTACTTGTTGCAGTTAGATGTAAGATGTGTGGCATATGTGATCCTATTAACAACGTCTAACACTTTACTTAAACTTAAAACTCACCAAATAATAGCAGATGTCAAAATCCACTTTTGTGCTATTTCAGGATTTTGCGATGTATTGTGTCATATATCCCTGGATGGCGAAAGACAGGGAAAAACTACAAAAGCACTGGATTTCTCTTCCCCATGGTAACTAGCATCATTATTGTGAAGTCAACAGAGTATTAGAGTTACAAGGTCTAATTCCTTAACCTCCTACGGACCAAGCATTTTTGAGAAAGATGCTCCACCAGGAATAGGATCATTTTGGATTTTTATGAGTCCCTCGCTAGAACATTTGGAAGTAGGCCTAAGTAATTAAAACATTTCTATGTGTTGGTTTTAACAAAGTATGTATATTATTCATATGGAAATGTTATGATGACAGCAGCACACCTGTCTCATGTGAGACTCGTGTGTATTTTGCAAGCAAGTGTTAAGTACAAGTATCAAGTTTGTGACAAAAAAACAAACTAACACTACCTTATAAAATATGGGCGTCTCCCATAAATTACAGCAGGGTTGACATAGGTGTTCACGGAACTGAATATTTTGTAATTACAGCTGTAACCAAACTGACAAGTATTTTTTTTAAATTTTGTTTTAACTTTCGAATGTTGGATTCACTTGTCGATAGGTGCCATTGTTATTGAATAGTCGAATGTTCAACTATTCCGTCTCACCCCTAATATTTTGTCATTTGTTTTACAAAATGTAAACATTGTGTTGTATTCTGCATAGTGTTTGCCATGAGATAAATGTAAAAAACATGTTATTTACTGACCTTAGGTCACTTACAATATTTTCTGAAACTTGTGTTGAAAAATATTGATGTTTGAGCAAATTATAAGTCTTTCTTATTTCTGATTTTTTCAATTTTGTACACATTGTGTTTTCCAGAAATCAATGTAATGGAGTAGATACTTGATATTTGCTTTTGGGGGTCTAGGGCACCTTAGAGAACATCTACAATAACTAAAAAAATAAATCTTCACTGACTTTTTCAATGCATGAAGTTATTAAAAACAAATTAGGAAAAACAGTGAAGAGTAATTGTTTTCTCCTTTTCAACAACAGGGGAGATTCATGCACAGTAGAGGTTGTCTGTGCAAGTAAGCAATCCCACATTCAAAGAGGAAAAATCTGCATTAATTTTGATCACAGTGCGGTCCAACTTTGGCATCGCTTGAATCATCCCACTCTGCACTGGGTTGAATGAATAGGCTAATGTACAGTAACATATGTTAGGGGTGTGATTTTCGGAATCGAATGTGTAAACAAAATACAGTGTAACTGATAAGATGATATAAAGGCAAAAAGAAAACCAATGATTCTTAGTGGTGATGACTGCTATGACAGTCCGGGCTATTCAGCAAAATATGACGGCTGCTTAAATAAGTTGTCCATGTAGAAGTGATACAGGTATGACAGCCATTCTTTTTTATAACTGAGTGACAGGCATCAGCACATATAATTGTAATTAATAATTTATGAAAAAAAAAAACATCAGGTTCTATGATGATGTTTGGCACATAGTAAAAGGTAGTATGTTTATGAATTGGGCAAATGTTTCAAATATTTAACTTGGAATATGTTATGATTTGCTTGTTTTTTTCCCCCAATGAGGAATCTGAAAAGACCAGAATAAGCTGACCTCCAAATCAAAGCAAATAAAACCGTGGAAAGAAAAATTCAATCAATCACATTTAGGGAGGCATGTACCTCTAACGGGCACTGAAAAAACATTATGGATTCATAATTCACTTCAGGACACACCAAGTGAATAATGGTGGTTAACTGTAAATGTGTGCATTGCTATTCATTAATTGAGAATCAGTAGGTCTGTACATGTACGTGTTTTTTCATTTCTCTGGAATCAAAGGTCACTAGAAGTTTACAAAAGAGAGCATTCCCCAGCTGCTGAAAGATATACAGAAGCTCTCCCCTTCTGGCCAAACATCATGTGTGGAAACATCCCATAGATTAAACAATTTCTTTGCCTTCAAATTACAGGTATGGTAAACAAATTAACATACAGTTCTATGTAAATCCCTCAAATCGCTTATTCCTAATGACATATGCAATTTCCCAAGACAGCATTTATTCCAGGATAATGGGGCGTCAATATTATTATTTTAATTTTGAAAATATGTCTTGCAGCAAGGTACTACAACGGAAATATTGTCCGACCCCATGCACATACAGCCAAGAGAGCTGTACTGGGTTGTCTTTCTGAGATATGAAAAGAGTGGCTATACTGTACAAAAAAATTCAGAATTAACTTTCTATAAGCTTTAAAGAAAAAACATATTTGTGTCATCCGATAAATTTGTAATATAATATCTAGCACTAGATGTGTTATAGTGTTACAAAAAGCATGTAATAATCCTAATAACAGATTACAAATACACAGTGCTTCAGGAAGTATATGTGACTTTATAGAATGCAGTGCCGGATCTGTCGCCCACACCGGCTCACTTTTCCTTCACTTTGACAGGCTAGAAAAAGAAGAGGCAGTAATAAAAAATAAAAAATAAAGAATCACGTGTCAGTATGTAAAATGATCATGGAAATCACAATGAAAAATCAAATTGATATGACATATAAAACTGTATGAAAAATAAGAAAAATCTGAGCTATGTCAATCATGTCAGTTATGGATTATGCAAAAATATTACTATAAAATAAATAACTTTAAAGTAAAATTGATTAATTTTGGTGGCTTAAAAGAAAATATAAAAATATATATACATTATATATAGTGCTGAGTTTGGACGATTGTGCATTTTGAAATAAAAAATAATAAAACAATAATAATATTGGGTAAGACATTATTCTAAAGCACCACTGAATTGCTATCAAGGAGTAAGACCTTGAAACTCGGTTGACTTGATAAAAATAATGACTCAAGCTGCCGTGTAAACAGACATTATTTGGTGAGATTTAAAGCTGCTCATATGTTTGAGTCATACTGAAAAAACGCCTTGTTAATGTATTATTAGCGACACATAAAGATGGTTAAAACCACGATTTTAGAAACCAAGCGAAGTTCTATTCTTAACACACTTTAAAATACAGTTTTAACTTTTTATTATAATTATCAAAGTGTTATGCAGGATTCCATATCAATGCATACACGTAATGTAATTAAAAGTGTTGACATGGTCCTCATTATTGCAATCATACTTGAAGATCAACATTAATTACAAGAAGTGGATATGTTGAGTGAATTAAATTAATGCAATAAAATGTCACCCTAATAATAACAACAGCATAAAGCAATAGTGTAAGTATTTTCTTTTGCTTTTACATACTTACATGTTTAGGATAAAGTAACCTCTGCAGAGTTCAATTCTACACTTCTCAATTGGTTGGTTCTAATAATTTGCTTTTCTTTCCATCACAGGGGATGCTAGAAAGTTATCTAGTCATTACAATAAAAGTTAACTAGCAGGTTATAGCGAAACATTAAATACAGCACACATTTCTATACATACAAAGACTACATACACAGCTATTCAGAGACTTTGTGGATAGAAATATATATTTCCAGCTCTGGTTTATGTCTTAAAGATGCAAAGATGATTTGGGGGAAAGCAGCTTTCTACAGATCTTTTATAAGCAGTAAGAGTCACAATACATTTTTGATGTTTTGGTCCCAAGAAACTCATGTCAGTTCCTCGGTAAGATTATGCACAATTCAAATCCTGATATTGTATGACATTTGATCATATTATTTTTTTCTGCTTGCTCTTTAATGTTACAGTAGAAAGAGTCTATAAATGCCTGAGGAATCACATTCTCTAGAAGATATATATATTTGTTTCTGAATATATATACAAGCATACCTACACACACACACACACAGACGACTTTTAAGGTGACTTTGAGGTCCACATATTTTACAGGAATACTAGTGATATTATATTTCTGCACAGTGTTTCATTAGAGTAACAGGTATAACACCAGTAAAACAGCAACACATTGCTTGTGTGAAATAGATATACACAATTGTTTTATCCTTTCTGAATAGGATGTTTGGGGTGGAGGTATACATTTAACTGTGCAGTTATAAAATGTACACATGAACATTTATTTTCACCTGGTATATATGCATCTAAACTCTTCTTATATTCAACTGTCTTAGGTATAAAGCATAAAAAAATACATATCTTCGTCTTCATGCATTATGTTAGCATTATTGTTTAAAATGTATTTGACAGAGCTTGCAAAGACAACAAAGAAAACAAATTAACTTTCTTTGAAGTTCCACAAAACTTTATGATGGGCTGATGCAGAATGATTCTACATTTTAACATATGATTGAAATATGTTCCGATTTCCTCTGAGAAAGACTAGCATTGTGGCCTGGCTTTATAATACCAGCTTTTAAGAAAATAACTTTACCAGCTGGTATCCATAAAACACGAACCAGAGATTAATACATATAGGATTACCGAGGTTGAAATGATCTTTCCCACCAAAAAATAAATTCAGAAAAAATCTTTTGTAACTCATGTTAAACAAATAATTAAAATACAATGACACACACAGCACATTTCTTAAGTTTTATTGCTTCTCATAAATGCCTGTTTTCCAGAGAAACCAGAACAGACAAGTCCCTATGATGCGTTTCTTTCTGCAATATAGGCAATCCAGAACCACTTCAATCATGTGCTTTAGAACTGTGCATAAAGCATGATTTAAAGCTAAATGTTTTAACTGTTCTGTTCCTGGAAAGAACGGGAGAGGTGCGTTCAGGAAGGGGAAGGCAGTAAAACTAAAAAATCTGGCCAGTATAAAACCATAACTGATATTAATATTGATTGTCTCCCAACAGTTTAAACAACAACTGCTGCAGTACATTTCTCCCACAAGCACAGCTACTTCATGCAAAATGTATTTCTCAGATGAAGTCCCACTCCTACTTCTTCACAGTTTCCAATTTAATGTTTTTGACCACAGCTGCATCACTTGCAATGAAGTATGCTGCACCGATTAGCTGGACTATGAGAGTAATGCTTTATTGTGTAATTAAGGCAAGATGGGTTAATTTTTTTTAATGTTTATGAAGGCAGAACAAATCTTATTCTTAAAGGTTCTGTTTATTAGTTATAGTTATCTAGAGGATGAAAATAGTTTCTGGATTTTGATCTACACTTCTGTGCACCTAAATCTTTTGAAATGGATAACAAATGTCATCATTACTTTTATTCAAAGCAAACTTTTACTGTGCTGCTCAAAACACTTACAACTGGCTGGGGCATCAAGTCAAAGCATTTTTAGAAGTATGTAAAAAAGTTATTTTTCTCTTTACATTTTTCATAGAATTTAAATATTCATAAAACAAGTTTATTAGCCAATAAAATTGTGAAAAATCCCTTTATGACTTTATGAGTGACACATTTATAAAGGTTGAAAAGGAAATAATAAAGAATAGATGAAGAGTCTCATTTTAAGAGTTTTGAGAACTATTACATATTTGTCAAAATGTCTTCTGTTCAAAGTTTGAAAATGATTTTGTATTTATAATGCAAGTATAATGCAATCTTGGTGATGAGGACGATGCTGTATAAGGACTAACACCACCAGCTACATTACTGGTGGCTGCAGCAAAAAACAGCCAGGTGAGCTGTGGTGGCCACTGGTCAACACAGCCATGCTCCAGCCCAGGCTACAGGAGATGAGCACTACCCAAGGCCTCTAACACCAACTAGCATTCCCCAGGCAGCCACTCTAAGCAGCACAACACAGGAGGCGTTGCTCCAGAGTAATACATGCAACCCTACAAGCAGACGCAGTTCACCAGGCCCTTCAGTAGAATGGCTCTAGCCAACTCAGGACAGCGCTGACAGGTTTGTCTCAGAGATGGGCTGAACAGCGGTAAGTCCCTGGAAATAAAGTTTTCTGAAAATAAGTTTCAGAAGACTGCAGCCTTTCAGTTAGACACCATTTGAAGTCATGCTAATGAGAAGAGAAGGATAACACTAAATTGCTTTTTTTTAAACAAGACATAAAAGTCTCTTCTGAGACCTGTCACCCTGAGTGTGCAATCAGGAATTCTGGACTATTAACAGACCAGCGCACACACCTAGCAACATGCCATTTACCGTTGGAAGATGCTTTATAAGAGTATATTGCAAAACTAATGAGGAGTACGGTTTCGTCAAAAATAAACTCGGTCCCATTAACAAGTGCAATGTACAAATGTAAGATTAAACGATTCTAAACATCCATAAGTATGTGCCTGCTGGTCTTAATTGGCTTAATTATCTTCACCTTCACTTATGTCCCTGCTGACCTTAATAATCTTAATTATCTGCAGCTGTTAAAGGGCTGCTTTCACTCCAAGTCTATTTAAAGTTACAACTGTGAAATAGGCAGATCTATTACCATTGCGGCCATGATCATTAGATGTGCAGAAAGTGTTGTGAAATAGTGCTGGGTGGCCCTTGGAAAACAAACTGAACTAACACTAATTTATTGCAGACAAATGACATTTAGAGTGCCAGAAAATGAACACAGAAGCAAGAGGTCTGGCTGGATTCAGGATACTTTTTGAAGTTCTGGGGGAAAAACAACTTGATACTCCATCTTTCACGCCATGACAATCCACACAAATCCATGGGGCTTATTGAAAGCACTACCTCAGAGGGCAAACATCACAACATCACGAGATCTCTTGCAAAGGAACAAACAAAACTGTTGTGCCAGGAAAGTACTTGGATTGAAATGTTTGGTGTTTGGGACATCTTTCAACTCAAAGTAATTCAGCCATTTATCTTGTTTTATTTTTTGTATTTATTTTTTTATTGTCTTTCTTTTTTACTTAGGTATGATATCAAATGAAAAATGCCAAAATTATATGAGAAAATAACAGGCATATTGTAAACCAGGAAATTAAATCCCAGGTTCAACGCCAAAACAAATACCAAATTTTGGCAAAGAGCTGTTAAGACAATAACAACAATAATAATATGGTTTCAGTGTGGTCTGGATCTGCTTCAGTTCTCTAGCAGAGAGATGTTTAAGTTACTACTCCAGCAAGTGTGTTTGAACAAATTCTCCAACACATTCTCAGAGCAGGAACGCCAAATCCACAAGAGCAGCCTACACAGATGGTTTCTTTACGCACTGGGAGAAAGCAGGCTCACAGGCACTTTATCAGGTCCAGTTACAGAACAGAATAACAGAGGTGGCTATCTCAAACTGGACATGAATTAATGACTATATGCAGTAAAAAATACACTTTTTTTTATGGAAACAAAATTCTTTATTAATTCTCAATTACAGGGGCATTGCCTTACAGAAATATCTTCTCTTCTGTACTTTTGTTATTCCCTTAATGTACATACCAAAATAAACACAAATTGCCTTCCTGACAAAAAGCATAATGGATACATACATACTGGAAATAGTACATGATAGTTTGAATATTTTAGAACACTATTCTTGATAATGAAGCAAGTTTCATTTTCATGTTAATGGCTTCCACAAATTGGATTCCAAATCCTGTAACAAACTAAAACGCAGAATACTTGGCAGGTTAAAGCTAAAGGTCTTATTACTACAAAATACGCTTTTGTATATTCCTTGAAAATCACCATAATGTAATCTATTCAATTGAACTAACTTTTCTTTTTAAGTTTCCATTTCAAGTAAAAGCTTAAACCTACACTGCTAGTATGCTTTACTTAAAAAACCATTAAGTACAGATAGATAAAGCTATAATTTAGCATGTGGTGTAAACGCACATCCTCATTTATCTTGTCACAGTTCTATCCCATGGCACATAGTTTGAGGCAAACGAGGTACCTGAATCTGGCTTGAGACTCAGATTATTGTAGAGCACTAATATGTCTCCCGAGGCTGAGACCTGACAAAATGCAATCCCAACTACAATAGAAAAAGCTGAGCATTTCAGCCAGCACAGCAAAGTAAAGTGCAAGGAAAGAAAACTATGCTCTGTGCGGTATCCGCAATGATGAGTAACAAGAAATCGGGTTTGAGAGTCCTAAACTACACATTAAACTTACTAAGAAGCTATTTATTTTAGATTACTAGGCAGATTTTACTCTAAATCTGAAATTGAAGCCATCAACAAGTACTGAGCATATTGATATTTTCCTCCATTTGTTCCTTTCCCACATAATGGTGAATGTGTGTGTACATAAATGGATGAGAATACGCGACTGTCTGCAGATTTGTCAAAACCTAATCTTTTTCTGCTCCCTTTGTGCATCGCTCAGTACCTGGTATAATTTCTCAAAAAAGGATGGAATGGCGAAGGCACTGCTGGGGCTTGTCATTTGAATAAAAGCAATTAGTAACTGACTACATTCAGCAGGGGAACAATAAGCCTTATTTGAGTAAAGGCTTATATAAATGTTCACTGTTTGTAAATGTGCGGCGTTTCTCATGTGATTTCATACACTTTGTTTACTCTTTTGCCATGTGTTCGTCATGCATTAACAAATCGAATGCTCCCCAGAACTACACTCTGGTTCAATTCCCTAGTTTCTCCAGTACAACTAAATTTACAAATGCATAGACAAAATTCCCCAGCAAAATATATTTAAATTAGTTGTTATTTTTGTTCATTTGTTATTACGTACTGATATCATGTACTAGAATGCAATAATGTTCATGCTTCATTGCTTAGAACCATTAATTGGTACAGTTTTTCTTTTGAAAAGTGTATGTTAAGGAAAACATTTTTGGGATTAATGAATAATTAAACAATGTGCCAATCTTCATTTGGGTTATTTAATTACTTTAAAAAAATCTATAAATAAAATCGTCACCGTTTTGGCCTTGAATTACAAAGACAACGAGAAGGTTAAATTACTACTGACTCAGCACAAAGATGAAAGAAGAGTAAGTCTTGATATAGCACAAAGAAATAATTTTCCTTTTCTTGGTAACTGCCCAAACACACTCATCAAAGACTTGAACCTACCATTTTCTTTTAAAGTGTATGTATGTGTGTATGTGTTTTCATCAATTCATATTGTTTACTTAGAAAGGAGTTTGTGTTGAGGCACTTAAAAGTCCTCCACATTAATAAAAGAAAAACTACCTCAGGAGGAGTAAAGCTGCCTCATACATTCAAGGAGATGTCATTTTAGATTGAGCTACTTTCTTCACCCTGCCTTCTAGGCTCAATTGATCATGTCACAAAGGCTTATAAGAAAAGCAGGAATATGTTTTGTCAGCTGAAGTTTGATGCACTGTACACTGTGGAATGTATGTGTTGCGTTTAAAAGTGACCTCAGAGAAATACTGTCAAAGGTTCAGTGGGAAAATTAGGCTAATCAACATTGCCAAATCCAGTCTGATGTGAAAAATTTCCTTCCCTATCTTGCTTATTTGTAAGACAAAATAAAAGGTAAAGAAAAGCTCAGAGGCCTTATACATACACACACAGTTATATGTATGTATGTGTGTGTGTATTCTGGGGACATGTTTCATTCATGACTTCAGTTGTCCTCGATTTGCAAATTGTGCTGCATTTCTTGAATCCTCATTACTGAATCATTGATTACAACCTGAAAAATAAATTATTTATCACACTGTATTTTTCCCTTTGGTGGTTTAAATCATCTATATTACAGGTATACCTCTGCATTGTTCTATCTGTTCTGTGTACTGCAATCAATGTGGTCTCAGGTGTGAGGTGCAAATGAATGAGAAATCCCATGGATTACAATGGTTCAGACAGCTCTCCATGTACAGTAGATATGCTCAAACAGGTCAGTCCACTAGTCTTTTAAGGCTTTCTCCTTGGGTATCCTGGGTCCATTATTTCCACTACTACTGAGGTTATCGGTATACATCTCAGAAACATAAGCCACAGAGGCATTGCAGGAAATGTTAAGAAGAGAGAAGCTAAAAGGTACTGAGCGTACTCTCTCGCTGCTTAAATGTATTTTTTCTACCCCTAGTCTTTTAGGAGAGGAAAAAATGATAACTTCATTATGACATCTTACTAATTCAGTGGTTTAATTTTTTCAATCTTAATTGAAATCTTAAAAACTATTGAAAAAAACACAACTCTGTATCTGACAAAATAACAAACTACAGAGAATATAAGAATGAATAATATATTTAAAAGGATGAAATATCAGCTAAAATGTATTCCAGCTGGTCAAAGAAATATTGTATTTGATTGATTGTATGTTTTAAGTTGTATACACTAGGCAATTGATCCCTGAATAGAAATGCAAATCTATGTATTTATTTGAACAAAGTGAACAGGATTATCATCTGTGGAAAAGACAAAGAAGGGCAACCAGGAAATGGTGTTGACTATTGACTGCCCATGTGAAGTCGTGCTGCCCACGCTCAACAGTTTTCCTTAGCCGATATTATTAGAAAAAACACCAACACTGCCAATCCCCCTATCTCCACCCCCCCTTGTCTTGACATGACCATGAACCTGCAAGGCTCAATAAGAAATCACATACTTTTGTGCATCACTTGCTTCAGAGGAAGCTGCTCTAGCTGAAAACATTGAAGTAGAGAGGCTTGTTTTACGTAAATTGAGCTGGCATAAAGCCTTGGATAAAAACCTCCCTGAAATGCTGACTGCTTTTATGAAATGAATCTAATAGCTGCTCGACATCTCAACTTGCAGTTTGCTTCACTTTAATCAAATGCACAAAGCCTAAGAGAAATGTGAAGGTAAAATGCTAAGTAGCACAGGACTACCAACCTCTCATTTGTAAGCACAGTATAATTTTTTAATAACAATAATTGTAGTTTTGAATAAAACTAGCATAATCCCAACCATTATCCAATAACCACCATAAAATGTATTCTTCGCAGAATTAAACTGAAAAATATTTCTGTGGAAAGTTGTGAGTGACCCAGAACACTTTTGGTTCCCACTAGACCTCGGATCCTAAATATTTTACCTTTACGTCTCTCGTCTCTATATATATATATATATTTATATTGTTGAATGCAGATATCTGTCATGCAACCAAAATGTATTTTTTAATTTTTAGCGGTTTCACGGCACACTTTTAAACTATCACAACATGTGAATGCTGTTGAGAGCCATGAGGCTGCTAAAAATTTAACTGACCCTTTTGTACTCAAACAAGTAAAAAATTAAATGGTGTGCTTCTTGGGAAGGTTTCATTTTTACAGGGCCATTAATAGAAGATCCTCGGTTATCCATGCAGCATGTAATTCTTTTTGACTTTGCCTTCCATTTGCCTTAAGGACAGACCGGTTAAAAACTGTTCAGCACACCAGACCATGCATAACAGGTAATCTGTCTAATTAAGGCCTTGGAGGAGGTTCACGTAAAATATTGAAGAGCTCCCATAACCTCTGTTTCACCCTCCCAGTGTACAGTAGCTTCTGAAATGAAAAGACACTACTACATCCATTAGCTCATGAGTTTACGCTCTACAGATCAATTCAACTCAAGTCTTGATGGTTCGTTTTACATGATGCTGTTCTTTAGTTTACAAGCCAAGAAATAATGTAACAAATCTTAATATTCCATTTCCCCCAACACACAGTGGATTTTTATTTTTATTCTTTGTTATGTTTTGTCCTATACCCCCTACTTAGAATTAGAGAATGCATGATGAAATTGCAAGTAGTTGTGTGATTTGTATTGCCTCTTATTTTTTTGCATTTACACTGTATGAATTATTGATTTATTACTTGTGGCTTGCAACATCTCAATTAATTATTAAGAACAGACAACAATAAAATCTGACATTGCTCTGATGAACAGCACAGGGAAGAAATGGACTGCAAGAAATCCAGCTGACATCTTGTATAGTACACTCACCAGTGACCGTTTAAAAGACTCCCGAGCACCACATGGCATCAGGCTGTCCGTCAGCTGAACCAAGCCCATAAGCTGGCTCTGAAGACTGAGAACCAACCTGTAGAGAAGAAAGGCAAGATGCAGGATATGATGTGACATTGATTTCTACAAAAGGGAACAAAGTTATATCATGGAATCATTGAATATTTCATTCTAGTGGGAAAGTTCTTTACACTATGCAGGGCAAAATATTAAATCATGGTTTCAGGTTGCATATGTGGAAGATAATGATTTGGTCTGGCTGTGGGGGGGGGCATGTTTGATTTGCATCTTAAACTGTTCATCAATGCTTTTCCTATGGTCTGAAGTTTACATACATACACAGAATGTTGACTTACTGAAAATAATAGCTTTCATAAATCATTGTAAAAGATTCAACAAAGATTCAAAACAACAACAAAATCTGCAGCCAAATATTTTAGTTTCTGTTGAACTGTTGAACTGTTGAACTTAGTTAAAAATGAAAAACAAAATTGATTGTGCTATGATTTCAAAGGTCTGAAAATGGAATGGACAATTAAAACAAAAAGTAGAAGGAAATAGAAAATAAGGAAATAGTTGACATCAGGTCCCAGAAATATAAAATAAATTGCACAGTATAGCAGAGTCAAAATTAAAGTATTGATCATTGTTGCAGGTAAAGCGTTGGCAACTCTTAATTTCACTGTAAGATAACCCTATAAAACAATTAAGAGTGAATGTAACTGCTGATAAGTCATGCACTTTTAAAGATGCACTGAAGAGGGCTTGTAGAGTTTCTTTTCCTTTTCCAACACAGTGAGCACCAGCTACTGAAACACAGGTACTTGTCAATGCAAGAAGTGTACTGGGGGCTCACTATGCAGTACTACAATCAGCCAGAGTAAGGGCGTTGCACCAGCAGCACATTTCTCCACTGTCAATGGCCAAAAGGAGGATATTAATAACTGGATAGAGAACACTAACTCAACAGCAACAAATACACCTTTTGGAAGACATGAATAAAAGCCTAGCCCTCCTCCCCCCTCCCCCTAGCTGTTGGATGTAAAAGTAAATATGTTACAGGGAATATAGAACCATTGTCACAACATTCAAATACATTATACATATACAGATCATGTATTAATCTAGTGCATCTTTCAAATTCCAAATATAGTCAAATGATTGCTTTTAATCTTGTCTGTACAGCATTAGTTTTGGGGTTTGTCTGTGCCAGGACTCTTTGGCTAAAAAGAAAGAAAACAACAACAACCTGATGTTGGTGAGGTCTCTATGATGGCAGGAAGAACCAGTATATGTTTATTTTACATAACTAGTAAGTTAATACAACATAGTTTTGGTAAAAGTAGGTTGGAACATCAAAGATACTGTGGTTACGCAATTGTTTTAATATTATAATTGCCAAGTAATATAACTAGCACAATACATGAGCCAATACATTGTGTGGCAGTACTACATAAGGGAACTGTAGAAAAAGGCAATACGTTTACATTTTTAATCTTATATTCTGTCATAAGCAATGCACTGCAATCCATTTGTGTGCTTTCATTTCTAATAATTGGCTTGAGTTTTTGTTTAGTGTTAATGTTTTTTCTTTTTTTTTATTGTATTGATTCAAATAAGAGGCTATCATATGTCACAACGACTGCAAATTCATGTTACTCATCTTAACCATTTCTCTTTCAGGATTCCCCCTCCCCTTCCGGTATAAAACTTAAATGACAGCTTCAATAAAAAGGCAATTTCATGAAGTGAATAAATAAATAGAATAAATAATAAAAAATGCTATCTGTCCTCTTTCATAAGCTATTTATATAATCGGTTGGAGATGGAATTCGCTGGGCTGTAAGGTCATCCCTTCATGGTCAATGTAATCTTTTAAATCCCAGTGCTATTTTTGCAAGTATTTGACGTCTATCCTTCTGCGCAATACACAGACACATTAGCATTCAATTTGCTTTAGTTTCAGGTGGGTGTTTTATCTCAAAAAATGTTACACAGTACCGAAGGTCATCCTGGGAACATAAACACGTATTAATATTTCACTTCATAAGTCAGAAATCATGGATGTTTTCAAAGGTCAAAAAGACGATGAGGCTGGTTTCAAGTAAAACAAAAATATAATGTTTCTCTTTCACAATCACAAACACGCACAGAAATCTTACATATAGTAAATGCTACCTTATTAGCAGACACATACTATAGTTTGACGAAGGTGAGGGTTTAATTGATCTACCTTTATAAGTGGGTAGTGATTGACATATATGTATTTTCTTTTTTTAATGTTATATTCTTAATGATAGGTAGATATGCAGATTATTTAATTATATGAAACTAAATGCACAGGCACAGTTAACCACCAAATGTAAATATGTACTCTAACACATGTATCTGTCATTGGAAAATAAATTGTGTGTCATTTTCATTACATCGCAAGTCTCAGTTTATGTTGCTATCTAAAGTAATAACTTAAGGTGCATATCACATTGCTTATCAGTGTTTCACTATATAGATATAACACATCATCTATATGTTGGGATCTTTTTCAATATGCTTAACTGATAAGGATAATGTAATCTTGGCCAATAATATTGAAATTGCCCAGGTAATTTAGTAATATAAGTTAGTATTTCTGTTTTTGGTCCCACGAGTTTGAATGTATTCATTATTTTTGAGACTTTCTTTTATTATTATTATTGTGTGTTTGTACGAATTGTCTTCTAAAAGGTATGGGCCTTGAATTAGTTTTACTATTTGCAACTGATTGTTTATAATTATGCCTTAATTAACTGCTTTCAAATGCCGATGTGATTCTAATTTATTCTGTTCATCTGACAATTATTTCGTACAACTGTAATTATAGATCAAGGTGCTGCAACTTCAATAGCATCATGGAAACCCACTGTTGAAAAAACTGAATACTGAGTATTTTCAAAAGGCTTCCTTTGGGAGAAGAAAACCATTCAGAAACCATAAAGTTATTAAGGGCAGAAATACAGCCAGCATAAAATCGTTTTTTAGGGATTTAAACAAATAAATATTTTAATAAGCTGTGGTTGAGGCTCATTATTAAACATGGCCTCATACACAGGTACAAAAAGAACATTAATCATTTTTTTCTGTTTAATGTGAAGGGGTTATGGAACACCATGTAATGTTTACACAAATACATTATTTACTGTCACCATCTCCAGAGATGTATCTATCCTTGCAATATCTTTTTGAGCATAATTGTGATGATTTTATTATTTTTATCTTTATATTCTAGGTCACGAATCAGCTGGGGACTGGAATTGATTACTGCAAATTCTTCTACCACTTCTCTTAACTTTCTCCTGCTTCCTCCCCTGGATTGCAAGGAATCTGGATGCCGCATTGGCTCTTTTTAAGCAGTTTTCAGATTTTCTGAAGTGACGGCTATGGGTTTTCTCAGAAGAAATGAAACTTTGTGCCTTTGTCTTTTGGGGCTGCAGAAACATATTCAATTAACTTAGATGAGCATTTTTATTTTTTCAAAAATTTCAAGTGACAGTGGGTGACATTTTAATATGTACAAGATTTTCCATTTTACAGGACAGCTGCCAAAAATATCTGAGGCCATCAAAAATAAGTACATTGTCTAATAGATGACAAAGACCCACCATTTGAGTATGAGAATACAATTCTTTAATGTTAACTCTGCCACTCCCAATACTCAAAGAAATCAAGTTTGAGATGCTATTTAGTCACTAATTACATTATACAGCCCAATGGAGCCAAAAAGACATTATTGATGGGAGAATATGGAATGTTTTATCAATTAAAATCTCCCTGGATGAAAAGAAACTTTCCTTTCAGACACCGTTTTGACAATACAGACAGTTTACAGTTTAGTAAGAGTTTTAGTCATTTCACAATATGCCGTTTTGCAAAAACTTGCTTTAACAATGACCAAACCTTCCAAGACATTTGGG
Source organism: Amia ocellicauda (assembly GCF_036373705.1). Taxonomy (NCBI): domain Eukaryota; kingdom Metazoa; phylum Chordata; class Actinopteri; order Amiiformes; family Amiidae; genus Amia; species Amia ocellicauda. The sequence goes on along the minus strand of NC_089868.1, from coordinate 10,537,305 downwards.
TATATGGGTACTCATTGTGAACTAAAAGCAAAGCACAAAGTTTGTCCCTTCATTAAAATGTTTTATTAAGACATGTTTTTTTAATTTAGTTTTAGGTACTTTGAAAAGTTAATTAATTGTAATTGATTAATTAGCCGCTGATAGACCTTTAACCATATAATATTTGTAATAAACACAAGTGTAGTGATTTTCCAATGTATTCTACAGTAAGTGCATTGCACTTGCATACCTCTTGCAGTTGCACACAAATTCTGATAGATTTAAATTTAAGTAAAACGTGCACAGATATTTTTAGAATTGTATGAATTATTTATTTGTTTTTCTACCTAAGCAGGACGGTGAAAAGGAAAAATGTTGAATGTAGGAATGTCTGCATATTTAACAGAGTAACACTTAAGGCAAAGCTCTTTACTCCTAAAGAGGTACAATTAAATTTGACCAGAAGTCATAACTCAGAAATTGCCAGTTGCAAACATCTTCTTTTGTTAAAAGAACTGTAAGGAGTTCCTATGCGACAGCAAAGCGTTCAATCTTTTTCAGACAATTAATCTTCTTCAGACAATTCATCTTTATAAATCATTCTCAGCACATAAATCTCATCAGAAAAAGGCACTCTAACAATTGCCCTTGGATTGTCTGCATATCAGACCTATAAATAACATTATTCATGTATGTGTCTATTTATATATCACATATTTCTGATGAACTGTAATTGATTTAAACTATGCAATATAATTATGCCTGTAAAAAAATAAAATATTGCTTATATACACAACTTTGCCCGACTGATGAAAAAAGGACTTGCTTAATAATCTTCATGTCAGAAGATGTTGTTTCCTCTTGCAACTTACAAGAGTTAAGTTACATTTAAAGTGGGGTAATTTCTCTGGGTAAAAGCAGAGTGCCAAAAGTAAACCCATTTCGACAGAGGCTTAAAAGCTGCAAACGTTTAAACCAAATAGCCTGACAAAATGTTTAGTGATCAGTGGATTAAATGAACTGCATAACTGAATTTCTCATCACTTACAAGCGGACTGAAAAGTGCTAGAAAGCAAGCTTAGATGCTTAAAGCTGTATAACTCAGTGTCCCATTAATTCTGAGAAGTCCCCTTGAAATACAGTACTGTAGAGCACAAGTATATCTGGCTTGCAGTGCTTTTGCAGATAATGCAACACCTGGTGCTTTCTGTGGCATGATAATAGGATTTTCCTGACCTTTAATTAAAAGCCAGACTGAAAATATAAAATGTGCCCATCTCATACTTCTTAAACTGAGGAAATGCTATGAAGTCAACTGTGGCAACGATAAGATGACTTTTTATCTGGAAGTTGTAACTGGTGTGAAAACAGACGGCTCATTCTTTCTGACCAACAAAGAGGAGGTGCCCCCCCTCCTACCTGAAGGAAGCAGCCCTGACATTTACCAGTGCTCAAAAGCAGTAATCCACTTTGGAAATCAAGAACCATGAATGCACAGGCCTGAAAGAAACCATGCTGGGACCCCTCAGGAGCTTTATAACACAGGCCCGCAAACTCCATTCAGCCTGGAAACAGTAATTAAAGGAGAGAAATGGAGAGCAATCCGAACCACCCAATTGGAGCGTTTAGAAAAGTTCATTCAAACAGGTCAGAAACAAACTAAACTAAAGTGAACAGAAGAGTCCTAGCTGAGGTAAAAGAGTTGGTGTAACTGTATTAACTACTCAACTGGAACCATCCCTACAAATTATGATGTTGAGAAGACAAACGAACATTTACATCTTTATATTGGCCCATGGAAATGTGCAAGTGCCACAAAATTGGTCCTATTAAAGAGTAATTAGCTTAATATTAATACTTCAGAATTGAAGAAATACAAAAAAACATGTATAATAAACTATGAATGTGAACATTTGATCATGCATATTCTTCTGAAATAACAGATTGAATCTGTTGAATATTTACAAGTTCATATTTAGAACTCTATAGATAGAAAATAAATTCTTCAAAACATGTGTAGGGCCAAATTGTTATTTTAATGCAGATTTCTGATCCCCACAGTTAGAGGGTTTGAGATTGTCCCTATTTAACTGAATCTCTATTTGAATTTTCTACACAGTGACATCCATAGGCCGTATTCTTGTTTGTTCCATTGAGCAGGGATTGTAATGAAGCCCTGCCAGCATGCAGTCACAGCAGAAGGAAAACCAGCGGGGAAGGTCAAGACAGGCCTTTATTCGAGGGCACCACTTTTTCAAATTTCCTGTTGACCAGAATCTTTCAGTTGCCCTTTCTGCACTATTTCTTTACATAATGTCACATATTTAATCCAAAGTTTTCTTTTGTGAATGTGATTTGCCGTGAACAAACACATTAGCCAAATTGTTATTTCGTTAATCATCTAATGTACCAAGCAATCCAGTCTTAATTTCTGGCAATATATTCTGTCATGTCTTCTCATAGATGTTAATTCTATTCATCCTTATAGAGAGAAAACTTTGGCCTTTATTGTAATTAACATAATTGTCAACCAAATAGACTCTTGAACTTTACTGTAAAATAGCCAATTTAGAATAATTTACTATGGCTAACTATAGAGTTAAAGCAATAAAATGTTAATTTATATACATTTCTGTACTGTTTTACTACCGTTAACACATTCAAATATGTTTTCCATTATTAACATTTTGTGGAACTAGAAATTAACCCTAATATGCACATTGAACCAAGTGAGTGTATATTTTTATTTACAGAATTCAGTTACACAATGAAAAGGGCATTTGAAATGTCTCCTTTGTGGGGATTAACTCTGAAGGAAAAGCTAACAAAACTTGAATTACATCACTGTTTTTTCACCTAAACTTTAGCATGTAACTGGATGTTTTCATGTTAATTCATATAGACATCCTGTTCTTGCCACTTGAGTTAACCCCACACTGACATACAGTGAACAGACTTGTTTAAAGTGCCAAGCTTTATTTAAATATAATTTACAGTTGTCTGCCATTTTATGCCAGACTACAATAACAGTTTATAGGGGAAACACCACACTAGGCAACTGTTTAGTAAGCACGAGAGCGTTCTTCAGCACCCTTAGTTTTGTGGCATACGGTAACGCATCTTTTTATGAAGTAATACACCCACAGAATCAGTATCTGGAGCAATATCAAGGTTTCCTATAGGGATTGTTAGGGATTACTTCATCCTAGCATAGCTAAGCCTTCCAAGAAAAAATTTAAAGAAACAAAAAGCATTATTGAGTGAGATTTGATAATATTCATTAAACTAGGGTATCATTATCTTAATATGTGAAATTATCTTTTTTTCATTGAGTCATTACAGAGGTTATTTCAAGTTGACCAAATTTAGTATTAATTTTTAATACATTTTGTAGTTCCATTTCAGAGTGTTCATAAAAGTTATTGGATCATGAGCCGCGCAATGAGAACAGGGAAGGACACTTGCCCTGGAGGAACGCAAGCCTCCTGGTGTCATCTTTTATGTGCCCTGCTTTAATATTGATCCTCACAGCTCCACACTCAAACATGCACTTTTTCAAAAAAACAGCACCCCTCTGAATATGAAATGTATTGCCGGAGTTGTGTTCAAAAGCTTATAATTCACTAAAACTGTGGGTCTTGTTTCTGAATTACATTTCAAATTCTTTGAAATAGGATCCACAGCGATTTACCATTTTAATCGTATAAGACTAGTTACAAAAATAACTGCATCTTAAACGTCATTGGATATTTCATTTTCAAAACCTGCATTTTCACAGAATCTGTTCAGAGAATAGTGACCTCGTGAACGTTTGGAGATCAATCATTGTGACAGGCACCCCATATCTTTCTTATTACATTGATATCAAAACCAAAAATGATATTCAAAACTATTCCCAAGTGCTTCTTTTTTGGTCTTTTATGCTGCCCTGCTATGACTTCATTATACTTCATTTAATAACTCCTGCAGTATGTATGTATCTATGCATGTACTTAATCTATTTTAGTAATGTAATCATATTACTGTAGATATGAATAGAACCAATGTATTAACATGTCTTAATCAACTTTAAACTTTGACAATGTCACCAGCTTCAGTTAACATTGTACTTTATTTGATACAAACAACAACACAAATTATTATAACTGCAGCAAGTTCTGCATGTTTTCCTTCGTATACCAACTCAAAGTGTACATGAAGTGTACTTTGTTTTGCATAAGCACATGTTGAAAATAAATGTGAAGTAGTGATTACAATACTTTCGTGTTTCCAGATGCCACTGCTCAAACTGTTTTTTCATAATGCAGGTATGAAAGCAGTTCAGTTCAAGACCTGCCTCAAAGAGGAAGAAGTGAAGCAAAAAGATAATTAACGTTCACAAAACGTCCTGTTATGAGTTATTTTTAATTTCTAGAAAACAGCTTTGATATGACACACCTACTCACATTCACAATTAGATCAGCTACAGGGCTAATGAGCACACAAGGCATTGTTTAGCAGTTTCTTCTATTATAGCAATAAGAGCAATTTAAGGAGAATCTCCTGTAATGATTAAGATACAAGGTGTGTTACTTTGAGTTGACATGCATGAGGTTTACAGCCTCTAACTAAAGAGTTAACCCTCCCTCATGAAATTAACAACAAGGAAAGAATAGAGTTCAAGATTGCATGTCTGTGCCTGGCATTTAAACACAAATGCAGTAATATCATTATGACATTTTTTTTTGTTTTAACAGCTCTATTCTGCAACAACTGATACAACACAGACAAAAGACAACACATTCATACTTCAGGCTACACATATTTTTACACATATACAAACATGTATGTATGTTGGTGTGAGTGCGTGTGTACAATATTTCAGATTATTATATTTTCTCAGTTTCTTGCAGATTTTTTGTTTTATAACTGTCCCCTTTAAAGAAAAGGAAAATATGAGGTAGTTGTTCTTGTGTTTTCCTCAGAAGCTAGCTATTTTTTATATTTTGACATTGCTGGCATACTTGTTTGAGAATATCATATGCCATTATATTCTGTAAATAGAAACTGCCCTGATCCCAACTCAGACGATCTTTGTTCTATGGCCATGTATCACAATCCCCGCTCTCTCTGGAGGGATAGAGAGTTCACCCAGTACCTAAAACATGACATCAATACAGTGTTGCACAAATCTTTCTAATGTATTGAAGAAAACAATTGTGGCTACCATATACAGATTCAAATAACTCCCCACTGATTTAGTCATTTACTCGGATTACAGCTAATGTGTAAGTATTTTGTATTTAACAGTTTTAAGTGTTAAAATTGTTGTTCTCAGAGAGATGTTTATTTTTACCAAAGCAAAAGTTTCCTGTTGTACTCATGTGTTGTGCTGTAAACCTCATACAGCCACGAAAATCTAAGGAAATTTGGAATCCAGAATGCAAAAGGGTCCGAGGTCTGCAAAACACCAGTCCATCACATGCTTGTGTCTGTAGACATCCTATTAAAAACTTTTGTTAGAAAGGTACACTGTCGTGTATATGCTGATTAAAAACAAGCTTCTGTTGATGGGTCTATTGCAGTGCTGCGCACCTTTAGATTTAATTTTCTTTAATATTATAACCATCTGCTATGATCAATGTAATGAATGAATAGTGTGTGTATTTTTGGTGTATTGTTGTTTGTTTTTCTGGAAAAAAAGACATACCTAAACCAATTCAAAATTGATTATTAAAAATGGAATGGCTACAGACAAATCATTCTGGATAACATCAGATACACAAGAAGAAGAAAAACATACAAACATCACTAATTATTTTATATATACATATATATATATATATATATATATATATATATATATACACACATACATATATATATACATACATACATATATATATACATACATACATATATATATATATATATATATATATACACATGCATACATATATATACATACATATATATACATACATATATATACATACATACATATATATACATACATATATATATATATATATATATATATATATATATATATATATACATATACATATATACATATACATACACACATATATATACACTCACCTAAAGGATTATTAGGAACACCATACTAATACTGTGTTTGACCCCCTTTCGACTTCAGAACTGCCTTAATTCTACGTGGCATTGATTCAACAAGGTGCTGAAAGCATTCTTTAGAAATGTTGGCCCATATTGATAGGATAGCATCTTGCAGTTGATGGAGATTTGTGGGATGCACATCCAGGGCACGGAGCTCCCGTTCCACCACATCCCAAAGATGCTCTATTGGGTTGAGATCTGGTGACTGTGGGGGCCAGTTTAGTACAGTGAACTCATTGTCATGTTCAAGAAACCAATTTTAAATGATTCGACCTTTGTGACATGGTGCATTATCCTGCTGGAAGTAGCCATCAGAGGATGGGTACATGGTGGTCATAAAGGGATGGACATGGTCAGAAACAATGCTCAGGTAGGCCGTGGCATTTAAACGATGCCCAATTGGCACTAAGGGGCCTAAAGTGTGCCAAGAAAACATCCCCCACACCATTACACAACCACCACCAGCCTGCACAGTGGTAACAAGGCATGATGGATCCATGTTCTCATTCTGTTTACGCCAAATTCTGACTCTACCATCTGAATGTCTCAACAGAAATCGAGACTCATCAGACCAGGCAACATTTTTCCAGTCTTCAACTGTCCAATTTTGGTGAGCTTGTGCAAATTGTAGCCTCTTTTACCTATTTGTAGTGGAGATGAGTGGTACCAGGTGGGGTCTTCTGCTGTTGTAGCCCATCCGCCTCAAGGTTGTACGTGTTGTGGCTTCACAAATGCTTTGCTGCATACCTCGGTTGTAACGAGTGGTTATTTCAGTCAAAGTTGCTCTTCTATCAGCTTGAATCAGTCGGCCCATTCTCCTCTGACCTCTAGCATCAACAAGGCATTTTCGCCCACAGGACTGCCGCATACTGGATGTTTTTCCCTTTTCACACCATTCTTTGTAAACCCTAGAAATGGTTGTGCGTGAAAATCCCAGTAACTGAGCAGATTGTGAAATACTCAGACCGGCCCGTCTGGCACCAACAACCATGCCACGCTCAAAATTGCTTAAATCACCTTTCTTTCCCATTCAGACATTCAGTTTGGAGTTCAGGAGATTGTCTTGACCAGGACCACACCCCTAAATGCATTGAAGTAACTGCCATGTGATTGGTTGGTTAGATAATTGCATTAATGAGAAATTGAACAGGTGTTCCTAATAATCCTTTAGGTGAGTGTATATACACACACACACAATACCGTTCAAAAGTTTGGGGTCACCTTGTTTTAAAAAAAAAAAAGCAAATTTTTTGTCCATTAAAATTACATAAAATTGATCAGAAATAAGCGTAGAAATTGTAAATGTTGTAAATGACTATTGTAGCTGGAAACAGCTGATTTGTAATGGAATATCTACATAGACGTACAGAGGCCCATTATCAGCAACCATCAGTCCTGTGTTCCAACGGCACGTTGTGTTTGCTAATCCAAGTTTATCATTTTTAAATGCTAATTGATCATTAGAAAACCCTTTTGCATTATGTTAGCACAGCTGAAAACTGTTGTGCTGATTAAAGAAGCAATAAAACTGGCCTTCTTTAGACTAGTTGAGTATCTGGAATATCACCAATTGTGGGTTCGATTACAGGCTCAAAATGGCCAGAAACAAGGAACTTTCTTCTGAAACTCATCAGTCTATTCTTGTTCTGAGAAATGAAGGCTATTCCATGCGAGAAATTTCCAAGAAACTGAAGATCTTGTACAACGCTATGCACTACTCCCTGCACAGAACAGCGCAAACTGGTACCAATAGCAAGAGGAGTGGGAGGCCCTGGTGCACAACTGAGCAAGAGGACAAATACATTAGAGTGCCTAGTTTGAGATACAGATGCCTAAGAGGTCCTCAACTGGCTTCATTAAATAGTACCCGCAAAACACCAGTCTCAATGGTCTTCTAGGCAGAGGTGCAAAGAAAAAGCCATATCTCAGACTGGCCAATAAAAAGAAAAGATGAAGATGGGCAAAAGAACACAGACATTGGACAGAGGAAGATTGGAAAAAAGTGATATGGACAGACAAATCTAAGTTTGAGGTGTTCGGATCACGAAGAACATTCATGAGATGCAGACCAAATGAAAAGATGCTGGAGGAGTGATGACGCCATCTGTCAAGCATGGTGGAGGCAATGTGATGGTCTGGGGGTGCTTTGGTGGTGGTAAAGTGGGAGATTTGTACAGGGTAAAAGGGATCTTGAAGAAGGAAGGCTATCACTCCATTTTGCAACGCCATGCCAGGATTCTTTGACTAAAGCTGGATAAGGGCATCTGCCAAGAAATAAAAAGTAAATAATAATAACAATAATAATAATAATAATAATAATAATAATAATAAAGCAAAGGACACAACTAGTATTTCAATTAAAAATCATTATTTCTAACCTTGTCAATGACTATGTTTCCTATTCATTTTGCTATATTACCTATTCAAACTAATTTCATGTATGTTTTCATGGAAAACAAGGACATTTCAAAGTGACCCCAAGCTTTTGAACGGCAGTGTATATATACACACAATATTTGAATATGAAAGGTGCATTTTAATGCAATAAACAGTAACAATTTGCAGAAGGTGTGAGATGAAGAGAAAGCATTATGTTCATCATGCTCCTCCTGTTTTAAGTAACTCACTGATCTAAACACATTCTCAGATGTCTTCTTGAATATTCCCAGTTACTCAACAATCACAGACCACTAACTCTAAAAAGTCTCCAGCCAAAGGTGAGTGTAATCATACATAATACACTCCAAAATGTTTTCTGTAATACAGCCTTTCATCAATAATAAAATTATCATTTGGTTCATAGTAGTTTTTCAGTTGACTAATTACATGTTACAAAAGCATATTTGATTTCTACATTCTCTTATTTTGAATGCAGTCGGTTGATAACTGACTTAACCTTCATAACCCTTTCAGAGATATCGTTGGGTTTTGAGGGTGAAATACACAGAAAATCATTCACATTCTCAGTCCTTTGAATGCATTTAACATTCAAAGAATATTGGTTTAATATAAATAAGTTAACTGACGTTAACCAAAATCCATACTTGTTCACTGGGACAACAAGCAGCAAAAACAATACAAGATGGCTGTCTTCCTGGGGAATATTGCCCAGCAATTACAAGTTTCATATGGAAGCTCCTAAGCTCAAAAATATATTAAATTGTGTTGCTGGCTTTTGATATTCTATTTCGCCTGGGTCCAGTCGAATAGGAATTTGAAATCTTCAAATTAATATCTTGAATCCGTGGCTCTCTGGACTCTCTTGCTGAATAATTTCAGCTCCACTTGAAACCTGATTGGCTGAGAATATTCACGCTCATAATAATGTTTATCCTTATGCTGAAAACATAATTTAATAATGCAATATAATTGTATCCAACCAATACCCCATGCACATTTCAAATGTGGTTGACAGCCAGAAAAGGGAAAGATAGATTACCATAAAGACAAAAATTAAAATCAAAACTAACAAAAAGACTGTCAAATTCTTTCCCATTTGGACATTGGAGTGAGAATGTTTCAATTTAAACTTGATTTAAACTTGAAATACAGCCTAAAACACAGTATGTGAGATGAATGTTATTTTGATATTTAAACTGCCTTTTCTTCTTTCTGGAAAGACCATTCAGCAAAAGAAAAGAATAACGTAATAGTATTTTCTGTCCATTTCTAGATACATGGTACATGAATGAGTGACAGCAAATATGAATAAACATAACTACAAATATACACATGCACAATACACTCTATAGCTAGCTTTCCTCTGATCGTTTAATGAGAGAAAAGTACAAGAATAAACGAGAATCTGTATTTCCAGCACAGTCGTATGTCACTATGAAGCAAAGGCAATATTTATTCAAGGCGTCACACAGAAATTCAGAACCAACTTACAGCACTGATTTGTTCCATTTGGTTTCTATTACGACAGTGTTTCTTGTAAACTGTTAATAAAATCACACCATTTCCCACAAGTTTTGTCTGGAAAGTGTATTTGTGGTTCTTTAAATACCTGTCAGTGGTTCTCAACATACCACAGAACATGTCCAGATCATACATAACTCATTCCTGACTTATGATTGACAGAAGGAATTGCACTTGGTTGTCAGGCTACTCCAAAGGGACATGAATATTTCTCTGGTTTCAGTGTTTTCTCTGAGGTGCATTTATAACAACTGCCAATAAAAAAAAATGTTTTTCTAAGCATTATTCGTATCATAGTGTGCATCATCGGCCATAACTGTGCATCATTTTAATCATTTGTAATGAGTAATTTATCATGGGAGAGTCGAGAACATTTTACTTACACTTGACTGCCGTAGTATTTAAAATGGGTGCCTAAACTGCTCTAATTCACACAAATGTGAACATTTATAGCCAACTATAATCCTGTAATAAGTAGAATTTGGCTTCATGTTATTTTACGATTATTTCAATTGTCATTAGTTGTTCCAAAATATGACACAGAAGTCCACAGTAATAAGCCCAGAGTCAGGTATGTGAAAAGTATAGTTGCTTATACTGATTAAAGGAGGGACAGTCCAGCCAAAATGCAGGAACATTTTGCGAGACTGAATGAGAAACAGAATCCCTACGGCCTGGTCTACAACATATGGAAACTAAAGATATGCACACTAGCCTTTTAAAATTCATTTTCACAACTCCCATTAGCTTTAGGAAAATTATCCAAACTTCTTGTACCATTTAAAAAAAACTAAAAAAAACTTTCATACTAAAATTAGTTCAGAGATTGTGATTTAGCATACCCTGCAACACTGTCTCCATCTTCCCTGTTGTTGAAATGCACCACATATCGCTTTCCCATGAGCATCTGTGTTGTAGATGGTTTAATTTGTTGCCCTCCCAGTGAAGAGGAGAATGCTGCTTTACAGAGATAGTGTGACTGGAGAACAACACAAAGCCTGTGTTTCTGTCCCCTTGCAGCAAGTGCATTACCTGCTCTGTGACCAGCGCAGGCTGCTTAACCCTCTTGGGGTGGGGGGTTGAAGATACTGCTAGGATATCCTTTTAAATGGGTTGGAAACCGGTTACATTTTTGGTATCTGCAAGATAACATGCCCCACCCTTTTCTCCATTTGCAGTATTATTATATTATTATTATATTATATTATTATCTGGTGGTGGAACCCTACTGATAGAAAACTGTTGTACAATAATCTTTAAACTGACACTCCTAGCTCTATTGATTAAAAATGCATGTGATACTTCTACTTTACCTAGAGACTGAATTTACCTGAATGCAATTAAAACAGTGATTAATGTAAAACAGTGATTAATGGAGTTGGAGAATGAATGTTAGTGCAGAGTAGGGTGGAAAAAGAGATGTCACTATATTGCATCATGAGCATTTACAAAAGGAAGTTGTCTCAATGTTCCTTGGAGATGCATTCCATTTCTCACAATTATACAAAGACAAACTCGAACAACTGACATTTTAGTGTACAAACTAAAATAAATTAAATTGTGAGGAAAATACAACACTGAGCCTGCATTGTGGTGTTAACAACTAACACAGTTGTAATGTTGCCTGGATTATTGACAATATCTTCCCTTGAACAAAACACAATACATAAAATATTATATATATATATATATATATATATATATATATATATATATATATATATATATATATATATATATATATATATATATATATATATATATATATACACTCACCTAAAGGATTATTAGGAACACCATACTAATACTGTGTTTGACCCCCTTTCGCCTTCAGAACTGCCTTAATTCTACGTGGCATTGATTCAACAAGGTGCTGAAAGCATTCTTTAGAAATGTTGGCCCATATTGATAGGATAGCATCTTGCAGTTGATGGAGATTTGTGGGATGCACATCCAGGACACGAAGCTCCCGTTCCACCACATCCCAAAGATGCTCTATTGGGTTGAGATCTGGTGACTGTGGGGGCCAGTTTAGTACAGTGAACTCATTGTCATGTTCAAGAAACCAATTTGAAATGATTCGACCTTTGTGACATGGTGCATTATCCTACTGGAAGTAGCCATCAGAGGATGGGTACATGGTGGTCATAAAGGGATGGACATGGTCAGAAACAATGCTCAGGTAGGCCGTGGCATTCAAACGATGCCCAATTGGCACTAAGGGGCCTAAAGTGTGCCAAGAAAACATCCCCCACACCATTACACCACCACCACCAGCCTGCACAGTGGTAACAAGGCATGATGGATCCATGTTCTCATTCTGTTTACGCCAAATTCTGACTCTACCATCTGAATGTCTCAACAGAAATCGAGACTCATCAGACCAGGCAACATTTTTCCAGTCTTCAACTGTCCAATTTTGGTGAGCTTGTGCAAATTATAGCCTCTTTTTCCTATTTGTAGTGGAGATGAGTGGTACCCGGTGGGGTCTTCTGCTGTTGTAGCCCATCCGCCTCAAGGTTGTACGTGTTGTGGCTTCACAAATGCTTTGCTGCATACCTCGGTTGTAACGAGTGGTTATTTCAGTCAAAGTTGCTCTTCTATCAGCTTGAATCAGTCGGCCCATTCTCCTCTGACCTCTAGCATCAACAAGGCATTTTCACCCACAGGACTGCCGCATACTGGATGTTTTTCCCTTTTCACACCATTCTTTGTAAACCCTAGAAATGGTTGTGCGTGAAAATCCCAGTAACTGAGCAGATTGTGAAATACTCAGACCGGCCCGTCTGGCACCAACAACCATGCCACGCTCAAAATTGCTTAAATCACCTTTCTTTCCCATTCAGACATTCAGTTTGGAGTTCAGGAGATTGTCTTGACCAGGACCACACCCCTAAATGCATTGAAGCAACTGTCATGTGATTGGTTGGTTAGATAATTGCATTAATGAGAAATTGAACAGGTGTTCCTAATAATCCTTTAGGTGAGTGTATATACACACACACACACACACACTGGCCACAGTGGATTTTTCACAAGTGTGAAACTGTGATGCACTTAAATGGGGTTTTGTTTCCCTTTGCTCTACACAACCTACTCCACATATTCAATGTGGCAAAAATAGGGGCTGAAAAATAAAATCAATTAAAAATAAAATCCTGAAAAGTCGTCATTAGTAAATAAGCTCATGTGCAACTGAGCTTTTTCCCTTTTTCTGCAATGTCTAAAAAACAACATTGATATGAGTATTTGGAGCCCTTGGAAGTATTCACCCAACTTGGATTTTTTCACATTTTGTTCAGTTACAACCTGAAATCTTTGTTCCGATTCAAAGGCACTGCATATCCCTTAGCACAGTCAAGTCGATCATTAAGAAGTGGAAGGTATACAGAACCACCCAGAGTCTGCTTAAAGCAGCCAGGTAAGAAAGGCATTGGTCAGAGAAGCCACCAAGAGGCCAATTACAACTCTGAAAGAACTACAGGAGAAATTGTCCCCACAAACACATACACTGTACTCCACACATCTCAAGGAAGCCATTTCTGGGGAGAAAAAAAAAAAAAATCCAACTGTGAATTTGCAAATATATTCTCCAATGGAGTAAAAATTTAATTATTTGGCCAAAATGCAAAGTCTGGTGCAAACCCAACAGTTGGAGAAGGAAGCTTGTCAGGGTAGAGAGCAAAAAATGGATGGAGCTAAATACTAAAGACAATGACACCAAGCATACAGCCAAAGCAGCACTGAAGTGGCTTAAAAAGACATGAAAGTTTGCTATTCAACCAAAGATCCCCATCTATCTTGGCAGGGCTTGAATAATTTTGCCAAGAAGAATGGGCGAATATTGCACAAGACAGATGTGCAAACCTGGTACAGACTTACCTCCAAGACTAACAGGTGTAATTTGCTGCCAAAGGTGGTTCTACCAAGTATTAACTCAAGGGGGTGAATACTTCTCTAAACACGATATTTCAGTTTCATTAACTGTTGTTTCACAATAGAAATTATGTTGCCCTTTAAAAGTGTAGGCTGAGAAATCCCTATTAAATGCATTTAAACCTTTAGGTGGTAGCAACAACATGTGAAAAAGTCCAAGGGGGGTGAATACTTCCTATAGCCACTGTATACATATACATTATATATTACAAACTATTTAATATATTGCATGGAAAGATTTAAAAGAAAATATTAATTGACAGAATTGTTTATGCAATATCTAAAATACAGTAACAGGAGAAAATAGCTCACCAAGTACCCATACTGACCTAACACAGTATTCAATGTTGTGACATTGGGGATATGAGTAATGTAATTTAAGCCATTTTCTTTGCTGTGAAAAAAAATCTGGTCCACGTCATCCTAACATGGTTTATGTTGATCCAAACCTTTCTAGAGTAGGAAAATTGATCTTTCGTGCACACAGAATATCCATCTAAGTAGGGCTGCAAAAATGCACAGGTTTTGTGTTTCGGGAACAATGTACAATAGTTATATATGCATCTATACATTTCTTTATATTCAATCTTTCTGCTAGTTTCTGAGTTGTCAGTATTTCTGAGTGTAAAATTATATGAGGCTAATCAGACTAAACTACATTAAAAAAAATGTAGGTACATGAACCACTGGTCTGACAACAACTGAAATATGTATACTTATTATCCCATGAAACATAGCTGATGTTGCTAAAATACAGGATATATCAATAAAAGTGTGGTCCAAATAAAGCACAAATAGGATTGGTTTTGCTTTCAAGAATAAAGGAAAATGGAATTTGATCACTTCCTCTTGCCATACAATACCAATCAGATCTGACTTCTTAACCACTGCATTGCTTCTGTTCAAGACACGGATTGTGCTGCAATTTATGTACAATTAGTTACAATTAATTTTCTAGAGCTTTGCAGCCAGGAGCCACAAATCAGGTAAAACAACATCCCCTGAATGCACACATTACATTATAAAATTAATCTGATATCCATGCTTTTAAAATCATTTTACAAATGCATTGGAAACACTTTGACATCAGAAACACTTCAGATCCCACAACATGAATTGCAGATATACCTGCTAAGTGTGATTTATTATAATAAAAAATAGCTTTTGTTGTTAACAGTAATTTCTGTTCTTTTCAGTAAATGAAAGCCAGTTTACTGGACATATCAAGAGCTCAGATGCACTACGTAGTGCAAGCCATTCCCATCACACCTGAGCTGCCATTAGCATTGTATACCTGGACTGCCAGGTTTCCAAAACACAAAAATACAGACTGTGTATAGCACACAATGGCTGCTATATAAGGAAGGAATGGATCCCCCTGGTGGAGCAGTTACACAGCCACAGACCAGCAGTACATGTACATGACCACACACCTGTCAGCCAGGCAGGTGCAACACACCTGCCAGCAATAATTAAGAGAAGATCTAGAAAATGGATACATCTGCCCATGGAGGGTGTTAGGAATGCTCTGCAGCAAGAGGAGATGACAGAGTCCCCACTATGAATACGCATTACATTAACTTGGTAAGCCAAAAAGATGGGCCCGAGGCTAGCTAGGGACTACACTCAAGTGTTAGTCTATGCCAGGGGTCTCCAATCTTGGTCCTGGAGAGCCCCAATCCAGTTTATCTTATAGGTCACCATAAATCACCAATTTCTAAATACTAGGAACACATGTGAGTTATTAATCAATTAAGCAAATCAACCAAGGCAGCTCTTGCTCAGAGAAGCTGCAGGTATTCTAATAATTGCTTAAATGGTTTCTAAATTACTGAATTTACCAAACCAAAGCTTCACTGACTGAAATACTTATAGGTGTTTATAAATTGGCAATAGAAGGGTGACCTCTAAAACCTGCTGGATAGGGGCTCTCCAGGACCAGGGTTGGAGACCTCTGGTCTATGCCAACACATGGGTGAGAGTTTGTTTTTCAACTGAAAGCCATTGTAAAGACAATTTCCACACCTGGAACCCAGCGAGCGGTCCAACAGCCAGGTTCATCCACGGCTTCCACCCATGACACATCCCACATCCTGCGCAGATACAGATACAAATTCAAAGAATACGAATGACCTTTATTGATTATTGTCTCCAGGTGTCTTGCAGTATATACCATTTCTGTTTATATAAAATCTGTTCCATCTTGAAGAAAAACATGTTTTTTTACATTGTACTCAGGACAGAGTATGCTCTTGTCAAGGTCTGAATTTTGAAAATAAAATTCCTTCAGTGTAGAAGATAGTCATATTTTATTCTGCATTTAATGCAAAGGGATAATATTTCAGATTCCTAATGCTGTGGTCTCGGTGAAGTTTGAAGTCATTAAAGACCACTTTTCAGTCAATCATCTTGTGGCTTTCGGTGCTATTCGCATGTAATGAATCTGACTTTGCCCATTCCTGTACAGTAACCAGGTTCAAGCAATACATTAATGGAAGATTCAAATATCGTAATTAATTAGACGCTATGAGAGAGTGAGGTCTTCTTTCGTGGTCTGCTTTGTGCTGGATTTAAACATATTGCTCAATGGACTCATAATAAATATGATGTGTAAAGAATGAATCAATTAAATACAATGATAGTATGTGAGGAAAATGTACCTTAGAAATAAATACATAATTCGCATGCACTAATGTAAAATAAATGAGAAAACATTCAACATAAAATGTAGCACCAAATATAGTCGGTGGCAGCTTTCTGTTCAGCTGCAGTTGAATCGACTGACATTAGAGAAGTTGCTTAACAGTGCATGTGGGTTCATTGGGAATGTAAAAAACTCAGACTACTGAAATAAAGTAAGACCTGCTGGCATGCTGATCTTCTAAGACACAGACAGTATTATGTACCAAGGTCACAGTTATCAGACTAATAACAGCATTCATGCAAAGTAGCATCTTCTTTGTCCATCAATGTGCATTGTGGAAGTATTGCTTTAACAAAGGAAACAAATGATCAGATCCCAGCAGTACACAGTGCAGCTGTTATAGATGGTTCTTGGTTTATTATGCCTTTTTCACATTTAGACAACTTATTTTTCTCTCATTTCTCAAATGTGGAAAGTGTCAACCTAACCTACACTTAACACTCTAAAAATACATGAAAAAGACCCACAGTGTGTAAATGAGTAATTGTCATTTAAACATACTGGGTTGTGTTTGAATCCCTTTCCCTGATAATGTTTTAACTATGTAGCCATCAATTAATGGTATAAAAGACCATACTGTTGGGCACTGAATGACTGAGACCATAAAGTTAGACTTTGGTGAGACGGCAGCCTGGATGTTTAATAACTTTATTTCAAAAATTCAGCGGTGGATGTTTCAGATCCTCTGGATAATGTGATAACAGTGTGAGTTCATTAAAAACAATAATTATACATACTAAACTGAAGGTAGTTTTACTATATTGCATGAATAAAAGCCGCACTTTTAACTATTCATTACAATAAATTATTTTCTCTATCTCTATGCTGAAATATATTTTTTCCTGTACTAATGTTGATGATTTTGAATCCCAGAGCACACCAGGAGCAATGCTATAATTTTAAGGTTCAATCAGCTTATGAACCGTTCTTACTGCCAGAGCTCCTGTTATGTCAAGGAGTTGTGCATCTTTAAAAGGAATAGATAATTGAGGCTGCTATGCATTTCCTAGGAGAAAAGTCATCCTACTTAAATTAGGTGAAATCAGATGAATCATTACTTCAGAATAAGTTGTAATATTCATGATGATATGCTGGCAACCCACAGGAGAAGTTAACATGTTTTTTTCTTTTTTTTCTTTTTTATAGAAAAAAAGGGAAATAAAAAAAACAGCATGTAATGCGTTTTAATACTACGCTCCACAAAATCCAGTCCCAATCTCTTTTTTAATCTTCTTTTTCTCCCCCACTTTTTAAGTAGACTCACTAAATGAGAACAGAACCCTTAGTGGAGCACTTGTATCATTCCGGTCGAATTTTACAAATCACCATTTTTTCAGAAATGATCTCTCCCGCTTCTTCATCTAATAAATCATTTTTAACAAGTAAGTATTTTAAAAATGTGTGCCTACCTCCCCATCACTTCCCAGCATCTGCCTGATTTATCTTCCATATGGTTTGTAATACAGTGACCTATGCTCACACTTTGGCACTTAAGACAGCGCTCCACAAACAGGTAAACAGCAAATTAAAATAGAGAGTAATTTATACTGTAGGCATTTGTCTTTATTGTTCATATAGTGATTTAATTATTCTAAACAGGATATGAGGATGCTGAACAAAATGCTTGTTTAATCCAGGCTCCCTGTGTTTGCCTTACATCTAGCACACTAAAATCACATTGCAAATCACACTAAAAGCACTCGTACTTAATGATGCACCAATTTCACAGTACTGTGGCCTTGTTTCTATAAAAGAGGATTATATAGGCAGAAATATTAAACAATATATAATATTGCATGTCGTATATAAAACTGATCCATCTTCATTGAAATGTTTAAGAACAATACTAATAATTCCTCCCACCTCATGGTTAATAAGTACTGTATGTACAGCAAATACTGTCAAACTTGCAAAAACTGATTCAGGTGCAACCAAGCTTTATCCAAAATCTAGTAGCATAACACTACAAGTACATAAAGAATAAATATAGTAATGTTCATGTCTTGCTGACTGCCTCATGCAAGTTTGTGTGTGTATGTGTGTGTAGGAGTGTGACAACTGTGTGTAATTGTGATTAACAAGTCTCGGGTTTCACTATGATACCAATCTTTAGACAATCCTTAAGACACATCATACATCTTGTGTCACCCAGTTACAATGTTCTTCCATGCTGAGTGCCTGACATGACTAAATGAGGTCACATGATTTATAACATCACTTGCTTGGTGGTTTGTGATTGACTGGCCCATCAGGGAGCTGTTCACGTCCACCAAAATAATTTTAACTATCCTTAAAGTGAGAAAATGTCCCAGATGTGTTCTGTTTTGTCCAAACGTTGATCTTATGATCAAACGGTGTAAATGTCAGCCATTTTAAGCCTCAAGAAAACACCTTAAGGAAAAATTGACAACTCACACAAAAATCTGGGTCATGCACCTCTGGGTACAATTTTACACTAAAAAAGAAAAACACAAATTCAGCAGCCAAAATGAACCTAATTAAATAAAAACAAATCATCATCCAAGTTTAATATTGAAGAGAAGCAGCCTGAACCAGATGATATTCAACAAAACGATGACTACACAGGCCTACAGTCATTTAGTGTTACCAGGCCAACAATCATATAGTGAGTCAAGACTCAAGAGGAAGTCTCGGGAGGAAAATCCAAGAGCTCCCATAGGTCTTGTAACCAACCCCCAGTGGCCCAGCAGTTTCACACACTTGACACAGTTCACACACTTTCTATGTTTTGCAAATGTGAAATGCAATAAATTGGAACAACATTCTTGTTATCTGTAACCCACATGCCGAGTTTGTACTGTGCAAGACCTAGTTAACCCGTTATCAGTTTAACTCTGGAGTTCACCAGATCCGCTTGCATTAAGCAAAAAGCATATTTTCCCCTCAACTGAACGTCTTGTTCTGCTATTGCTCCATTTTGTGAGGTTAATAATAACAGGGTGAAAAATGTTGCTCTGCCGAAGAAAGGGAAAGAAAAGGGAAATTCAATACATATTCGTATTTAGGATGGAAAGCATGTGGAAAATGAGTGTCAATGTGCAAGGGCTTTCATGTTTGTTCCTGTGTATTGGAGGGTGAAGTCTGAAGACTCGGGGGACTTCAAACGAGGTTAGAATGGACAATGATCACAGAAAGGTCGTTCAAACTGGAGAAAAAAAAATTATATGGGTTCTGAATATGGAAATAGTATGACATTATTGCAAGAAAACTGATATGAGATTAAATGGGGTGTTTTTAATTGGAGATAAAAAAGATACAGATCACATTCATAAACTGGTGTGCTAATTTAACACCTGTTTATTAAATGCTTTGCTATATTTTATATAATTGGGTTTATAATTTCTGCTTAGGTTATAGGACAATGCTTTTGTCCAAGAAAAGAAGTCTAGTACTATACTATACTTTGTCCACATTTTTATGGTGTTAACTGTGCATGAGTGGTTTTGGGGTTTCATTACTTTGGACAATTCCTCTTGTATTTTCTCCTTTAGATACCAACACTTGTCTTATCACTTTTAAAGACATGGTTTGGGAAGACATATCCAGTAGACCAATTCTCACAATATGTATTATCTCAAAAATATCCATTGCCAGTTTTCAATCAATAATATGATGGATTTTAGACATCTGTACTTTTTAGTGTTATCTGCTTTCTGATAGATGGCTTAATTCCACATCCAATGCTCACATTTAACTCAAAACAGAGATACTACCATTTAAAAATATATGATTTGCAGTAAGACATTGTGGGCAGTTGTTGGGAGTTTATTTTGTTATGGTTTTATTTTATAAATAAATAAAACAGGATTTGATTCTATCTATTTCAATTATCTGATATAATTATCTGATATTTATTTTTTCATCCAAGTAATAGCGGATTTGTCTGTAATTTCAAGCACTCAATCATAGCATCTTCAGTGATACTAATGGAAACTAGGTCTGAAAAACAAAAATTAACACGTGCTAAAAAAGGCACTGTGGTTTCTGATAACTGGGGCAGACCTGTACACTTCAATTTAATTCAATTCCCTGTGTTTTATCTATCTATATACGTGTGTGTTTTGTTTTATTTTATTTTAAGCCTTTATGTAACGATGAATCAAAATCTCTGACGATCACTACTGAGGAAATGTAAGCAGCATTTTATTGTAAAATCCATGAGTTACTTCTGCCGTTTTGAGGGATATTTTACAGTGAAAGCAAAGATTTCTGAAGCTTTTGGAAGTAGAAAATCCTGCCTTGTAAATAATTCAGTTACTGGGATTCTCTTGAAATGCATGTGAAATACAATATACCAACCTTAAATTCTCTTGTCAACATAAAGAAATTAGAGAATATTCTATGCTAGGGTATAGTCTACATTGGACAATTTCCATGTTCCTCACAACTGGAGAAAGAAAGTATTCCATACAAAGAAAATGTCGACCAAGAGAAAGTAAAAACTTGAACTTTCACCAGATACAGGCAGAAAACAAAGTTTGTAAAACAATCCTCCTTATGCTATATTTGCCATGTTTCCACTGATGTTTATGGGTATCAGTAGCCTGTGAAGCTTGTGATGATAAACAATACAATACAATTTTAAGATCCTGGAGTTTGTCTGGATGGCTTTCAATACACCAATCTATAAAAGATACAATATGGAACCCCTGTTAATATGGTGATATCTGTCTGGAAGAAATACTTTCAATTGTTCAAGGCATGTTCATCTGATTTTCTCACTAATATCTGAACACTCATTAATATTATCTCACTGACTTGTAGGCCTATATCGTAAAGGATAAGCCTAGACTCTTCCCTTGTGTTAGTATTATAGAAGCTTATAGAAGACACCCCACACAAAGCAGAGACTGCACCCAGAGAAGAAAACCTTAGTTTATTTTTAAATCATGACCTATAGCTTTAAAATAATTGTAATTATCAAACATACTGCATCATAAAGTGCATTCCAGTCCTTGTTCCATCATTGATTTCTAGAGTATGCAAGTTACAAAAACAAAAACTCTAAGGTGTCTACTGACATTTTCACACAAGGGATTTTATCAAGATATTTCTAAGATGCTAGAAGGAAGACCTTTTACTTGATCTTATCATATAATTTATATAACTAATCTATAACTCTTTACAACTATAATTTAAAAAATAAAATAAAAATAAACAACTAAGGTATAGGCTACTTAATTCATGATGTACAACACAGCACATACGTTTTAAAAAGCCATCTCACTCTTCTCAAGAGATTATATAGAATATTGGGGGAAAACACATGACACTAGAATCTCCTTCTCAATGGAAATTGTTGCTCAGAAACAACTATGGTTAAGATTGCTGTGACAAAAAGGGCAAAGGGCTTTACATAACATCCTTTAGCTAGCTTTACATGACTCCCTTTGATATTTAAAGAAAAACAAAATAGTTTCAATACTCTGATTGCCAGTTGGATATTAATATATGAATGCAAAAAGGCTCCAAGAACAGTTTATGTTCATGTTCTGAAGAATCATCCCTTTAAACCAAAAATTAAAAACATGCTGGCCTACATGCTTTAAATTGCTGAAATGGATGCTTCTACATTACAGGAAATAGTATTGCACAAAACAATAGATTTCTTTTTTATGGAAAAGTAATCCCTCATTGTCCTTGGTGGCTCACATGTCTAGGTCACTTCCGGTGGACTGCAGGGCAAATCCCACAAGGATAATCTTACTGGTTTGAACCCTGATCACTCAGATTTGCAATTTCTGTCCAAAGACTCAACAGAAGATCAGCTTTTCAGCTCCCACAAGCTGGAGAGCAAAAGACTCGTGTTGAATTGCTACTAACAAAGCACCTGCTCTATACATGCTGAGGCTAGCTAAACTCTGTTCACTACAGTTCAGGAGCTCAGCAAAATTCCCTGCTTAGATGTTTTCTCAGAAATATTCAAAATACCATACAGCTTTATTGCTGGCTGTTAAAAACTGCTGTCGTATCTGTCTGATTTTGTTGCTGTTGTTTTAAGGTCTGGGCACACACAACACATTGTCAGGGAGATGTCAGGGTGGTTTTACAACATTCCTGCCAGGGCCACCTTCAACAAAGACCCAGTGACCAAATACCTCTGCAGCGGAAATGCCACATCAAGGGCATCACACTGTCTTCTGGTTAATAAGGTATATAGTATGGTATAGTATAATCCAAAATATTGTGGTATGAAATTGCTCCAAGCAATCTATAGGCCTACATGTATGTGTGTGTTTATATGAATTACTTCTATAACAAATTATAAAACATCAAATACTTAAATGCCAAAGGCAAAAAATAAATTCTGTAGTGCACATTAAAATGACCAAAAATGTGTTGTGTACAATGTTTATGTGTAGTTACTTTATTAGTGCCTTTAACAAATAAAGACTATTCTTGGCCCCAACATTTTTATAAAGCTAAGGTTTTTAAAAATCTAAAAAAGATGTGTAAGAAACATACATTTTACATAATGTTTTAAAAACACAAAATATGATAAGAGATGGGATGTGATATGACTTTTCTCTTTGAAACCTCTTTGAAGGCTTCTCTTTGAAATACCACACACATATAATATAGAGTAGAGTTCAATGTTGTAAATAAAGCTGCAAATCAATGTTAATCCAAATGCAATGTAACCAGATCCATTTTGATAAAACTTTTTTAGTCAGTCATCTGAAGACTTTCTCCTTCCCAAATGTTATAAGTCTAATCATACTGGACTGCCTTAATACAGCTCTATTAACTTGAAGGTAAAATAAGGTCTGAATTTATTGATTTAACAGCAGAGTAAATTTGCACTGATGGTAATCTCCTGGTGGTTCTCGATTTTCCACCTTGGGAATTCAGTGCCATTTCAACCACAAATGAGGAATATCAAGAGGTACAGAGCAGCACATTCCTCCTGCATACTTTCATTAACATGGGATTAGTCCTCAGAGTGCAGATTCCCCCAAGGATCGTTTCTTGCCGGACTTGGTGCAAAGTCTTTTAAAGCACAAGTGATTGATTAATTTGTCAGTGCAGGGCCGCCAGTAACACACAAAGCCCTGCCTGCTGTGTTGTGCTGCAAAGTCTTAAACAATTACATCACCATTAAAGAAGGATGCCAGTTCTAACTACTGTTTTTTTTTCTACCCTATTATCTGACTTACAATCAATTGAAGGCAGAAAAGCTTAGAAGATCTACAAATTAAATTTGATTTCTGAACCTGCCATCAAGAACCAACATCCCAGCTAAGAAAAACAAAAACAAAAATGATCACAAACTGACCACGTTAGTTGCATCTGGTTAATGAAGATGCATGTAGTATTTTAATATTATACCTTTATTTGATTTGTGGAAAGCATTAATAGATCAACATTTAACAATGCCAATATTCCAAGACCAAAGTTTGCTGATCTTCTAGATGTAATTAAGTGCTTCAATCAAAAGTAGCTGATATTACCTGTCAGATATTTGACTGCAGTGATAACTCTCTTAATAGTTAATGGCAAGAGAACCTGGTGAAAGAAGTATAATGTAGCCAAGTTTAAATCTTATTACAAGGAGATAAAGGCAGGTTTATTTCAGATCTTTAACTTTCTAACTGAGCAAGTTGTTGGTCTGAATTAGTCAAACTGTCTATGCGTTCAAGGTATGCAGTGATCAATAATTTAGAGGGAAACCTGTAAGACCAACAGAACTGTGGCTCACCAGGAACAGGACTGCCCTCCTTTTCTGTTTAAAATCATTAGATTACTTTTGATTCTAAACTGTATATAATTTAAATTAATATTAAAGTGGCTGATTGTTTTAAAAACATCCGTTTTACAGTGATTGTGTACATTCCGCTGGTAAGGAACATTTGCCCTCCCCAGCAAAGGTCTATAAAAACATCCCTTCATGTTGGCTTCAGTTCACTGAAAGATACTACCTGAAATACTGTGCAAACATTTAATTAAATTAACATCCTTTACTGGCACACCTAAGATAGAATGATCACAATGCTGATTGTGGTTGTCTGCAAAATGACAGGATTTGTACACATAATCATTAATGTTCCTTGGATTACGAAATGCATGTTAGGTATTTTTATTGCTGTTTTAAAATGTTTTATTTTTTATTACCAATCTTTTTAACAAAGTGGTTTGAAAGTGTGCCCATCGGTTGTTTTACGCCTGTGGGGAGCCATGTGCACAGGAAGTCCCTCGCACGGCAGCCTAGTTCAAACATACGCTCCTCACAGCCCACAGCAGAAGTGTCCGGCCCCACTCCTCGAGAGCCACCATCCTGTGGGTTTACATTTCTCTACATCAATCACTGAATGCCCTAAACACATGGTCATTTTAACTAATTAAGCCTAATAATTGAATCAATTAAGTAGTTAACTGCTTGGATAAAACACAAACTGGAAGACACAGTGGCTCAGCAGGACCAATTTCCTGTTCCAGATTGTAACTCTTTTCCACTTGTTTTGAAAGAAAAGGTGAGGGAAGTTTGCTGAACAATTACAATTTTTTTTTTTTATCTGAGTTAACATGTTCGTGCTTTTCAGGAGAAGTCTCAAAGTACCAGTGCTTGCAAACATTCCCTATCTGGTATTACATATTCTGTCAGTCAACGAGTCTTCCCATTTTATATTAAGCATTTTCATTATGATTTAAAACAAAAAAGGATACACTGCAAGTCCACAAAATATAGACTTAACATAGCTGTTGAAATTTGACATGGGTGTTTAATTTGAGTGATACACTGTCATCCATTCAAAATTTAAATCTAAGGAAGGTTTCAGCAGAGAATCGTGATTCATGGCATCCATATAAACGTACACTGCCTCACAAAAAAAAAAAAAAAACTTTTCTAAATGTATGCTGCACTGCATAATAATTGTAGGCATTACTAAACAGGTTGACATAAATTGTCAAGATACTCAAGTAAGGAACCATTGCAATAGAAAGATACGTCTGTAGAAGTTTGTTTTATATAGATTAATTTACTTAGTTTATTTCGGGGGCAAAAGGTCTTTGCTTGGGAGATATGCTAGTGTTGACAAACTGTGATGCAATGAAATGACAAAAAAAGGGTGAAGCTACCCACTGCCTGACAAAATTAATCAATTAAAGCATATATCAGCTTCCCCAGCCATGCTGGCCTCAGTCAGGGGGCAGGTACAGTTATGCTTACTGTTCCAAATGTATATTTGATATGCTAAAAAGTGAATGTATGGATGAGAAATTCTTAAATCTGTCAAATGAATAAGGGAAAAAAAAGGTAAGGTAAACACTATAAGTAGACAAGACAGATACCAGAAACCTTTATAAATACTAAATTAAATCAAACATAATGGTAATACATACATATTAAAGGATATATGTATTGTTACATTGAAGGCCGGGTGAGGTAATGGGATAAGCTTTTGCTACAAAGTGAATTAATCCTATATGGAAGATGTCAAACAAAAAAGCAACAGCGAGAATAAACTCCATATTACACCGTATGTTGGCAGCATTTATAGATAATAACAACAACGTCTACTACAAAATAAGCTCTGGGTTTAGTTTTAGGCCGCATTTCTGGAGAATAAATTGCAAGAAGACAAGATCTTGCTTTGGCCAGGAGCGACTTGAACTTAATCACTGCTGTAAAATGTAAGGTTAGCTACACAAAGTTTAAAATGTATCCATGCAGACCCAAGTTGGGTAATCTAAAATAAGAAATTGGTGGTAGGAGTGCCTTTGCAGCAACTGAAGGGGACACAGACTGAAGGAAATACAACAAACTATACATTTGATGACTGACTATTGAAAATGGCACATACATTATCAGAAAACATTTTATTTCTGGCCACCCAAGGGGGATGGGTGCTTTTGGCTAAGTTTCAGTTATTAGAAGATACACTGATGAAACATATGGCACACACAAGTCCAGCTGATTGGATATTCAATCACATGTTATTGAATTACACCTAATAAAAGAAAAACAGCAATCTTTTAAATCATGTTTTAGGTGGATTTAGTACTAGTTTTCATCATCATCATCCTCTGATGATCTCCTGCTGGATGAAGGCCTCCCCAAGGTGTTTCCACTTGCATTGATCTAAAGCATCTCTTTTCCAGGTCACTAAATTGCAGTTTTAGTTAATGGCAAATTCATAGCAAATTTAAGCAGATCACAAGTGCATTTTGAGCCTGAGAAAAAAAAAAGGGAACAAAAAGCCTGTAACAATTTTATTAAGGAAACCATTCACTAGAATATCATTAATCCATGACATCTTGAAACATTATGTAAAATAGTGCCATCGATGGATATAATTTGATTTAACGACTTATCAACTTCAATTACACCTTGAAATGCAGGTAGAGTAGTCAGACACTAAAACACAAAGGGAAACAAAGAGCCCTAAATAGAACTTAAGACATTGTATTTTAAATGTAATCTCTGTGACAAGAAATCCAACCGATTTCTAAAAGCACTGCCAGATTCTAGTCACTATGAACACCAACAACAGCTGGTTGCCAACACTTCATCACAAACTGACTAAAATATAAAGGTTGAAATGAAATGCTTTGAATCCGAGGTATCCTTTTACTCATTTTCAGGTTCCTTTTTAATACTTTACAGTCCATGCAGTACATACACAGCTTATCCCTGCATTTAGGACCACTCTGATCTCGTGAGACTCTTTTGTGTTTACTTTTTGCTGTCAATTATAAATTAAACCGTGGAGAGTGTTGGTTGCACTGGGCAACTGAAATGCAGGGCTAACAGCTGATAGCGATCATCAGTTGGGGATCCTCAATATTTGCTGTTACAAATCCAGGCCTAAAATACCAAAACAACAAATAAGATTTATTTTCATCTTCTAACTTCAGCATACTGATTTCTTGCTTCTAGGTAGAGTTATTAATATAAAAATAAAAAAGCCTGATTTTTTTAATAACATTTAACATGGGCCATTATCTTCTGATTTTGCCTGTTTATAGACTCTTGATGGCTACTAAAAAGATCTCTGGTGTTCAAAATGTGTGTAGTCTCAATATTAAAATTCTACAGTTTGGATTCCTTTTATTGGAGAGAAAGAAGCTTTTTAGCTCCAGCTTCAAACAATGACTATTTATATATAAAGCATCACTGATATCTGTTCCTCTTCAGTACTGTTGTAAATTACAGTGGAAATCCAATATCTGTCATCTAGTTATTTATATATCCTTATTTATATATTATGTTGTCACTTCAGTTAGAGATACAAAATTGACTATTTAAATTCTTAAAACAAATGCATCTCTATTGGCATTAAATAAAACTGTCTTAGCAGAAGTATATCCTGATCTATAGTATCATTAACTATCCACATTGCACGCATCTCTGACAGACAGAGAGCAGAATGAACCATTGAGCAAGTAAAATGTCCACAAAAGGCAAAGAGATATGCTTACATTAGATTGGCCGTGACCTTTTAATGTAGGTGAAGTCATTGTTGATTACAATTATCTTTCAGCTCTGCTAATGAGACAGCTTTTAGTTGATTTTAGACCAGTGGATAGGATTACATACTGTAAGGAGATTTCTGCACTCAAATGCATATGAGGAAGAGTACTCAAATGTCACCACGTACAGAAAATTAAATGCAACTGTGGGCATTACTGTTCTGACCACAGCTAGATACAGCAATGATTCCTGCAAGGTGCTTCAAATTAAATGAACAGAAGTTAAATTAATTTCAAATCATGAATATTATCAGGCACAACAAGGGAAATAAAAAGTATAATAAAAATAAATATTATGAGATGTAGTTGACATATGGTGCCGAAGTTAATTAATTCTAATGCGAGACATATCACAATATTTACCTGGCCAACAAAACATTGTAATCAAAGGATTCAGTGAGTCACGGCATCAAAGTAAAATTGCAGTCCATATGGAGGGGAGAGGCTGGAGGTGAAAGCCTGGAAGCATGTAGCTATGGAAAATATCTAATCAGTTGCTAAAGACCGATGTAGGCTTCACAAAAATTAAAAATAAGAGTATCCGAATGTCTTCGCCTTGCCTCCATTAAAAGAGTGTATTTTCTTCTCAGTTGTCTAAAATGTTCACACTGAGGACTGAATACACGATTTGATGTGCACAACAAACTGTACAAGCTTAAAGTTGAGCAGAGAGCTATGCTTAGACCTTCAGTTCTATTTAGAGTCTAAAGCCAATTCTTGCCACTTTCACTAATCAATGGAATCGCATCCGCTGTCACACAATCTTGCATAATCCAGCTTTTTTGGGGGTTGTTTCATTTATTTGTTTTTAAGTGCTAGTTATTCTGCTGCTGTGGACATTGTATTTAAACAAGGGACAGAAAGAAGCTGAAAACACTGAAGGACTTTAAAGAGAAACACACATTTATTATAAATTCAAATTACAGATCAGAGCAAAAACTTCTAAATATGTAATGCCTACACTGTCATTTCAGATTAATTGTTGTCATTTCTGTTAAGTTGGAACACTTTAGCAAAAGGTAAATAAATAATAAGCCTCCTGGCTTGAATTAAAATGACTACGTATGATAATAGGTACAGCAGATCCCGTGAAAAGGATACATTTTACTTTTCATAAGGGCAGTACCCACAAGGTTTACCCACAGATACGAAAGCCATCAAAATTATTCAGCAGCATTACATCATACATCTGGTGAACTATTTCATGTAGCCCAGCTAGGATTTGTAGGGTTTTCCTTTGAACTGTGGGTGTATGTGTCCTTCAGAGAAGAAACAGAGAACATATCACTCACTTCACCTTTGCTGGGGATGCACATTTTAAGTGAAGCTAGAAAGCTCTGAAGATTTCCAATAGATACTTTGATATCAATTTAACACTGATGTTCTGGTGTCATAAATCAGGGGATCTATTAAGTAATGGCAGATATAAAGTAAAAGCCGTCTTGATTTCGAAAGCCAAAACAAAAGGAGAGATTACATGTATGGCCTCAAATACTTATTACACGTAAAAGCACCTTGTTCTTGTTATATACATACATACATACATACATACATACATACATACATACATACAGGTGCTAGGGCTGTGCGACATAACGATATATCGTCTGATGATAGAAAAACGTCTATCGTTTCACATTATGCTTTATCGCGTATATCGATGTGTCGCAAATCCTACTCTTTACGGCAGTATTCTTCGTTATTAGGACGCTTTGCGTTCTTCCCAGTTCTTCACACGTGTCAGATGCGGCAAGAAGTGAGCATCAGAAACACAGACAGACATGGAGGACAGTGAACTGACACAGAATAACCACAATAACCAAAAGACACTTTAATGAGCAAGCGCACACTGTCCGCCCCGCTCTCGTCGCCGAGAC
This sequence comes from Amia ocellicauda, assembly GCF_036373705.1. Lineage (NCBI taxonomy): Eukaryota > Metazoa > Chordata > Actinopteri > Amiiformes > Amiidae > Amia > Amia ocellicauda. The sequence continues at coordinate 10,507,278 of NC_089868.1, read as the reverse complement.
ATAACACACATAGTAATCACACAACACTTGCGCTGTAATGTGTTGCATTCTGCATATATTTACCACGAAAGCCATGTGGTGTTTGTTAGTTTTGCATTTCTACTGATTAACGAAATACTTGTATTTTGAATGTCTTCGGTCTTATTTTGTAGCTTGATTTGATAAAAACAAGAAATAATCAATATATATATATATACATATATATACACTCACCTAAGGGATTATTAGGAACACCTGTTCAATTTCTCATTAATGCAATTATCTAATAAACCAATCACATGGCAGTTGCTTCAATGCATTTAGGGGTGTGGTCCTGGTCAAGACAATCTCCTGAACTCCAAACTGAATGTCTGAATGGGAAAGAAAGGTGATTTAAGCAATTTTGAGCGTGGCATGGTTGTTGGTGCCAGACGGGCCGGTCTGAGTATTTCACAATCTGCTCAGTTACTGGGATTTTCACGCACAACCATTTCTAGGGTTTACAAAGAATGGTGTGAAAAGGGAAAAACATCCAGTATGCGGCAGTCCTGTGGGGGCGAAAATGCCTTGTTGATGCTAGAAGTCAGAGGAGAATGGGCCGACTGATTCAAGCTGATAGAAGAGCAACTTTGACTGAAATAACCACTCGTTACAACCGAGGTATGCAGCAAAGCATTTGTGAAGCCACAACACGTACAACCTTGAGGCGGATGGGCTACAACAGCAGAAGACCCCACCGGGTACCACTCATCTCCACTACAAATAGGAAAAAGAGGCTACAATTTGCACAAGCTCACCAAAATTGGACAGTTGAAGACTGGAAAAATGTTGCCTGGTCTGATGAGTCTCGATTTCTGTTGAGACATTCAGATGGTAGAGTCAGAATTTGGCGTAAACAGAATGAGAACATGGATCCATCATGCCTTGTTACCACTGTGCAGGCTGGTGGTGGTTGTGTAATGGTGTGGGGGATGTTTTCTTGGCACACTTTAGGCCCCTTAGTGCCAATTGGGCATCGTTTGAATGCCACGGCCTACCTGAGCATTGTTTCTGACCATGTCCATCCCTTTATGACCACCATGTACCCATCCTCTGATGGCTACTTCCAGCAGGATAATGCACCATGTCACAAAGGTCGAATAATTTCAAATTGGTTTCTTGAACATGACAATGAGTTCACTGTACTAAACTGGCCCCTACAGTCACCAGATCTCAACCCAATAGAGCATCTTTGGGATGTGGTGGAACGGGAGCTTCGTGCCCTGGATGTGCATCCCACAAATCTCCATCAACTGCAAGATGCTATCCTATCAATATGGGCCAACATTTCTAAAGAATGCTTTCAGCACCTTGTTGAATCAATGCCACATAGAATTAAGGCAGTTCTGAAGGTGAAAGGGGGTCAAACACAGTATTAGTATGGTGTTCCTAATAATCCTTTAGGTGAGTGTATATATATATATCGTGTATCACCCAAACTTATAAAAATATTGAGATATAATTTTTAAGTTATATCGCCCAGCCTAACAGGCGCTAAAGAATAGCTGTCTGGTTGTGTGTTTTCCAAACTGGGATGCCTTGTCCCGGGAATTTAACAAAAAAACAGATGATCCATACACAAAATATCACAATCACTACCAAAAAGATATTATTAGAAATTATTAATATTTTTTATGTAACATTTGCCACAAGTGTCTAAAAACAGCATTGTGATCTCAATCTATAAGCCACAAACTGTAACAAGCTTGAAAAAAAAAAACAGCAGCAGCAGCAGCAGAAGCAAAGGACCTGGTTCCTGTCGGGTTTTAAACGTGTCTCTTTTTCTATCAAAGTATTTAATCAGAAGTGTGCAATTAGACAAAACTATTTGTAATGTGCAGAATGTCTCAAAGAACCCCACTCAAGCACATTTAACAACAGCTTTATTGAATCTATTCAATACATTTTTTTAATGAAGTTATCATTATTTGGTCATTTTCAGTGCTTAGCCTAAAAGACTAGAAATGTCTACATACCTGAAGGAAGGGCAGGTATGCTACATAAAGTGGAAATATCTTGCGGGCCTTCTTCAAGTGGTGGATAGTCAAAGGCTGCTGATATACTCATTACACACATGTACCAGGACAAATCCTTCTTTGACATTTGACATGTGAAGAACTCTGCCTGCATTCCAATTTTGGAGGCCAAACAAGCAATCAAAACAACTCTTTGGAATCATCATCTTATCAATTTGCACATTTACTGACTACTCAAACTTTTGAGAAACTTTCCACTTCAATGGCAAATACCTCTTGCAAACACAAAGAGTTATTACTGGGACCAACTGCCCTCCAGCACATGTAAACTTTCTTATATTGGAAATCAATATGTTGGCAAGGATTGCAGAAGGAGTTTAAATGCTGCCTAAAATACACTGATATAATCTGAAATTTTGGCTTGGGACCGGCTTTTATTATTTCATTATATCAGGATATAACACAATATTTGCACGTAAATCAAAATCATGCAAAAGCAATCCCCCAATAGTCAAACATTACACATATTCAAACAATACCCAGAAGAATATGCAAATGATTATGAAAATAGAAAATGCACTTATGTGGAAAAAAAAGAAAATGTACTTTTCAGTATGGCATTTTAAATGGCAAATCAAGATTTGAAGTCTCTTTTTAATCTGCTATATGCCTATTACAAAAGACATAAAGATAATGCATGACCCTAAAAATCATTATTTTGAGTTATGCTTATGTGGATTTGATCTGTGATGCGTTAAGTTAGAGAATTTTACAGTAAATGTACTCTATTAATGTAATATGTTTATGAATTGGGTTATAAAACTATAATACTAATTGCCAAGTTGTAAACGCTTTGGGTTCATCAAATTTGTACCACCTGATTTTTTTTTTTTTTTTTTGTGCTAATATTTACTTCAGCAACTTTGATAAAGTTTAAGATTCATTTTCACGTATTCTTCACAGGGGTTTTTTGAATTTATACAGCTTGGTAACTCAATCAAATCAATCAAACCCCTGTGGAAATGTTAACCTGCTTGAATAGCACTAGTGCTCATCTTTGTTACCTTTTGATACTAGGATTTTTGGAAGACTTACATTTTTTCTGGGTCATTTCAAATTCTCTACACTAAACACAGGGGAAAAAAATAAATAAATAAACATGAAACATGCATTCTCTAGGTTACTTTAAAATCCTCAAAAAGCTTTTTTTCCACAATATATTAAGACACATTGCATGTCTCCCATGATTTTGACTATATATTGATTTTACAAGCAGACCATGCGATTGCCTTTCAATAATTTGTTCATTCATTCAATTAGGTCACAACACAACCGAAAAACAAAGCATTATGGGCATTGATAGCTTTTGTACAGCTGTACACTTTATTCAGAATATTTACCTAAAATACCTTAAACAGAGATTCTTCTGAAGGAAAGTCTGAAATGATTTTCCTCACAGATGCTTTTCTTGGTATTGAAATGGCAGATTCACAATACAAGCAGAAATCACATTGCCAGCTTTCTCTTACTCAATTATGTGTCAGGTAAGCTGCAACCTCGCTGTTATAACACTACACCAGAGGGACTGGCTATAAAAGCTAATACAGAGTAGAATCACTTGGGTAACACTTCCCATTTCAGTACATCTCTCCCATCTTTGTCATAGTGTATTCCCAAGCAACTGTGGGCCAGTGAATTCTCTCTCTTCCTCCTGGCAGTCAATTACCTCTGTTTAACCTCCCAGATCTGAATAGCAGATGCTGCTGAGCTACAAGAGTTAAGTCTCGCTGGGCCAATGGTCAGTAGGAGAGCAGTGGTGGAGCTGGGTGAAATAACCTCGGCCAACTTCCCCCGTCTACACGAAGGAGGTGTAATAATCATTGAAGAGCTCCGTATGTGCTCCCTACAGAGAGTGGGAGAGTCCACTTCCTGTCAGTGCAATGCCTTCATCAAAGTGACCCTCAGAAATCAAGATGTATATGACATTTGGGAAATGTAAATGGAAAACGTTGCGATACAATAAATTATATGAATTTAATTAGTATACTTTACTTCTATAAATGTCAAGATTTCAGAAACAGATTTCTTGCATGTAATTATTTGGCCATGGTACTGATTTATGAATGCCTTTGTATAGATGTAAAGCCTGGCAAATTATATCCTGGAAAACAGGGCCTGACCACAGCCACCATGACAGAAACTGGCATGAGATTTGCAGGTGCATAATGGAGCTTTTAAATGCATTGCTTCTGAGAATAAACACTCACGGCATGTGTCTTATGAAGGGACTAATCATTTAGCTTAGCCACAGCTTTAGCCGTATCTCTGAAACTCCGAGTAGTTTTTTACCTCTCTTTAAAGGTGGCTTCCCAAAAGATACCTACCGCCCTTGTTGTTTTAAGATTGTGATGAAATTTCTAAGAAAAATGTTTTTGTGGAAGCTGCTAAAGACTTTGTGTTTACTGACTGGAATAAGAAATGACTGAGCCTTTGTCATGCAAATTGAGAATGTTGATTCTCGTAATTAACACTGCGTCTTATTCCAGTTAGGGCAGATGCGTCTTTTCAGTGGTCATGTATGTCACTTATAAAATATCCAAAATATACATAATAATACTCCATATTGCCAATGTAATACCTTTTGTACTTGTCCCTCCTATGTATTTGTATTGATGTACTGAAGGCACAATCAATTGCCATTCAGGAACATGGGTAAAAAAATCACTTCCACTTATTCTGCCTTTATCCCTTTAAAGACTTGTTAAAATTACATGGTCATGCATTCCCATAGGTAATGGGAAGGTATCCAGAAAACCATTGTGGTACAAGTAGAGGATATCAAAACAAAGGCACAAAAGTAGTGTATCTGAAAAATTGACAAATTTCTAATTTTCTAATATATGAAATACATTTTACAAAGTCGGCATGCTGTTGTGTGCTTTCTGGAATGCTTCAGCATTCACACGTTCTTAGGAGTTTCTTAGGATTGGGACAGACCTGTCAGGTCATCAACAACAATACAATAAGTGCAATGCAACTCCAACTAGTGTCTGATTTTACACATTACACCTGGTAACTGAGAAGGGGCCCCAGTTTAAATCCAAATTTCAAACCACCTGTCATCTACAAATTCCAAATATGTCAATTGATGGTGGCTGTCTGTTTGCTGGAGGCTTCTGGAGTCTACCCAAGGGAAGAACGCAATTATGTATTGGGTTTGGAATTCAAACTTGGTGGCTGGCTAAATCTGGGCCTGGAGAAATTATCTGTGTTAGGGAAAAAACACATATGTAATTTATTTTGACTGCATATTCTACAGTGACTACAGTACAGATAATGTGTATTCTCATAAACACTGAAAGCTGTACCACTTTTACTTTTAATTCCGGTGCATTAAATAATTTGCAAATATTAAATGTCATAAATGCATGTCCTTATATCTCATGACTCAATCTGGTAATACTACTACTAATAATAAAAGAAGAATAAGAATGTGTGTATATTTAAAATATTTCTTATTCAAATTAAGAATGTAATGATTTGGTAGAAAGAAAATCTGTCACCATCATATAAGCTAACTGATTGTAGCTGCAATGGAAGTGTAAAATTCCTAATAAATCAATAGAAAATCAAGTTTTTCACAATAATAAGAATAATCATCATCATGTATGGATTTCACAGGCCCTAGTTTGTACTGAATCTTTATAACTCTTAATTCAGCTGTGAAAATCAGAGAAGACATTTAGCTGCTATTAAAATCCCAAATGTGAAACCAAAGCTATAAACTCTTGATACATTAACTTAAGAAACAAAGTAACCTATTTTGAAAAGAACATTATTCTTGTAGTACTTTTTCCTGTAATGTTAAATTATTTGTGAACAGTGTATGCGGACGTTCCTAACAAAATGGCAATTTAATTAAGTACAATTCTAATTTTGTAAGTCACCTTGAACAAGTGCATCTGCTAATAAATACATACATACATACATACATACATACATAAATAATAATAATAATAATAATAAAAGCTATGTGAACAAATGTAGTAAATAACATTTTTCTAATAATACTTGTATTGTTATTATTACTGTATTTCAGCACTGGTAAAAGAAAGCTTTACAAATTACAGCAAGTTGCTCTTGTGCACAGCTGTTAAAAACTATGGGTTCCAGGACTGGTAAGGAAAAATTAAAAAAATAACAAATGAAAGCAGACTATTTTGGGGTAAAACCTGCACTGTCAGATGAAATTCCCTTCAAGAACATCTATCATCCCGTAAAGCCGCTTTGACAAGGGTGCAACAGGACACCTGAAGACTCCGTCAATCAAACTGTGAATGGATCTGCTTTGAAGAGATTTACTTTCTTGTCACAACCCAGCCATACCTCAAAGAACAAAAACTCTGTAGTGATTTAACGGAGCTAAGGAAACAGGATTCTGTAGTGCCTACTATAATAAGTTTCTAATTAGGGCCCTGCAATATGTGAGGAAGAAAGGTTGCTTGGTTTAATTGTGATCCAAGTCACTTGTGAAACAACAATACAATACAAATAATTGTATAGGCTATATTACATGCAGACACAAAACACATGCACAGTTGCCTAGGTATCCATACCTTTAAGTATCAATATTTGATTAAGGCAAAGGACACACTGTAAATACATTGTTTTGATTTTAAGTATTGTTAAAAGTAAAAACATAGCTGCCAAACAAAGATACATTTCTCTCTAAATAAGAATTGTTTATATAAATATTCACACCCCACACCTTGCATTCTCTTCATGGGAGGATAGTAAACATGCCAGTAGCCTTCAACATTTTTTTTTTTTCTCAGGTGTTTTCAAACCTGTAGAGGTCAGTAACATTTTACTTGAGATCATCTGACAATTCTCCCACTTTTCCCATGATGACTAATGGTACCAACTTGATTGCTTTTGTACACAGTCTCCTTTTATACCCAGTGGTAATCAAGGTGACTTCCAAACGCTTCCATTAACTTGCAGAGATTTATTGATACTACCAGATAACCACCAAAAGCTGCAGGTTTGCAGCTTGTATTCAGATATTTAAAGTCTAAAAACTGGGTATTTAGAATGTATCTGTTTTTCAAATTCGATATAAAAAATTGATGATAGATGGGCAAACACAGGTATCACTATTGCATTTGCTGAAAAATACTACATTTATGCCAGCTTGCAACTGGATGCACACACACATATATGCATACAAACACATACACATACAATATTTCATTTGAGGCGACACTATGGTTCCATTTATGCTTTCACACCACTACAGACTGCAATTCATACCAGGTTTGAGCTGAACACTGTCAAATTCATAATAGGATTCACTTCTGCTTTCTGTAAAATATGACAACCTAAGCACCTGTCACATCTGGATCAGTTTACAGTTGGTATCCCATTGCCAAGCATATGAAATATATGTATTGTTTACTGTGAAGAAAGTAGTTATATTTTTTTAGCCTCCAGTGCAATGTCAACAAGTTGATTTCCTAATGATGACTAACAGTGGCACCCTTCATTCGCTGTTAGCTGCTTATACCTTACACTATATTGTTATTATGACTATATATATGAATATGTTATTTATGACTGTATAGCCACATCAAACGGATACCAGAATCCGTGCCATTAAAAATAATACGTTTCTGAAACTAAGACACATTCTATTCTATAATTCTTACATCTGTTTGAAACATAATCATCCCAAAAAGATTATTAAGAACACCAGCTGAGAATTTGCCCCAAGGATTTTATTTGAGTTTTAAGTGTTTGCCTTGTAATTTATTTTTAATAATTTAGTACATTAATAATATTTTAGATTAGGATCATTCCACATCAGAATAAAGGACATAATTGAATGAATTATTAATTTGACTTCACCTTGCCTGAAAATGGGAACACGGTTTTCATTTCTGGTCATAAAACACAAAACACCAATTTGATACCCTAGAGGTTCAAAGTGATAAAACTCCCAGTGAACTCTGCTTTTAATTAGGGCTGACAGAAGGTATTTTTTTACTGTACCTACACTAAACAATACACAAGACTGATCTTAATAAAATATGTTCTGTTTCTGACTGGTCAAACAGGAAACAACCCTTAGATTGCACAACAGTTCAGATATGTGCTTTCTTTTGCTTTTCATTTGGAGGAATGCACCAGAAGTGATTTAGGATTAAAATAAACAAATAAATAAACAAAACAAAATGTACAGTGATAAATTAATCGTGTAACATAACACCACACCTTCATAAAAGCTAGGAAACGTCAAATCCCATGTATGTGCAGGAACAAACTGCCGACGGTCACGGATTGTGTCAATACATTGTGCTCCACTCAAGGTGAGATTATACACTAAAATAGGACAGAGAAACACACCTCCTAATCAACGATATTGACTCATGGTACAGTATATCTAAACAGGAGTAATGATTTTTACATGGACCTATAATGTTTAAAGGGCACCGAACAGATGGGCAGTGGAAAATTGATGAGTGGTTTAGGAGTCATTAGTAATAATGCATTCTGGCAGGAGAAGTGCTGAGCAACAACAATAAGACATGATTTGCTGTGCTTGCTGTCTTTTGGCTTAAAACAAGTTTTGAGGGATATCTCACTGTCCTGAAACCCCAAATTAAAGGATCGGAGTCGTGATATTCGAGCCAGCCCTGTGTGCATTGCATTTGTGGTCTGCTCTCCAAGTTCAATATACAGGAATGCAACAACACTATAGGAATCTGAGGGTCTCCAGCAGAGCACTGAAACAGATAGCTTAAGTTCTATAAATCATTTGAATTTTTACTAGACAGGTCTGATGTTACAATTTTCATGGGAACAAAAAAAAACAAAAAAAAAAACAGCATCCTTTAAAGTAACCGCAAGCTCTTCAGGAGATTTTGCGAAAAGTTAGTCCTTTAATTATATTGGCCCTTGATTAAATTGTGATTGTGCAATAAATCTCCATCTTAAAATATAATTAAAATAAAATACCACAACATAATTTTCTTTGTGATCATGACCCTCTTTAATTGATCAGTTTAATCTATATTAGGCAAGGAACTCTTTTTTTTTTTTTTTTTTTAAGATTCATTTTAAGGTTAATTTCAGTCAAGTCAATCAACACTTATGCAAAGCAGTTGTGGTACCAAAGGAAGATTGTTATGTAATTGAAAGAAAGCACCTTTCAAGTGGCTCTAGTTGAGCTTGGTCTTAACATGGAAATCATGAGACAGAGATGGAGAGAGTAGTAAAAAATTGTTAATACATTCATCAACTGAAGCAGTGTTATTAAATGTTTACTGAACTCAGTACCTACATAAATCTTGTTAGTTTGAAACAAAAGGCATACTTAATACAGATTAGATACACTTTCACAACATCTTGTGAGGTCTTTGAAGTAGAATATACCCCATGTGTTTGTTTGTTTGTTTGTTGGTTTACCCTATTCATATGTCTTTTTCAAAGTAGAAATGTTTATACTGTACACCAGAGACTGTCAGAGACAAGAGAAGGTCAGTGTTTTTTTGTTTAGTTTTTTCTTGGGTCTCTGTAATATGAACATGTAAATCTTGATTCAAGATTATAGCTAGATCTAAATGGGGAAATATGGTTGATCTCTGAATGGTTTTGAAAGACACCAATCTGGAGACGGTTATACTAATGAATGAATGCCTCTCTAGAAAATGAGTCTAAATGTGTTTTGAAGCCTCTTGTTCCTGTGCAAATCTTGCATTCTGCAATAATACAATTTAACAAATACTAGTGATATTTGTAGTTAATTTTACACTATTAAAACATCAATGCTAATAATTCAGGTTTACTCCATCAACAACAAAAAAAAAAAGTGACAATCAGCATGACAACCACCGTCCTGTGGATGTGAGGGAGAGGAACTATGCCTAAAGGGCTCAACCGAAGCCTACCAGTCTGAAGTGTGTATCTGACTTGCTAAAAAATCTACTTGTGTTAACTCGTGCAACCTAACTCCTCTTCTGAAGAGCATCTTCCTTTTGATTTCAGCAGCATCATCCTTGTAAAGCTTTCCAGGAGTTTGTTTCAACTGCTCTACTTCTGATACGTTTTGATTTCAGCCTTTGGCAGGTATGGTAGAAAACAAAAGCAGTTGACTCTACAACAAGAATAAGATGCATGATTTTTTTTCTTTTTTTAAAGAACAGTGATTAAACTTAATGTGTATTATGTACTTAATTATTTAATTACACGAAGGCTCCTTCTACTGCATGTACTAAGCCTGAAACTGATACCAATGGCAAACATATTCAGTTAGAAATACCAGTTTCTTCCCAAAATATATTGTTTTCCAAAATGTATTATTGTTTACCCATGTGCTTCATTACTGTGCACATAAAACCACCTCATACACCACATGTAAGAGAATGTGATTATAGCTATTACATCAGAACATACAAACATATTTCCAAACTAAAAATGTAGTTTCCAGTTAAATTAAATATAAAGAAGGAAATACTATGGTGCATCCCAGCATAGCAATTATGCAGTAAAGGCTGAGAGACTACACTCCTGACTGCAGTAAGGCACAAAGCCAACAAAAGGCTAAAGAAATTACTGTATTAACCTGCAATAGCACCTTAATTCTGATCTGAACCATTTCCTGTTATTCAGCCATCCAAAAAAAAGTAATATTTTGCTAAAAGATGTTATGATTTCATGCTGTGGATGAATGCCAACTAAGCCTGTGACACAAAGACACACAATTCAAATTCAATCTAAGATCGGAACCAAAGTCAGAGAAGACAAAAGCTTGAGAAAGACCTATAAATTATCTGGCAAGCATAGCTGAACTAAGTTCATTGTGATAGATGGAAAAAACACATTGCTCATTCTATTCCTCTAAAGGAGAACTCATTTAAGGTTTTTGAACTGAATATTTTGTGCAGCCTCTACTTCTAATTTAACCAGCTGTTAAATGTACTGCTTCTGTAGAAATTCTGCAAAGTTTTCCTCTCTGTAGATTGAGCAGGAAGGTATATTTAATTTGCTGTGCCTGTATATAAAATGGCCTGACTTGAGAAACATACAACATTTGATATATGTCGTCTCTAGTGTCCTAAATGTAACAAACTGACATTTCAGTTTATTTCTGGTTTTGTTTTACTTTCAGGAATTGAACACAAAGACTATACTCTTTCGATTAAACGGGCATTACACCCTCTTTCTACATTAAGATAGAAACAAAGAGTATGAGGTTTCATTCAAGTTGGGAAAATGTATTTCACAGTTTGCAGTTTGCATAAACACAGGGAGGTTTAGGCACAAATGGAAGTGAAAGTCATCACAGGTTCAAAATATGAAGCCAGATACTTACTTTGAAAAATAACAACAAAACATTTAATTTATAAAACATTAATATTTAGATGCTCAACACATATACTATACCTATAATTTATTCTGTCTTGTTAAAGGCATTTCATTGTGCACTTTTGTTTGGAACACCTGCATTGACCATATTGCATTTGTGTAATTGTAAACATTCAAACATCAGCCATGTGTAGGATTTCTCTCCTAAAGGAGTTCAGATGATCTCAATATCACAATACACATTATACCACTAGCACACTGCTAATTACAAACATATCCTGGGAGCATGTTATGTAGATCAGCTTGTTTCTCTGAAATCTTTAACAAGGATATCTGTTAAAGACATTGAATGACTTTTGCAATTACATCACAAACATGGTTATCATCATCTTTGGAAATGGAACTACAATTGCGTTACTTTCCTTCCTAAGCTTATTCTCTATATTTAAACAAGCTTTGGCAATGCATTTGTATTGCCTGAATTTCATGATTCTCAGGAATAATATTAAAAACAAAAGTTTAGTTTACCCTCCGGTATTACTTAAATAGAACTAAAATTGAATTACAGATTGTAAGATATAATGCACAGCATCCAACTGTGGCATTGTAGGCTCACAAATCGCCACAAATTGACTGATTTTCAGCTAATTATGAAAGGAAATTGGAGGCTGTTTAGGGCTTTAAAGTGTCATAATATATTCAGTATCTCGAATGGATTTTTGACTTTGTAGTAAATATTTATTATATATTTATCTCATCTGTCATATTTAAATTGAAATTAAAATATATATTTTAGACATGGTCTGTTTGCTTAGGATGTGTGTCTAATATTTGAGATGATTTTGCTACTGAACTCATTACCTTACAGGTCAGGTGTAAACCTAAAAACGTTTTTCAAGTTAATGCTTAAAAATACAACAAACTGGTTCGCTATTGCACATTGCAAATTAGCTTTGAGTGATAATGAAGTGTGTGCAGTTCATGCCATGTTAATTCCAAAAGTAATCAGCAAAAGTTACAGATGAGATCATTACAAACCTCTACAGAAATGTTTTTCGTCGTATATAGGAAAGCAATATAAAATTCAGCAGATAAATTCACTGCAGCATTGAGTTCAGATTTACCCTTTGAAATACATAAACACAAAAAAGTAATCAAGAAGGGAGACTAAACAACAATAAAAAACATGTATTTAGGTTTATAGTTTGGATGGATTGATGGATAGATGGCTGACATAGATGAGATTAAATAAACAGATCGATCAGGGGTCTGTCTGTATTGTGTGATATGTAGGGAAAAGGTGAAACGAAATGAAATTTAAGGCATTACCCCAGAAATTTTGCATAGAGACATATCTTCTGTATTAAGAAAACCTATATGTTGTAGACGGTGTATGTTCTAGATAAGTAAAACAGGGATATATGTATTTCATTTGCATACAATTAAGTAGATAGCCCACTATTACTGCAACTACAAACTAACACTCCTAATAAACTAATACTGTTTTGTGGTGCAATACGTGATTTAATTTATTTACTTATTTATATATAGCTCATATAAATGTTGTCTGTGGCCTGCTATCATACTGGACACATCAGTAAACAAGATTTCTCACATCAGAAACAATAGCCCAACAAGCAGAAGTTTCATAAAAACTCACCATGCCGAGATCAGGATAACAGAACAAAGTCAAATGAAGGAACACAAATGGTCAGTCAGTGCAAAGGGTATAAGACAGAGCAGCCTCCTGTGTTACATGCCCAGAAATGTAAAGCAAGTCTGTCCAATGTCTTTGTTAAGAATGGAAGATGAAGTGATGAAAAATAAGGGCAGGGTAATACATTATATGTTCAAACCACAGTACACATTTTAGGGAGAGAAAAAGTGTAACACTTTTGTGATGTTTATAATGATGGCACAAATACCTTGTAACAAATCCTCGTTCAAAATCAAATGAATATCAACCTTCTAATCAATCAATTGCCGTATTCAAGGCCAATATTCTGAGCAACACTAATTTACTTATTTCTTGAAAGTGCACTTAAAAATGCATGTGGAAAAAGGTACCTTTACATATAATTTAATAATAGAGGGAAATGTATTATATTTTCCTCATTGAGACAAGCTAGAACCATCTGTCTCTATGCTACATTACTTTATTCGTTAATTAGATCGGAGAGTCGGTTGGGAGGTTCAGGGATTTGGGAGGTGTGAATTTGATTACATTCTATTACAACTGGAATGAAAACGCACACAACTGTCAACATTAGACTACATATGTGAAAATACACTGTCTATCCTAACAGATTTCACAGCTTTATTAAGCAGTGCCTTAGCATGAACCTTGCCGTAATCATTTCAGTTTAGTGGATTAACCATCAGAAGCCTTAAAATACAGAAATCCATGCAGTGAACAGGCATCGGACCTTACATCATGCTTTGACTTCAGGTAGAGTCTTAGTTTCATTTAGGCCTAATTAGTTCTTACTTTCTGATTTTCAACTGAAAAATTGCTTCCCAGCTATAAAGTGTTGTAGTTCGATATATATATATATATATATATATATATATATATATATATATATATATATATATATATATATATATATATATATATATATTTTTTTTTTTTTTTTTTTCTGCATACCTAGGTATGGGAGGAAAACAAAATCAGGGCAACATTTTGCAATGGGTACACATACAGCAAGACTAAGATGAGATGAATGAAGTGCAGTACATTTTATGGTTCAGGTGTAGTTGTGATTTTGTCCTCAAAACTAAATTATTCCCACATGGGAATTTACAGACTTTACAACGTGGAATGATCCATCGTTATTTCAGATAAATGCACAATTAGAACTTTATAAAAACGGTATGTACCCGTCCAAAATTTATCTTACAGTTATCTTACATGTTTCCATAATTGTATGCTGCCTTGTGTAACAAGTATTCACCATACAGTGCTGAAATTGAGTTGACACTGATGTCTGTCAAGAGAATTCTTTGACATTTTCTTTGTAAGATGCTTCCTAGACTTGTCTTTCAGTATTTTTTCATATTGTTTTTTCATTGCCTGGCAACTGGTCTGTCTTTAGTGATACAGTATGCTGTTGGTACATATTTACCTGATAATGCTTTTAACAACTCAGTCTACATAAATCTTTGAACTGAATTTAAATCTAAACAGCGTTATTAAATAAACTCTTAACTACCACCACTATGCCATAGCAAGCCCAATACATTCTAAGCACAGCACAAACTACTCCGTGCAATGAAATAAGAGCTAGACGATATTTGATGTGACTTCAAATTCTGATTGTCTCCATTTTAAAATGTTATGTACAACTGGTGCTATTCTCAGTTGACTTCAAATGTGTGTAAGTGATGTGTTTGTCACTGTGGGACATTACAGGACAACCGCAAGCCAGCCACTTTGGGATTTGGCTTTCTAATATCACAGACTCAATCTCCACAATGGTCAACATTGTGGCAACATCTTACTTAAATACAACAGAAAAGGAGAATCAGCTTTCAATTGGATACATTTTACTCCTTGCATAAGAGCGTTACAGGGGCACTCTACTAAATTAAAACTGCACAATCTTGCCTGGAACTGTCCTCTACTGCAAAAATGTATAAAAATGCAATATATACATATATATATATATTTTTTTTTTTTTTTTTGGGGGGGGAGAGTTAAATGGTCCCTAACCAAGTCTACATAATTTAGCTACATGTAAATATTTACTTTCTATGGATACATTAAATATTTTATGGTTGGCTCATCCCATCTCAGAAACATTGCTTTGTTCTTTATTTGAAATCCTCAGAATCACCATGGCCAACTAGAGGACCAAATCATAGAAATAAAAACACTGCAGGGTGGACCACAAAATACAACATAAAACAGTTGACCAAAAATAATTTTAGATGCAAGGCATTGTCATTTCTTAAAAAAGCACAGTAAAAGTTTAAGTAAAGGTTGGCTAGGTTCTAATACAAATACATCATACAGAGAAACATTAAATGGTCCACAATTAAATCACGATTCAGTATATTTATCAAATTGTTTGATTGTTTCCATTTATTAAGTTCTTGGATGACAACGCCGGCTTTGCAAATTGACAATGTTGATGAACACATTTTTTTGTATAATAAATAATTCGATTGTGTATTTCATTTTTACATTTTCATTTTATATGAAATATTTTTTTTTGTATTACATTTCTTTACACAGGGATATAATGGAGACAGAAATTGCCCTAGCAGTGTATTCATACTGTTTTGTTGGTACTAAAAATATTTGAGGAGATTTGCTGAATAAACATGTGTATGGGGTTCTCTTAAGAAGGGAAATATATTTAATAAAGTGCGATATTAAAAATAAATAAACAATCTTGAAGTTTACTGGTCTTCCTACTTCAGTCTCTAAAGTACATAAACTGAGTATGCCCCACCTTTGCAGTCAGAATCAACTTACAGATTCTGCACCGAAACTTGGTTGCAACTCTCCGGTAAATGATTGCAGATATGGAGAATGAGATAGGCAGTGTGGTGCAAGATGTAGTAATTCAGTGCTCGCACACACAGTAATAGTATTAGATATTTGCTCAGAAGAAAAATGTTATCCGATAACAGTTTTTAATAACAGGACACACAATTAATGTAACGGAAATTATGTGGTGATATCTGCCTAAATTCAAGTGGCAACAGGTGGGAAGAGGAGTAAATCAGGCAAAGAGTTCAAGCGCCAGTATATGTGTGTGTGTGTGTATATATATATATATATATATATATATATATATATACACACACACACACACACACACACACACACACACTGTTGATATTTTAATTTTCGGTTGAGGAGTTATTTTATTGCGGTCTGTGAAGTCATTCAAGAGGTGGAGGTCATTTGCAATCCATTCACATTTTAAGAAAAGAAGAAAGCAACAATAGAAAACACAGTCAACTTTTTTGGGGGGATTATTATTATTCCACAGCTCAATTTTAATTTTAGATGGAATTTTCAAATTGACATTTAAATGGTGGCAGGGCATTCTCATTTTATGCCATGCGAAACGGCCTCAGAAAATGTACAATTATGCTGTCATCCTTAGTGCTCTGTGTTGGACAGAGTTTAATTATTAATGTGTTTCCCTCAGAGAATGACTCGATCATGTCACAACTCTAGACAAATACAGCTAATGCAAAATCATAAAATATTCACTTGAATACTGCTGATCTGACAGGAAATTAATTCCAAGAACAATTTTTGGTATTACCAGAAAATTAGTTCTAAGCGCCTAAGACTGAAATAAATGTGTTCATAATCTGCTCAAGGGTAATGTTCTTCTTGCAAACCAGTGGTATCTTCATAAATATTACAGATCTTCAATGTAGTCTCACTTATAGGTACATCTAAAATAAACGCTTTATTTGTATTACACTGGATGTTAGTCTACTAAATATCACAAACAATGATTAAACAGCAGATGGTTTACAGATGGTCTTCACAGCATAATGATGGTGGGTATACACACAGACACACATGTGCATGTACACAAATATGCTTAAAAAACACTCATTCTACACATTAAGGTATATCTGATGTGTATGTGTGTACCAATAATGAAATAATACAATATTATAGAGTTTTAAAATAGAGTTTTGTATCATGTAATATGTATTGTTTATTTTAATGTACTTTTCACTTTTCAACATCACTGTTGTCTTCCTAAAAATAACTGTTATGGTTGCATCATAGTTTAGGAACATGTGAGAAAGGACTAGCACAGGACCAGTCCTACGTTTTATATTTTGGATCATGTGCACAGCTAAATCCTTTACACTTTTACCAAAGATGACCCCTTAAACAACACTCACTGCTCTCGTGTAACTGCAACTCCCTAATCCCTTAAATTCACTGCACCCCAGAAAGAGTTCAAAGAGGAATATTGCCATAGAAACAAGATCAACAATCCAGACTGAGAGAGACCCCACAGCTATGTGTTGGCAATCAAATAAGCTTGTTACAGACGCTGAGAGAGAGGGGGGGGAAGGCATCATTTCAAGTGTGTAAGATTCCACAATAATATACAGAAGAGTATTAAAGGAATTCAGTAGTTTGGCCGACCTGCTATAGAAGCAGGTGGAAGACAGTAGTGATGAAATAATGGAGTTAAAGTGGCCTTAGCCCGCTTGGATGAGCGAAGGACAGCCTGGCCAAAAGGACGAGGCCATCAGATCCCCCCGGCGTGGTGGAGGGAACCAAGGAGCTGCTGCACAGGGGTAGACTGGGATGTGTGCTTAATACTTTAAGCAAGACGGAGCATGACAGCGGCACTGTGTGAAGAGGACAGGAAGATTGTGACGTGGTATTGGTGATAGTGAGAGTACGTGAGAGTGTATCTGATTGGTTGGAGTTTGAAAGGCACAACAGTGCTAAAAAATGTATTGAGAAGAGATATAGCCAATAGCATATTCAGAGTGCTTGCTAAAAATATACTGATAAGTTGCTAAGGTATTTGAGGATAAGCAGTTAGCTCTTAATTTATTCTTTACCCTTCTGAAGCCCACATATATGGATTCTCCTCCCCTTTCCATCCACTCACCGTTCAATATGCCAAACCAACCTACAAAAACAGGCATATGTAAGATAAGATATACCCATTTTAATGTACTCTTCAGTATTCACATTTAGATTATCAAAAAAATAAAAAGTCTGTAACAAAAATAACCATGAATATTTTAAATCATGTTTAATTCTTAACTAACATATTTAGAGATATTTAGACTAATCATTGGCACCATACATAACATTCAGTGATTACAATGATAATGACTATTTCCTCTTTTGTAAAAATATGGGAATTCTACATTCTGATCCATGATATAAAGGTACAGTTGAATGCTATCCTACATTGTTCAGAATATTTAGAAAGGAAAAGTAAAGTAATTATGGGGAGATAATGTTGAAAGTGCAACAATTTTAGTTAACTTTTTTGGAAAAACCACACATTTTCTTAATACAGAAACATTAATAAATGTTTTTTTATTATTATTATTGATTTTAAAACAGTGTCTAATCTCTTTTTTGGCATTGAGCTTCATCTCTTTCGCTTTTTACCTGATTTTATTTTAGAAGAACTCACCATCTTGAAAATGGGATTTAAGGCCTCCATCCCCCCAAACATTCACACCCTTTTATTAAATGACATCCCAAAAGGATTTTTGTAGTGCTTTACTCACATCAGTTAGGTTCATTATTAATTCAGATGACTATATCACCTTGCCTAATTTATTGCAATCACTAATTTCACAACTGGGAAGCGCAGGATGTTTAATGCTATATCTTGACCACATAGCAATATAATTGCTTTCAAAATCACATTCACTTGGTGCTCAAATCTCTGTGGGCACTTTAAGGTTCCTGAAAGCTGAGAATGTCCTGCAGCACTCCCCCCACCGCCATGTTCCAATGCTGCACTTTGGATAGTCTGCAGTGTGTTCATATTGTAATGCATTTCTCAGACTAACTTTAAATATATATATATAATGTGGTTATCATGTTAGAAACCAATATTTGTTTGGTAAACAGACCTATATTTTTGGTACTTCTGACCCTTTGCTTTTATACGTAATATACTTTGTATAATCAAGTTAACATGGGACCACCATAAAAACACACTTGCCATTTCAGAGTCTTTTGTCTTAAGAATAGTTTGTAAGAATACATAGATTTTTTATTCATGAAAAAATTTAGAACACATTAGAACAATTTCTCCACATTAAATTTAACTAAAATGTACTTACATCATATACAGCACACAAGTTAATTATTAAGAGTAAAAAAAATGTATCACTGAAACAAAGTAATTCTCTTGATTGATCATCTTAGTTACTCACAAAAATGATTGGAGTTCAATTTAACATCTACCATTAAACGAGGTCTCCGCACACTCGTACATACCATACTTTTTTCTGCAAAATATCTGCTCAATCATGTTTGTCTAATATATTAAAATAAGTATCTATTTATCAGAAATGGGTATTGAAAGCATGCCTAATGTGGAATATCTTAAAAACACATGTTTAGACACAGTTTAAATTGTGCCAAAGGTTAAATCTGTCCCTTATGATGTCCCCTGATACAACTAGCTTGATATTTTCTGAACATTACCAAACTATTCTCTGAAAGCTTTGTGCTGTTGTTGCAGAAAACGTGACTTGCTTTCAAATGGAATCTTAAAGTTCCATGTTTTTACCAGACATCCCGTTACAGGATAACCCTCGGGTGAAGAAAGAATAATGTATGGAAAAAATGTATAATGAATTTAAATGGTGGCATGAAAAATATTAACATCCACTATCACTGTTAACTTTACTCAACACAGCCCCGAATGCCTACGTCGTTAGGCTATAGCGCACACGTGCATTTCTCATGTAAAGTACAGCTGGAAAACATTAAAATCCATCAGGAAATGCAATTATGCTAATGAAGTGAAGTGAATAAAACTATAAGAAACACATTGGAAGATCAACAAAGAATCTCCAATAGGAAACCATTTTAATGCCATCATGTGCATATCTAGGAGAATCAAATTACCGTAAAACCGTAAAACCCAACAACGTAAAAGAATATGCTGGATGGGGGTGGGGGAGTGGTTTCTGAAAGCTTATCACCAGTACAGGAATTAAATCTCAGTACTCGACACCTTTCGAAATGCAAAAACTGATCTTTAGAAAGGAAAAAAAAGGCAGACTGAATCAAAGCATCATCTCACTTAGCAACAGCAAATTTCAAACATTTAATTTAATGTTTTTGTTGTTGTTGTTCTTTGCCAGAGGCTTATTATGTCTGCCCAATGGAAATCCAACATCAAATGTTTGTTTTGAGATTGTTTTGATAGGCAAATTAATTGAAGCTTGCACTTCTATTAGCAAAACAGTGGTTTGTCTAGTGTTGGAGGACCCACTGTGAACACCCTCATATCATACCTTGTGTTATAACCATATTGTGCAAATACTTTTCACTCCTTTAAACAAATGTATGGATGAAAGTGAAGGCTATGATGTTTCACTTTAAGTTTCTCAGAGGCCCCAGGATGGTATGTTCATGTCTGAGGATGAATCTAACAATCACATAACTCGATAAGCTTCTGAAAACTGTTCTGGAAGACAAATAGGACAGAGAATGCTTCTACAGAGAAAGAACAATTGAATTCTGGGTCACACCAAGATCGTGGCACATATTTCTTATGAATTAATGCATGAAGGAGGTACATCTGAATACATCATATACTTCCTCCATATTCAGATTTTGATCACACGTGTGACAGTTAAGGTAAGGGTTAGGGCTTACACATGAGATCAGCATCAGTTATTCAGGTGTTCTTCCTGTCGTACTCATACATTAATTCATGAGGAATATGCTGGAATTATTAGTAAGAATTGCGCTGGAAGTGTTACTGAATTGTGTATTTTATTTTGATAGCACGCCCAAGGAAAATGTATTAATTAAAAATAAATAAATAAATAAATAATGCAGTACAGCCTAAGGATGTACTGCCATCTACTGTTTATACAAAAAGTGAATATTAAAATTAATAAAATCTAATTATGTGATGGTACTGCTTCAGTATAAAATGTGTCATACCACTTGTTTATTTTTCCTCTTCTATTATTAAAATCTCTGTGGTCATCAAAACCCCAGAAAGTAAAGCAATAAATGCAACAGCTATTTAACACATAGTGTTAGGTGATGCCCAACAAAGGAGGTGAAACCAACATGCAGAAATGTTCACCTTCACGAAATTGGTTGTCCAATGGTTGTTATTGTATCATACCTTATCTCTCTTGCTTTCTTTCTAGGTACAAGGGATCTCTGTACCAGAGCTGTCTTATATGTTTCTGCCTGTAATTTAAAAAACGTGGATTTATCTGGAGAATTTACTGGTCTAGAGCCCACAAGACACCATACTTATCCAGTGGACTTGATTGAATGCCACATTGGAATGGAATTCAATTGTAAACTGTCAAAACTGAGAATGGTGATGAATATGCCATGAAGAATAAAACCCTTCAGGGCTCTGGCTGTGCTTTCCATTCCTAAGCATCTTACGTATACAAGCACCATGAGTCTCTGTGATTTACAACAGCATCGAAAAAATACCATGATTCATACACTTCACACACATTAATTTGTACCTTTTCAAAAAATAAAAGTACAAAACATTTAAAAATGAGATCAATCAGCCACAAAATGTACCTGACATAAGTATAGTTGGTCAAAGTCTCCCTTGCACCTAGCCCCCCAAATTTTGTTTTAAAATAAAATACAACTAAAACACTACATTGAACAGTAGAAACGTGCTGGATGTAAAATGACAATAATTTTTCTTACTGTGTGTGGCAATCCAAGCCTAAAATCCAATTCCCTTTTCTTATACAACAGGAATTCCATAAAGTATGTCTATGAAACCTTTACTTTAAAAATATATAGGCTATTTAATGTATACACTCAACACTATATCATTTACTGTAGGCATTTATATTGTTAGCAAATGCACGTCTGTCATTTATCACAAAGATTATATGCAGTCTCAACCTGAGGTCTTATAGAGGAAATACTTTGTTTTACTTTTTTTATTTTCAGAAGGCCTGCCCAGTTCAACTGCATACCTTTGGTGCAATACAGAACTTATAACATATTGCCCATGTACCCAAATAGATGTACATTATGGCAAGTTAAGATACATTCCGAAAATGTGCTTCATAAAGTGCCAATGTAATGGACTGATTCATACTTTTTTACAATCTGAAATTAAATAATGCTGGTCAAATGCTTAATAGGATACAAATATCACAAGACGCATCTCTTCCGACAGCACTTGTAATATTAGTCCTCTATCCCTGCTAGATAGCACTTCAGCTTATTATGCTCCTCGCGTTCTTGATTGTTTTCCTCCTTGCTCCCTTTCCCGTAGCCCTCGTCTGTAACCCTACATCTTGACAGCACTTAGCTTTCACCGTCTAGGATGTAGGAAGTCTCTTACTGTACTTGTGTAAATTGTAAATTGGAATTTGTAAAATGTATTATTTTGAATTGCTATGTTTTAGCTAAGTTGAATTTGTAATGATTGATGCCTTGTACTTCTCTGTATTTTTGCACTTACGTTGTAAGTCGCCGTGGATAAGGGCGTCTGCCAAGAAATAAAAATAATAATAATAAATAATAATAATAATAATAATAATAATAATAATAATAATAATAATAATCACAATCTGAAATAGTTTTAATTACAGGAATTTACACTTAATGTATCAGTACAATACACAGGAATAACAACATTGGATTATGTTGATCTTTTTTCCATGGGCATCTCCTCAAGTAGGCTAATTCATACAAGTCAGAAATAAAGACTTAAAAGAAGAGTTGTGTTTGGAATAAAGAAATAACAGGCAATTGTGTTCAAAACTAGGACGTGCTTATCTAAAAATAAGTAATGTATACATTTATATTTAGAATAAGAAAAAAAACTAAAAAAAAAAAAAAAAGTAGAAGAATTGCAATATCCCACAGAAAGCTTGATATTAAAACTACATTCACCAAATACTTTCCCAAATAGTAAAATTTGTAGATCAAACTTCTTGGCATTATTTGCAATATATTGTAACCAAAAATGACTGAATACAAAATTTGTATACTATTACCAATAGTAAACTAATGACTTGACATTAGTACATTTTGTATTAAAGCTTCTGCTCAGAAGAATATTTTGACATGTTTTCAAACTATATGACATTTTATTTGAAAAGCTAATGATATTCTGCACAGGCACAGTCTGCACATGCCTCCTTATATGAAAAGGGACTCGATATCAAAATGGTGAAAGTGGGCTTGCAGATGTTACTAGGTAGCTAGCCAAACCACCAGGTCCAATAGGTATTCGGCTGTACTCATGGTTCTGTGAGAAAACAGTATTATTTTAGTTGGAAAGATGTGGAAGAAATCTTGGGATGCTTGGTTTCCAATTGTAATTAACCCGTGTGGTTTTACTTTAACAAGATTATTATTGTATTGTATAATAATCCTAAGTAGCATCTAGCAAAAACTTGTATCTAGATCCAACTCCCGACAAGTAAAGCTCAGCCAATCAAATACAGGTTATGCCACTGGTCAGGTGATTTCCAGCACACCCATTAACAGCACTGAAATGAGCGAATACCTCCAAAACTGAGTGACACAATCAGCAGAAGAACATTTCTGTGGCACAATATAGTTACTTATGAATCAAATTAAACTGTTCAGCATAATCACTCATTTGACTTTCAAGAAAAAAAATATGGTATTGAAAGAATAAATCTGCTCCCTTCTAGGCTACAAATGCTGAAAGAGATTATAGAACAAATCCTGTGCTCCTTGACCTGCGATTAAACATGGCAGCTAATACTGAAACAGAATAGGACACTAAATGTGATTCAGTTCAGATTTCATCAACAAGACTGTGCCAATATACTGAAACTGATGAATGACATGACAAAGAAAGCAGTGGGGAATTTAAACGAAGACCTCGAGTGTTCAGGTGAAATTGAAGATGCTATATAGTTCCCAGCTATACAGAAGTAGAATAGGCAAAAGTAGAATGAATAAATAAACACGGCTCTGGAAGAAATTAAGCGACCACTGCAAAATGATCAGTTTTGCTGTTTTTACTATATATAGGTATGTGTTTGGGTAAAATGAACAATTTTGTTTTATTCTATAAACTACTGACAACATTTCTCCCAAATTCCAAATACAAATATGAATGGAATGGAATGGCTGCCATACATGTAGTGATGCTGATTTAAGAAAAAAACTGCAGTGGTCTCTTAAATTGTTTCAGAGCTGTATATAAATAAATAAAAAGCTCCAGGTGAAGCATTGTTGCATGACAGAGTAAAGCCCATAAGAAAAATCACACCCTTCAGGTCTGGGCTTTAACACACACAATGGAAAGGGAATGGGATTCCAGTATGTAGGATCAATGTAATCAATCATGATTAAACATGAACATCCAGTTCAAAAGCAAAAGGACTAGCCAGCCCTGTTTTGATTTCACTGGCCTGCAAGCACTCATGGAATAAGATGGGTCTTCATAAGCTTTACTTGGACCTTTTCTGTACACTGGCTGTATTCTTCTGAACTTCTTCTGCAATGAGTTTAATACATATACATTAAACTATGCTACACGTATTTATCAATTATTTCTTACAAGTTTTCTAAGGGTTTTCTGAAGGTGTTTGAAGATTCAACTTGATTGAATGGCATTTTTACATTGCCATTACCATAGTTTGTCGAAGTTGAACAAACAACCCTGACCTTCCTAAGCAAACATACATTATGTATTATTTGTATCATATTACAATTGCCATTCAATGCCCTATACACTCTCTTCCATAAATTGTAAAACTATGTTCTAGCTAGTACTATGAGGTCAACTGACTGGATTGATTTACAATTGGATTAAGTAACACAGTACTTGGTTAAAAATCATAACAGAATGCATGTCTGCCAACGCAGGCCAAAGATACTTTAGCTCCAGGTTGTCATTATTTTACTTGACAATAAATAATACTTTAGAGTTCTTGATTTAATGAAGACATCCTGGACTATCAATGATGACCTGTAGTTGGGAACCATAGATCCATTTAATTGATTTTAAATATTCTACTAATCTTCCCTTCTTTTAAGTTAGATTTTAAACACAGCCAGGCGTACATACAAGCTTCACCTCCCATTCACATGCAATCAAACCGATAGGAATGGGTAACAGCTGTTGATGCTACCCGTTCTGTATAGAATTAAAGATCAGTGGTTTAAAGAGAAGTTTTGTTTATTTCAGCAGGATGCACAACACCACAAAGTAAACATTTGCCTTCTTTTGGTTTTGGCATTAGATCTCAAAATGAAATCTTTTGTCACACTCCTTCATCAGCACAGTTTAGACATACATGCATGCAAACTGCACTAATCGGAATGACTATGGGCTTTGTTTGTTTCTGATATAGTTTACAGATATTTCCCAGACTTTGAAACTGTAGCCAGATATTGTTATTGTTATGTGTTATTGCAAAATATAATTATATTATTTCAGTGTTTAATTTGTGAGCTATTGAGAATGTGAATAAACAAACATTGGTAGGATCCTCTTTTTTTTTTTTTTTTCTTCTTCATTATCGTTCTCTACAACCGGGGTCATCGACTCCAGTCCTCAAGGGCTGTAGAGTCTTCTGCTTTTATTTTTACTTGAGCTCTTAAATACTTCATTTATCTAATTCAATTAATTCAGAGTTCCAAAGCAGGCTTTCATTTAAAGAGACAAAGAAAACCTTCTGGACTTGATTAGTGGAGTTGAAGACTCCAGTACACCTTATTATTGCCTTACTATTTGACAATCCCTGTACGTGAAGACTCTTCAGCAGTATAATCTGCAGCTGCAATTCTCTTAATATGCATGCAGTTTAGTGTTGCTTTAAAATGAATTTGAATAATACAGAATCTGTTTTTCATACTCTGCAACAACAGCAAACAACTTTTTTGTAATTAAAAACAACCACACCACCACCAACATTTAAAGAGAGGACATTTGGATTTCTCTGCTACAAGTTTCATGGGTTACATATTTCTTGTGTGACCAGCGAAGCTATATTTGTAAACTTTTCAGTCAGACAGATTAATTAGTTTATCCTGGAACTAAATCCAAAAATGTCTGTAGATCAATGCCAAATGTAATATACATGCATACTACATAAATAACTGTATATATGCAATTAATTAACTATTGGCAACAGACCAAGTAACACATCCCTGTAAACTTGGCCAAAAATTTAATTTCCAGTGCATTTGCATTGTATGCAAACAAAAGTATGATATTCTTATACTCTGAGTTTAATGGAGTGCTTAATGCCTTGCAGAATGTCTGAAAACACCTCCAGCAAAGACTATGTCTGCATTGTGTATCTGTGATCGAAAGTTTTAGACTGCATCCATTAGCCGTCTGCATCACTTCAGGGGAACATAACTCTGATACAGATATTTTATATTAAAAAGGAGTTAAAAAAAGAGACAAAAACCAGTTACTTAAGAACAGAAACAGAACATTTACATCATTGCAGCCATGATCTAAAAGTTCAGTAAAGGACGCACTTTGACAAATGTGAAAGAACATGGAAAGGGTAATAGAGACTTCTGACAATTACTATCCATAAAGGATATGCAAGATGGATTTTTAAGCCTCTGTGACATTCGCCCATGAAGCTGTTTTAAAGAGGCTGATAAAGGTAAAAGAGTAACACATTAGCATTAGGTTTTCATGGGTCCTGAGTGTCAAGCTGCTGTACATGTGAACGACAGCAAAATACCATAGGTAATGTTAGGTTAATGATGTAACCCCTAGCTGCCTGAAAAAGAAAGTATACGGTATATTAAACCACCACTAGAGGAGCAGGTTTACAAAGCTACAACTCAAGTGCTGGGAATTGTTTTGGAGGGTCCCCAGACTGATGTGGACATTGCTCTCAAAGGGGGGTAGATTGAGCCTCATAAAATATCTGTAAAGAAAGTTAGATTTTCCATTATATAGAACACCTACTAATATTTTGATTATTGCTTTTAATTATAATAACAAACATATAATCATTTTTCATTGAAATGTATATCATACAAATCAAAGGGAGATTAAAAGTTGTTCAGAATTCAATGTAAATGTGAAAATCTCACAATCAATAAAGCATACAAGTCAAGTATCACAGCGGCAAGTTGTGATGGTGAAGCCTACGGTTATGTTGTGTGTAGAGAACAGAGAGGAAGCAGAGGCTGACAATGGTGTTGGTCAAACACTAAATAATTAGGCATCTCAGATTCAGCCAAAACATGTCAAATGAAGTACAAATGAGACCAGTTAGCTATACGTCACATACTTGAAGAGCTATTAACTCTGAGTACACATTGCAGTTA
The DNA here is from genome assembly GCF_036373705.1 of Amia ocellicauda. NCBI lineage: Eukaryota > Metazoa > Chordata > Actinopteri > Amiiformes > Amiidae > Amia > Amia ocellicauda. The sequence continues at coordinate 10,479,915 of NC_089868.1, read as the reverse complement.
GCAAGACTGAATTAGACTTCAATCCTAAATCATTTGGGTTTAAATGTAATGTAACGGCACCGAGTCAAATCAAAGCGGTGAGATAATGAATATGTTAGGCAGGGATGACACTTGCTTTTGAGAAGAATCAAATTCATCACTTTTTGGAAGCTCTTAAGTCAAGCTTAACTTTTCACCGGTCAAAATCCGTCGACTGTAAATAAAATCAGATTCAGTAAATGCCAAAACATACTGTTAAAAAATCTGAAACCAAGCAGAAATGTGAGGAGTTATTTATTTTAATGAAATTTTAACTCCTATATGAATGACAACACAGTTGGAGATGGCATAAATAAAACATATACCCTATTAGAGGTAAGAATGTCTTGCCTTGCTAATGAGCCTCCATTTTCAGCACATTTAGGCTGTTTTTCCTTTATTCTAAAGACTTATCAAATCTTTACTTGAAAACTGCCTTCCAAGGTGAATAGTTAAAAACAATCAAGGAAAGTAGCCCACTGAACTACACGATATGTGACTAATATAAAGAATAATAATTTATGTAAACCTCAGCTAACACGCCTTAAAATGCATTTCATATACATTTCAAGCCAATGTGTTGAAATGGTGTCCAGATTTTCCAAAGTATGGTGGATACACCGCAAACAAGACAAAATAAAAATGTAACAGGAAATAATGTCATAAAAATTAAAACTGCAGATGAGGAACTGTCACATAATTTGAAACAACACTGTACAAAAATAAAGATTCAAATCAAACTGTGAATGACAACTAATGTCAATAAAGGAAACAGCAAGGACAATATTTGATGAATAATGAATGTTCTTGATTTGTATGATTAATATGTTTGACACAGAATTACTGAAGAACGGAAGAATAGATTTGAATGTTACCATCTCATTAAGTCTATGCCCCCACACTGAGCTGTCGGTATTTTGCCACAAACAGAGCAGTATCAACACAAAGACAAAAAGCATCATTTGAAGCATTTTGCACACACAAATATTTTCCCAGTGTCAACAGACAAAGGCTGAGTATAGTTTTCATGTAGACTGAGAGCAGTAATAGTTCTACATCATGAACCCTGTCTGATGAGAAAGTGCTTCAACGAAAACCGATAATCATTTTGCACACAGAGCATTTTCCTTTCTACTCTCCATACCAAACCTACTGTCACAACCCGCAAAATGAACAATTTGAATGTGTTGTTTTCATGTCGCACACATCCAAGTTCCACAGAACCTCAACACAGTGTTAGCAGGCTGTGCAGTGTACTGCAAAGCACTGTAGTGCAATGTTCCCTTATCCAGGAATGGGCCTGAATCCAAAAACAAGATATATTGTGAAGAGTATTTTACTTATGGCTCAAATTATGGCAACATATGCATTGGTCAGCTGGGCAGGTTTTATGTATTGTAAGCCCTAGCAGAGTTGTAGCAAAAACATGTTCTATATGCATTTAGTCCTTGCTCAACATTTTACATAATTTTCAGAATGCAGCATTTCGTTTGATCACAAACAGAACGGACACGCGATTAGGATATTACCCTCAACAAAGTTTACATTGAAACATTTGCAAAACCCTCTACTACCTGTCTTCACTTCATAAAAATAAAATACAAGAAGAAAGATATAAAAAATAGCATATTTGTTAATGCACATCATATAATAGTGCCAGACTTTCTCATCTGGTAATGGTTTACGGAATCGGACTCATAATTGGAGAGCAATTTCACCAAGTCTGGAAAAAAGGCCACACTGAAACAATGAGGAAACCACAACGTTAAGGCACTTGCAACTAGAGCTATCATTATAAAGTTGGCAACTTTGCTATACTAAATATTCAACAAAAATATAAAGGACTTGATAATGATAACTGCAAAACCACATATGAAAAACAGTTTAAGATGATCAACTCATTCATAAAGTATTTATATTATTTCTAACATTTAGTAAGATCAACACAATCAAAACAAGAGCATTTCTTTAAAATATAACGGGTATTTAATGAAAATTGAAAAATGAGTTAATTTATAAAGTACATTATAATGACGCATTACCAGTGCACAGTGGACTAGATAGATATATGAAAGATTCATTTAAATCTATTGAAAGTGCTGAAATGCTTTAGGAAAAACATTCACACATGAATCAATAGGTAACTGGACAACACAGAGCTTTAGCTTTAACCATGGAGAAATTCTTTACTTTAAACGCAAGCAAACGCAAACACGACGAAGATCAATTACAAAACCTAAAGCTACACTGCCATGCAGTTAATACAGTTCAGGGTTTACAATCAATACAAAAACAAAGAGTACTTATGTAGCGTAAATTAGAAAATCGACTTCAACTTCTTCACTCTTAAAGGAAGCTTAATGGTGTTTTGTCATGTTACAGTCAGATGTAAGATTACACTATTACAAGATTAAGAAAATGGCGTACATTCAAATATGAGGTTTTGCAAACTGCTTGAAAATGGATTGCATATTAAAATTGTATGTGTTCCTACTGAGCAGATACTATTAATAGTCCAGAAGTCCTTATATGGTCTTTTCTATGTGTAAAAGAACTTCATTAGAACCGAGATTAACAAAAAGGATTATCCTTTTAATAAGAATTCTACTACTCTTGCATCTTTCTCTCCTAAGGTTCAAACTCCCCTCTTGCAAAATAAATGAAAATAAAATCCCTCTTATCCATAAAGAGAAACCTGCAAGTTTTAATATAGAAAAGGTCGGAACATTAAAAATGTCAGTGATTCCATTATCGGCATTTTGGTCATGGCTGCTATTGTGCCGTCCTATCTTAACAGAACACACAGCAGGGGATCTATCTATATACAAACATGGAGTCTGCCCCAGGCATGGGTATAATATAAAAAAAGGACTGAACGATGAACACGGCGCTTCTGGTATCTGATCTCAATGATATTCTCTATCATTACTCCTGACTAGTGCTCAATGCTAACGTTACTAAAACACTGTGACCGTAATACTGATTATGTAGTGAAATGGAGTGTTTAAAAATCAGTAAGTATAGGCAAAAAGATAAGGCTTTTTTTTGTATTATTCAAATGGGTTTTATTCTACAAGAAAAATAGGCTGCTGCCATAAAACACATTAGGCATCTTGATTTACTGCATGTCAGGGATTTAAATAATTTGACTCAAAAAGCATGCAATAATTTGTAAGGGGGAAAAAAGAGCATGCAAAATAATTGTACAATGATGGAATTTTAAACAAGGTAAAAATATATAATTACCTCAGAGTGAGCAGCAAGCCATTGCAAAATCACCTTGGATCGTATATATCTGCAAGTCAAAAAACATTCAGGACTGCTTATTCTTGATTCTTATTTTTATTTTTTTGGCTCTCACAATTGTGGCATTTTAAAAGATCTCTGCACTCAAACTTAATACTACGTTTAACTTGGTTTCCAATATTTCAAAATAGGAATTTTGTAACTGAATTTGACAGGCAGAGGGAAGGATTTACCCTGCAATTTTTGCATGAATGGGCAATATAGATAAGGAAGTGCAGACGAACTGTCACTGCCTCTTTGATCAAGGAGCTAAACCATTCTCAGCAAGAATTTTGCATCACTTCTATGGATTTCAGCTACTGTTTTTTTTTTTTTTTTTTCGGCCCAGTAGAATAACCTAACATATGAGGAGCAGCTTGTTAAAAAAACAGGAGTGATAGACTGTCACTCTAAAAGAAAATTAGTACAAGAAGACACAAGCCACTGCTCCTTTGGTATGTAAGAGCACATGAAATTCAATAGGTGATGCTCAAAAACAGACATATCCATGTCTAGCAGCTGATGCCTGCCCTCCAGTGACTGTAAACAAATGGCATACTTCATAACTAATTTTAGAACAGCTTCTTCTTCTTCGCTGAAAAGCAATCTAATCAATGGCCATAATATTGGTTACAATTCTGTCTGGAATCATTTTTGAGGTTGAATTATCTTGCGTTTCAGTTTGCACAATACAAAACTGCAAGCCCAAACAAGTAGCAGGGCCAAACAGCTGCCTGCAATTTCCCAAAATGGCCCCTTATACAGTTTTGCAATGACACGCACTGAATTAACATCAACGACTCACCATAAGCTTATTTCTAAAGCAGGCAAATATTTAAAGATTTATTCTGACACAAAGAAAATAAATGAATCTTTTGAATGCAGAGGGAAAGCCTCTTCCACGCAACTACCAAATTGTGAAATTTTGCATTAAACGCCACTCCCTGCAGTAGAAAACCATGGCCTAATTATAATGCACTGACCTGAATGCTTTTTATTTACTAACAAAAACAACGTTGAGAAATGGAAAGGCGGCTCTGTTGAAACTGTGAGACACTGATGCCCTTTCCTCACATTCAGCACAAAGAGAGTCTATATGGAAAGGGACGTGTCAGGAGTTCAAACTCAATATTACCAAAGACCATATTACGGTTTGACGTTTGATTTGCAGGATGATAAAAACACATCATTCGGTTAACCTGAATAAAACGCACCACTCTGATCTAATAATGGGTTCTGGCAGACAAACACTGCCGTCCATCTGCTTCAATGCAATTCCTTTGACTTGCATTCCTTCTGATTTTCCTTCCTCTTGTCTTCTCTACGTGAATGTGAAGTATATTCACTTACAGAGAGCTAGTCTTAAACATTGTTTGATTAGCAATGTGAAAACGACGAGTCAAGAGTAGGATGCATTTCACTGTTTTTTTCATCATGTTCTAACAAATTCCAAGACCATAAAACAAACAAAAGACAAAACATAAAATACCGGTGTGAAATAGGAGAGCTGTAAATTGAATCTCTATGTTATCACTGCTTAGAATATATCACATTACTTGCATCAACCCTAACTATCTAAAATGTGAAGATGAATGTATACATGTAGACTGCAACACAGGTCTCCTGTTTCACAAGTGATCTATACACAGAATTGGGTGATACTGTCTTGATGTAATTATAAGCATACATACAACTAATGTACCATCGTTTTTTTATTCTGTAGGCAAGGAATCTACGAAAACATAAAAAAGTAATATTTAAAATAACTATAATACAATTAATTATAATGACTATATATAAACAGCATAACCCTTTACTTTAAACTCTTAGTATCAACTACTTCAGTCTTTTGTAATTGAATGTAGTAGATGCTATGTACTGCAGCACAAAGTAGCTATGCCATGGAAATAAGCAAGATTTACAAGAGCTTGATTTGATAAACCTGCTCACTTTGTGAGCACTTACTGCCATCTACCACTTGAACATATGCTTTTAGCTTCTTCTTTTTTTACCTTGCATACATGTTAGCATGCATTTCAGCTGAGCTGTTCAGGTAACTTAATAGGATTCTGTTATGTCGTTGACAAATTTACACATGGGAGTTTTTGAACTAGTGAACATACCTCAGAGATGTCTACAGAAAGCCCAGTATTTTAAGTACGGCTGAATAAGCGCAATCACATCAAACTGTCTGTCTGCAAGCACTGGTATGTTCCCTTTAGCATCTATAGCAGTGTTTCTATAAAATAAATACAAAAGTTTCTCTCTTCTACATTTATATAAGATGTATTGTGTTTCTTTGTACTTATCTGTGATTTTGCCTGTATAAATTACTACAACATTAACTTACCATTTACTTAACAAAGGAAGAGCAACCAGGTAGTTACTAAACTACAACAGAATCCAAGGTGTATACTATATTAAAATGTAATTAATAAAGTTCAAACATTGCAGTCTGCAATATAGTACTGCTGAAATGTGTACATTTTGTGGCAACTGTGGTCACCCTTGGCTGCTAAGAAATAAATTCTAAAACCATATCGCTGTGAAGAACGGACTACAGTATTCACAAACTAACTTAGTTCTTAGTGCTGCCTCCATTAGCGCATATAACTCCTGTGCTGTGAGGGGTTTGAAGTAGGTGAATTTCTGGTTCACATCAGTTTTCACATGCGCTCAATGATCTTGTGAGCATCTTCATCTGTGGTTTGCCATGGTTATTTATTTAATGAAATGAGCACAAGCAGACACAAAATCTATGAACCACCAGCAACACTTAACTCTGAACATTAAAAGTATCTCTCTTTCTTTATGTCCACATGTTTGATTCTTCAGAAAAAACTTAGATGTGAGTATGGTCTTGTAGCTTGCCTACTCATTTTCCAGGTACCATTGCAGTGTTATCTTTCCAACCAAATGATTCTGTATTTCCTTATATTAAAAACACTGTGACCAATGTGGGCCTAGATGTTTAAAATATTAATCAGTTAATACAAATATTTTACTCCACCAAGTTCTCACTGTTTTGGCACAAGCAGGTATTATTCCTTCATTAGTTTACAAACAACTATTGAAACTTTCAAACAATTGGTCTTGCTGTCACAGTTACTATACTTTTCTGTCAGATGTGGGTAGGGTCTTGGTTGTACCTAATTGCTGTTTGCCTTTGTGTAACTTTATAACTTGATTTTTGGTTTTAGTCTACTGCATTGGGAAACCAAAACAAATAAAATAAATTAAATCTTATTCCCAGAATCTTAGCATGGAAATGAACTTGATTACAAGTTGTCAATTGTTTTAGTACTTTTGTACAGGCATAAGATGATTTTGTTTACAAACGCATACAATTATGCACATATAGATAGAACAAAGATGTATGCATGTCTATTCGATTCATTCTCGAAAATAAAATAAAACAAAATAAAACCGCTCTAGTCTTTTTCAGCTGTGTGTGTGTGGCTAGAAGGTGGAGAGTACCTGACAATTCAAATTACGTGGGCATTACTGTGATGATTTAACGGGGCTGAGTTACTGACACTTCATTACAATAACTAATACAACTTGTCTCAAGCTTTCTTCAAATTCATTTTATTGACATAACCCAATGCACACCTGCTACAGCGTTACAAAAAGACAATTTAACACCTAAAGGGGGATCCTGTATCTCTTACAAAATAGCCCATTTTCTTGATGAAAAAGTATTCTTCCAGTACTAGTGTTCTCACCGGGGTACTAAGTAGATCCCCAATGCATGCCCATAAAGTTTGAAAAATTTGCCACTGCACTTTCTATCATCAGTTACAATCCTTTCTTTCATTTTCTATTACTCATGGATGTCAAAGTGCTGGGCCCTTTCCACTGCATTAACAGCCCTTCTGTACAGGGTTCTCTGAAAGAAGCATGGCTGTATTTAGCCTCCCCAAAAATCCTATTTTGAATCCAAATGGAGCAATTGTGGAACCTTTTGTTACGCTCTTCAAGATAATAATTAGAACCCCAGGATAGAAATGCATAAAAGTAAATGAAAAGCAAAGGGTTATTTATCTGTCCCTTTGCATTTGGTCATGCATTTTCAATGTGACATGTCTGTGGGTCATTTAACTACACTGGAAGCTGAACCAAAGAAGTTGTATTCTTCCATGTAGCCCCATGCTGTCCACTTTGTGTGTAACCGTGGTGTATTTAGCTTAAACTGAAAGCTTAAGTTTTGTAAACATGATTTTCTACTAATCTTGGCAACAAATTAAATGCGTAAACCAGTTTACTTTTGCACAATGTAGAAATGTTCATTGGAAAGGACAAGTACAGCAAACCTTTACATGCAATATATGTTTGTGCTTTTACAAATACTCAAATACTTCAAAATAAGATGGACGGCTGTAAAGAAAACTGGTTTCAATAGACACTTCTAAAGTTGTTCTGTATAAAAAGTGCATTTAATTGTTTTAAGACACAAGCAATGAATTGTGCAGGTTTATCTCAATCAGTCTCTAAAACTGACTTTTAGCACACTACACATGCAAGATTACACAAATGCTTTAAAATAAAAGTACAAAAATGTCAGATTCATAACATGAAACTCAGAAGTGAGTCGGAGGCAGTGTTTGCTAGAAATATGTGATATGCCACTTTAGTTCTTGTTTCATTTCAATTTAAACATCATGGGCTAGACCAATTCAAATCTTTGACCTACCTATGAATTGTAAATTACAAATCTGTACCCTATCGGGTTTAATTTAGAAGCCACTTTCTACTATTTCTAAAAATCGAAAACGTAATAGGATACAACTACACTATATAATTTCTGATCCACCTGTGCATCAAAGTTTTGATTTGGTCTAGCCCTATGTGTGCATTTAATTATGAATAAATGACCATGCCTCCCACATCAGAGTATGTTCAAATCCGAGTTCATCCAAATACCAAATATACAGTATAGAACTTCAGTTAAAGCAGTGGTTTTCATAGTGATGAAAATACACACACACACACTATATATATAAAAAGCATACAACTACATGTACGACACATGTATCATGACACCTGTGTTAGTGGAAAAACAGTTTAGCATCTTAGTATCTTAGTAAGTTAGGCTTCAATATGATTAATAGGTTTAAGTCGCCCAGTGTCCAGGCCAGGATTGAAACAAATGAATAAACTGCCAGACAGTAACTGTAACATGCTGTGGATAATGAGGTGGAAAACAAATAAACTGTGTCACTGACACCACGAGGGTAAAGCAGGTCTCCCTGAAACAAAATATGAATCCAAACTTTACAGAAGGTCAGTGCAACCTTGAGGAGCAAAATGCGCTTTGAGAGGTTTTCCAACAACAGACTATACATACTTTAATGATACAACAAAATACAACCCCACATGGGGCTTAAGGCTACTCTTTATTAAGATTTAATGCTTCCCACTCAAATCTGGTCATTTAGGCTTCAAAAGAAAGATACTTCAATCAAAAGCTAAGCCAACCAAATGTCCTTAAACTTACTCCTATATGTACATATATAAATATATGTTTTGTGTATATGTGTGAGTGTGAGTGAAATATTCTGTTTTTTTAGACAGAATGAATGTAGAAGCAGTATATTTTTGATTTATTTTTCCCTTAATGTCATTGATCCAAAGTCAAGAACTGAAATCATTGCTTGAAACAGGCCAAGACAAATGCACATGCGAAAAGAGAATTAAATGAAACCTAACCCAAAACCAGTCTATATGCCGTGTAGTATGTTTTAGCTGGCCTACAATAAAGAGAGGCGAAAAATCTTAAAAACATTTTTTAGAACTCTATGCAATGAAAGTGTGTTACATTAGAATCCTGTTTACTGAGATTTTTCCTAAAACCTGATGTATTTTGCATATATAGATTACATGAACAAATTCCTGAGACAAAGGATTGGGCACCAACAGAAATGCAATAGAAATATATTACGAAAAAAGACGAAACACACCTGCCCCCTATTTAAAAACTAAATGTGCTTTTAATTGTTTAGGTAAATCATTCACATTACATACTAAACAAGACAGCAACTAAACCTTTATTGTAGCCCAGTCCAAATTTGTATAATCGTTCGATTCAGTTGCAGACACGTCAAATGAAAGCATTACAAGGAGTGTGTGATATTACACTTGGTATTTCTTCATTAGAAAATTACAACATATCTTTTGATTTTAGAGGACTCAAAAATGCCTCGGTAATATGCATTTTAAAATAAACACTGCATTTTATTTCTTTATTTATTTTAATAATATGAACATTCAACAACGATCTTACTCAGAAACACAAACAACCTGATATAGTACTCCATATTTAAGTATTTAGGAGTCAGGGCTGTGATCTCTTTAGGGAGCAATTTTTAAAACCAGAAAATGACAGGCTTAAAAAAAAATCCTGACATGCTTTGAGCTAAAAAGAATGTCAAATGTTTTAAAGTGGTAACAGTGATTCTGCCAGTCTTCTCTTCCCCCCCTAAACTGAGCTCTGTGATTTTGACCAGGGAATACCAAGGCCTCTGAGAAATCTGATACAGACATTTGTTGCTATTCTATAGCTTTGTGCAGACAGTCCTTTTGACATTTTGACATGCCATCTTTTATCAGTTTTCTACCACTTATCCACTGCCTTGTCAATCAACATTTTCCTGGACTAATGAGAGTATGCACTCTGACCTCATAAAGGAAGACCAGGCCAGGTCCAAGCACAGTGTAGCCGTGTGATCTTGTAAACCCTGAAACCATTCTATTGATAAGACCATAGAGTGTCAATTTGATGGATTTCATTATATGTAAAGTGTAATTTCTAAGATGTAAACAAGCTTATATAACACCACTACCCTCAAAAAAGTAGAAAAAAATGGCACAAGCCATTGCAGCATGTATTCTAATTATACATTGCACCACTTACTCACCTACTGATATGACAAATAAGAAAATGTATATGTTCTATTATACTTACTATTTATTTTTCCAAGCTTACAATAAAGATGCATGACAGAAATTATATCCTTGTAAATGACGATACAGCAAAAATATGAGAATGCTGCAGTGCACACACAAAAATATTCAGGCCCTGCATGTTCAGACAGTCTACCAAATTACAGCCACTTTAGAGGGGTCTAAACATGACAAACCGTGGTGTAATTTTTCACAATTTTAACAATTTCAGATCAACTGTTCCTTTGTACTTACATGTTGGCAAGCATTCACTCTAGTAATATCCAAATACACATCAAAAATATGCAATGTTTAATGTAAGAGCTCGTGATGTCGGCTATAGTGATGAATTACGTGCATTAATATTGTTTCCTATGAATTCATTACATTTTTGACAATGTATATTTTGACAATGCCCCAGAAAAACTAAATTATTTTAATTCTGTAAGGGTTAGAACGTCAAGACGTAAATATTAGTAAGCAAAGATGAGAATTCAGAAGGTTTTTAAATGTCTGTGGTTAAATTCGTATCGGATAATATGCAACAGATTCAATGCAACAAAATACACTTAATCTGATATTTTAAATGTTTTTAATGCAGAAACTGTTTCAGAAGCTAGAGATTTTTTTTTTAATAGGATGCTAATTCTAATTCTAATATTAATCGCTTTTATTTCTTTAATATTGTCCACCTAAAATAAACCTTAGATGCAATGCAATGCAAGGTTATAAACACGAGCAGAAGCAAGTCTGTTTCTAAGTTTAAAAGAAAAAAAAACAAGAATTGCATTACAAAACAAGTGTTTGTAGACGCTAAAGTTTAATAAAGGGACTGAATGAAGTACAAACAAATGCTGAAAAAATAGTTTTGCAGGATTATTATTATATGTATTATTTATATTATTTGTATTATTATTATTATACGTATTATTATAACAGCAGCAAATATTGTTGGAATAATTAGTATTAATAGTAGTAGTATTCATATTATTATTATTATTATTATTAAATAAAATATTTTAAACAAATCTATAGCTACACATAAACATATGGGCTACATAGTATAAAGCCTTTGTAGCCTTCATCGATTGGCAGGATAATTTCCTCATGTTTTCAGCATCAGCACAGGTGAGGTGTCAGTCTGCCTCATGTTGCCGAGCTGGTTCAGCAAGTTGTAGCTCTGCCCCATTCAGCGGTTTGTGTAAATGCAGCTTAGCAAGAGACAGCCAACAAAGAATACGAATTCACCAAGAAACAGTTGTGATGTTTTGGGTAGGATTTCAAGCTTTTTAATAAAAACACATATTTCAGTTATCACAGTACATAACCACTCAAAATATGACTGAGGAAATATAAACAATACTTCAAGTAATATTGCTACTTACCCATAACTTCACCCATCCAAATCATACAATCTTCTGTAAAGGTATAATTCAAGATTTCAAACCCACAGGCAGACAAAGAACACAAAAACACCCTGGTCTGGTCAGCATGTATTTTTTGGACACAATAGCCCTGTAGACTGTACATTGTTACAGCAATGCCAGTAAAATCACAGCTCAGGAGAGAGGTACGATCCCTATCTAGGCCACAAGATGTTAACAGCCTTAAGAATTGTGTTTGGGGCCCTGGCGTTGGTAAAGTGTACAAGAGGTGCTACCCCCAACAATAACTACCATGTGCCCCCACCCTATCCCAGACGCCATTTTCTGTCTGTGCCTTTTCCATGTGTATTGTTCCAACTGTCTTAATGCATTATATGCAATCCACAAGAATAAAATCAAGACATAAAGGAATTATTTATATATATGTATGATTTTATGTGTCCGAGGTAAATATAACCACATTCAAACACCAAGGCAACATTAAAAAAAAAAAACAATCAATGGACGCTATGACTCAGTGAAAATCAAACTTTTAATTGCGTGTCTAAAGAAGTATTTTATTTATTTTCTTTTATAGTCTTTGCTTTGTGTTCCTGTGTGGGTTTCAGAAAGGCCCTTCCACATTGTCTGCTTGTGGGGAATTTGTTAAAATTGGTAAAGTGTGTTATTGGAAAGTTTCACGAGAAATATGAATATGATAATGCGCCGATACATTCTCAAAATTTAAATAAAATCCTTTGTCAGACTTCAGACAAACACTAAATTCATGTTCATTTGGATTTATAGTTATAATATTAATTTACCTATTTATTTATATTTATTTATTTATTTATTTATTTTTAACATAGATACATATAAAAATGCATTTGACCATCCATGGTTTTGGTTAGTGTTTATTCTCATCATGACTGAAGATTACTGTACACTATGTGCATCTTTACTGAAATGTAAAATGAAATCACTTTTCAAAATGTATAATAACAAAAATAAAAAATTACAGTAAATGTTTGCTGAAGTCTCCAAATGACAAGCAAGCTCAGAACACAGTGAACAATGTAAAGAAAATTAGTGAAAAAATGCACCTTTCAGATAATGTTGGATAAAACTGAAACTATACATATTTATACAATTATTTCAAATCCTACATTGTGTTTTGGCTATTATTTGTATTGCAATAATTTTTGCCTATGCAGTAAATAAGTTGCACTTTGGAAGGCATTTTTAAATGCATAAGAATAAAAAATTGAGGAGAATATGCAGAGAAGCTGTGCTTTCTGCACTATAACCTGCCACTGTTGGATCGGCAGCATTGAGCACTGAAGTGGACTTACCTTACTTATCTTTCTCTTTGTTCTAATGAATAGAACATGCACATTTTTCTATTTGTGTGTGAAACTGATCATACCTGTGCTTTGTTTTAATGTATATAAAATGCATATATTTATGTTTCCTTTATTCTCCCTTAATTTAATTTAATGGCTTTTTCTTTTTTTTTTTGTGGTTATGTATGATGAAAATGTGTTAAACTAAAGTTTTTTGTTCAAATGTAAAAATCCATATCACAATTTCTCTCTGAGAGCCACATTTGAGGGATCCACGCAAAAAAATGTCTGTTTTGCATCAAAACAAAAACAAACAAATATCAGCAACCAAAAAATTGTGCTCCCCAATTATCAGTATTGGACCCAAAAATCCTGCATTAGTAGGGCTCTAGTTCAATGTTGATTCTACGCCCTCAAATCACAATGTTTCATATGAATTATAAAAACGGGATGTGCACAATAAAGATTGGTATGTTTTTCCATAACGCATTTGTTGGGTCTGTTAATGCATTTGTTTCCAGTGTCAAAGCCTACAGTAAATCCTAGAACCTTTTAGTCCAGATTACAATACTTTTGACCGAGATCAGGCAGCCCATCAGCCATCTATAATTCTTGCATGCACAAATCGTGATCTAGTATTAGATATTATTGCTCACCTAATATTGACAACTAGTTCAAGTATTGTTTAGATAGACATACCTTTAACCCTCAGAGGACTACCACCAACACTTTAGCCTTAAAAGGGTTTTTATTGTACAATTCTAAGTTTTAACCAATAGCAGAGAGGTTTGTTGTGAGTATTAACCAAATCTAAAAGCTTTTAAAACTTTTTTTTTTTTTAAACCAATAAAAAAATGGCTCAGAGAACAGGGGGAAAATGGTTTAAATGCTTTTAAAGGAGTCAAATGAGGGATGTTTTGAACATTTTACTGATTCTGAGACAGATAAAACTCAATTAAACTAACTGTTTAGCATTGTAAACTTTTACCTGGGCACATTGATTAGTACTGCAGACAGTTATGACACCGATTTGGAAGAGGGGGGTGAAGAAGGTTATCAGATGGTCAACCTAAATGTCGGATACAAACATTTACAATAAATGCAAAGCAGGGTTTACATTAGCCGGTATCACATGTAGTTGTCCGGCAGATGAAAATATCAACGGCCAAAATGTCCGGTGGGAAATATGCCAAATAAATAAATAAATTGATTAATATCATATTACATAGCCTAATATTGTGTGACCTATAATATATAACTCAGTGTTTGGTCATGTGACTAAATCTATCCCAACTGAGCAAAGCTGGCAAAGATTGCCAGCACAATTCCTGTGTCCATGTGCCTGCAGAGCATGGATTCTCACTCCAGAACAGGATAAAAACAGGCCTGAGAAGAGCCGCCTCACTGAGGAAAAGGCGACAAGGTTGATGAGAATTGCAAGTTGTGCCGAGGGGCTAGATAGCTTCAACTTTACACAAGCAGCGGAGCACTTCTATTCAATGAAGTCATGCTGCAAATAAACGGGAATTTGACAAACGCGGAATTCAGACCGATTAGCCTATTTTTTTAGACCCAAATGCTTCTTCATTTAGATTATTTTCAAGTTATTTAATTTGACGGGCTTGGAATGCAGAGACATACATTTAATGTAGGCTAATGTCTTTATTAGCAATTTGTTTTATTTTATTGTTGTAGCCTATATGCTCAGTTTGCAAAGTTTGCAAAGAGTTCGTTCTGCTGACTACTTTAAATAAAATACATTTGTTGGATCATAGTGTTTGTGTTTTATTGCTGTTTAAATGTAGGCTGTTATATTGCTATGTAAAACATATGTCCGGTAGTTATTCTATATGGCCAGAATTCTGGAATATTAACGTCCATATTAGCTGTCAAAAAACAAAACAAAGTCTAGCGTAAACTCTGATGCAAAGTAAGCAATTTATTATTATGAATGCTATGATTACATATTACTGGTAGCAATAACGACAACAAGAATAATAATTAGTACATTTGAAAACGCTTTTATTATTTATTAACACACAGCCAGTCAGCAGATTTGTTTTGTTTTGTTTTTGTCTTGCTGTGCAATTCTGATGAGCTTCTCGAGAGGAGCACTCCTTGCAAAACTGATATCTCTTGAACAAGTATTTGTAAACTTCTGTGTTTTGTTGTATTTTAAAAATAACATTCTGGGGATATTTATATATGATTTAAAAAAAATATTATAAGCCGGGTTAACATTGTTTTGAGAATAAAAATGGTGTCAGTATAACTTAAGTTTCTTTGTTAATGTACATTTCTGTATTCATTCCAAAAATCAACAAAATACAAAAATAATTACAAACTTGAGTGTCTTACGTTTCTTGTGATATATAGGTTTCATATGATCATATTTATGTAAAATTAGGTAATTTGCAGCGCTATACCTAGCGCTGTGATTTGTGCGAGAGTGCTGTAGTCCTGACACAGAGTGGTCACTATGACCTTAGTACACTTAGGGTTAATAAAACATTTTACTCTTTCTTGGTACAAGTAAATACAACAACTTACAACCTAACTGGTTCCTGGAGAGCCTTCGTAAGATGAACCCACATTTCCCATAAACGCAATCTCTTACATGATGGTTCCTTTCCTGGAAACCCATTTCATACCCTACAAATACTGACAACAGAAATGGAGGGAAACTAAATAAAACAGTAAAAAATGCCTTTACAAACATGTATTAACTAACACCAAACATAATATTAATAATATTTGTATATATATATACACATTGCCCCTCACTGTGTGCTTTTCTCCAATAATCCTATATATATAGGATTATTGGAGAAAAGCACACAGTGAGGGGACTCTGCATTACTTTTACTTTTCTCAGACATGGTGAACAGCAAAAACAACATACAAAAATAACTATTAAGTGAAGAGCATTGTGGCAGAGATGAACACAGTTCAAGCTGCAGCTACAAACTTGTGAGTCTGACTGACGTTAGACATCCTGCTTTCGGATGAGTCTGCATAATATGCCGTTGTAAATGCAAGCTGCTGATGTAAATCGGGGGGGGGGGTTAAAAATTAAAAAGGCAAGTAATGTACAATGTTTATTGCAAGACAGTAAAATACAAATATAGATAAAGACAATTTAAGAATCTAAATACATTGATATAACCCTGTACTAAACGCTGATCATCTCTTCCTCTTCAATTTCATTTTAAAGTTTCAAATATGGAAAAGTTTCTGTGCTCATTTCCCAAATTTCCAAGCTTGTTTTCGTGGATAGTAAATTTGCTGAACTACCCTGGTGTAGAATTCATAAGGATATTCTAGATAAGAGACAACAGAATTACAAAGATTAGATCTGCAATTTTATTGAAATCATGAAATGTTATAATAGACTGCCCCCCCCCATACCCCCCCCACCCCCAACCCCCAAACACACACTTACAATTTATAGCTAAAAATATAAAACAGACACCCTTCTCATCTTGATGTCACCACAGAACCACACAGGGGAATGTATAATTGATATCAAGGACAGACAGAGCTGAACTTCAGACATACAGTGTTAAGGGAACAGTTGAGATGCAGCATTAGACTGAGGTTTTGTTGTAGTACAAAGGAACCCTGCAGTCTAGCATGGCATTGAAATGACAGTCTTCCCATACTATTGTTAGACAAAACATGGGAAAGCAGCACCTCTGTAAATTCCTAGAGGTCATGACGGATGCACCGTTATTCCCAGCCTTTCACTTTCTTGTGGACAGAATCCGTACAAACTATGGCTTTAGATCATTCTGTTATACACCAGTGGCCACAAATACAGAGACATCTACATGCCCACTGTGTTCTCTGAACCACATCCTCCTAACTGTTCAGTGACTTCAGACAAGAAGGCATTCCCACCCCTCAAGGATAAAGGAGAGAGCTGAATAGACAATGTATCAATCTGATATTGTCTTTTTATTGTAAGGGCAAATAATAAGGAGCATACCTACAAAGGGATCATTGACCAAGTGCTCAAGAGACTCTCATATGGCTTCAAATTAGGAGTCGATTAGCGACATTTTCATTTCCTAAAAGTGATATTAATCTGGATAAGTTAAATAAACATAGGTAAAGTAAAGTTAAGTTGTCTACCTTGCAATTTATACATGCATGATCAAAATAGTTGATTGGGGTTGGGTGGTGCTCATCACAACTAGTACTTATTTTTCACCAATCAAATTTTTAAAATTACATTACACATTACTGTCTAGTATACTATATATGACACGCACACACAACAACAGGTATATTTCTATGTATATGCAGTTAAGACAAAGGAATATATTTGTATTACCCTAAGCTGAATAAATATGCTTTATTATCCTAAATGACCAGCACATACACAATGTGGAATAATTAAAACTCCATAAAAAGCACTTTCCCTTGACCTGGAGCACAACCAATTTTATAATAAACCAGATAATCACTAGGTAGCAGCAACCAAATACAAAATACTAAAGTGGACTTGTTTTATGTTGACACTTCAAGCTGCACAGCAACACAAGATATGAAGAATCACAATAGATAATGGTTTGGGAAATATTCCAAAGGAGAAGCATTTCTTCATGGTGTGAGATGAGAATAGGAATCACAGGTCACAAAACACGACCTGATGGCCTCTGCAGTGTGGAGAATATGGCAGGCACCGAGTATGGTGCATAGCATAGTCACATGGTTTAGATGTAAGACCTGCATGGCAGTGCATGGTATTCGGTGCAATACTATAATATATTTCTTCATTTTAAACTAGTCCATAATTGTTGTTTAAGATTAAATATAAAAAGACATGTTCTTTTTGAATTTTAAACTCATCCATAATTGTTGTTTATGAATAAATAACACATACACTATATATTATTCTTCATAATAAGGAAAAAGCAGTATGCAGCATGAGTTAAAAGCACACTGAACCACAGTAGTCCCGATGGGATTCTTATCAGGACAGGATTGAAGTTTCATTGATGACAAATTTGCAAATCATCCTCCATCTGTTGTAGTGGTTTAGGGTCAGGTTCAACACACTGCATCAAGTTTACAGTAAGTCAGATCTGACAGCAGGGCAAGGTTTGGGTAACCGATGTGCAAACGATCAATCTAGTGGATGTGACGCTGTGCTCTTTGCAACCAATGTCTTCAACTCCATTGTCACTTCTGATTTGATTTCACTTGCAACACTTAATGTGACTGGCATGCGAGTGAAGGTCATGTTAATCAAATTAAAAAGTCAAAGCAAAGGCTTTACTTTGCTAACTTTTGCATTTACTGCTTAAAGAAAAAAAGCAGTCTTACAAGATTGGTGGATTGGAGTCCATTTTTTAAAATATTGCAGTTTATAAATGTACAAAGAGTAATTTTAACATTACAGTGTTTAGAAAGACATTTGCATCATGAGCACATGTATTAGGCTATACATTGTGTCTGATATTCCTGTTATTACATTCATCAATTCAAGTATTAGAAAAGTTGGAGTGTGTCTTCTGATCTTAATGTATGTGCAAGGAAGGAGTTTAGAACACAAATAATTAATCCAGCATAATTAGACGTGTTGACAATAAGACATTCGATGAGATTGACATATGATCAATGACATGATTGCATCTGATATTGCAAAACCATGATCATAAGCAATTTAGAAAATAGGTTTCTGAAAACAAATATAACAGACTGTGATTCAAGTGCAATCTACCACAAAGATAAAAAAAAAACTACCAAAAAAAGAGGTTACAGAGATAAACAATGATTGTTAACACAGATAATTTACATTAATTGTACTAAGGTACACCTAAAAACACTAAACTACACAGAAACTAATGTAAGCAAAGATGTGTTCTTTGAAGACAATCCACTTTGTCTCAATTCCTGTACACAATTAACAAAATAAATATGTAAAAGAAAAGTGTGCACAAATGAATTGCTTCCAAGAGCTTAGAAAAATAAGAGACGTTGTAATTGTCTTTAAATGTATAATACATTCAATATAAAAGATACATCGAGCAACACATTAGAAAGTTATAGTTATGAGCTTAGGGAAATATTTGAAGACAAAATAAATTGTGTATCTGTGGTAAATATCTTAAACAATGTCTTTCATCAGCAGAAAGTACCAGTCTTATGTTTATGTAAATGGATGAAAAGCAGTTTTTGTACTGGAGAGGATAATATTTAGGATCACTTAGGTTAAGACTTAATGAGTGCTGAAACTATATTAGCGCAAACAATTTGCTAACATGTCTTCCATGCATGATCAATCAGCAGGTGTATTGATTGACACATTGGTTATTTTTACAATTGCCCACTGAGCTTGTAAACTATTTCATGTTAGGGCTGAAGTCAGCAAGCCTGTTAAAACCACCCAATGGTGTTATTAATATAATAGCTGCAGTGTTGTTATTGTAGGGTAACATAAATCACCACTGAACATGGGACTATTTCACTAGGTGAAACAGACTCAACCAATAAAAGCCTTCATTTGGGGGGCAAGTTGAGCCCTCTGGCCCAGAAAGTATTTTATTGTCGACTGAAGTAAGCTATATCTATATCTATAGTAAGCTTTTAAAGGCTTCTAATCATTGAAAGTTGCCTCATCATTGATTAATCTAATTCATAGTGATATATTAGAGTTGTTGCAAATTTATAGGTTGACCTATTATTTGCCGATGGTTATGCTACAGCACCCATTCCTGACTTTTGCTAAAGCTAATTTTGAACAGTTAAATGAGCAGTTGCATACAACAGTTGAGCAGTGGAGTTCCACAATAAAGTGTCTTTGACCAATGGGAGTTGCCTGTATTACCATATAAAAGCAAACCCCAATGCATAGAATGACAAACCACTAAATAAAATTGCACTAAAATAAAAATCAAGAAGAATTGCTGGACTAAGGAAATACTGAACTGGACCACAAGAGACAAAAAACTAGCAAGCAAATGGCAAGATTAAATCAACAACTTTCAAAGTTATACACAGATAGCCAAATACTACACCACGCAAACAGTTGTTTGGCTAGATGTTAATCTTTTTAAAGGTCCAAGCTGAGGGTCTCACAAGCTCCCCAATGTGTTTCATAAGAAGTCCAGTAAGTACTGCACACCACCGCTACACTTTGTTGTCCACAAACCAAGAATTTAAATTAATACATACCCAGCATGAACATGAATAGTCCCTGCCACTCCATACAGATGTAGACATTTTGTTTAATTCTTTAAATATTTACAACAAAGCCTGTTGGGAACAGGTTAAGGTTAGAATAACACAAAGCCCTTCCTAGTGTCATTCAACAGCAATATTGCCATTTACAATTGGTAATCAACAAAAAAAAAATAAGTACTTATAAACCATTTGCATGGTTAGAAAAGACCGTATGAATCAGTTTAAAAAGAAAAGAAAAACACTCAATGTGCTCATTTCAAAACTTTTCAGATGCTAAATGTTCATACTTATTAGCACAGTCAAACATCACTTGAACCAATTATTAGCATCTGCAGGAGTAAAATTGTATTAAGGTAATGTAGGTAAACTAGTCTTTCAGCAATGCCAATGGCATGCCTGCTAAACATATTAACAATGGGAATTAAAATGGGTATACTTTGTGCAGCAATGTTTTCACTATATATCCAACAATAATTTAAGGTAGAGGCACATTCAATGCACTGTATTACATTAGGTGTGAAATATCCATTATATTCCCCATTTATTCAGTATTCCAAAATCTCCACCACAAATGCTTTATATCCAAGGGCTCGCTAATGGCTCACTGTCAGAAGTCAGTTTCGAACCATTAAGCAATTTGTGGTGATTCAGAGCACAGAGAAATAAATCAAGTTCACACTTTAACTGCAGAGCATCTTTAAGATGTGGGAATGGTAGTGAGTGGAAGATAAGTACAGGAAAGGAATGGCTTCTTATTTTAATACTTCTAAAACACTTGAAAACAGTATTATCTATGAAGTAGTAGAATTCCAGAAAGGATAGCAGTGAAATCATTTTGTGAATTTGTTAATCTTTCAATCTGTTTATATGGTTGTTTCCAGGCATAACATATTAACAAATTATACAGATACTACAGTACAATGATTGACAGGTTAATCATGCAAAGTCAAATGGATGTAACTGAGGTTGAATACATGCTCCATTTTTTTAACCATTACTTCAACACATTACATATTAATGGTCTCCAATATTAATTATTCTCTTTTTTTTTTCCTAGGTCAGAGATATTATTGAAATATTTCAATAATTCCTGAAAGGTTCTCTGGACACATTGATAAAGCATATACTGTGTATCTTTATAGGTTCACATATAATTATAATACATTAATTGGAGTGTTCATAAAACAGCTAAAACCATATGAGATTCAAACTTATTCACCTGACCAATTTGGTTTGATTGCACTAAAGAAGTTTGCTAAATTAACATTATGAATAACAATATTTAACTTGTTGTTTTCCTTTTACACACACTTTACATTAATTTAGGACACACTACAGTTGACTGCAGAATATGTTTGTATAATAATGTACTGTACTACTACTTTACTAACTACTCTACTGTAGATAAAATACATTTTTACATTGTTTCTAAAACTGGTTAACAATAGGACCTATTAGCCCTATTCACTGAAGAATAAAGTGTATTGAATTGGTCACATTTTAAACAACACCAATACAGCTGGTAAACAAAATTGATAAATGGATAGATGCATTGAAACTGAACATAATGCTTTACAAATCAGCTTACACATGTAAACTTTTTATTTATTTTAAATAGGTAACAAATAAAAACAACAAAATAATAATAATAATAATAATAATAATAATAATAATAATAATAATAATATTATTATTATTTTACATTTCTTATATTCCAGGCTTGACATTTTTTACAATTTACTGAGGACTTGTTTAGATTTTTAATTATTTATTATTTTATTTTTTTGTAAGAAATGTTATTAAAACTATTGCCTTCTCAAAAATAACCTCTGAGTTAGGTGTGATTTGTGTCATTTTTGATTATCTTGAGCAATCATTTCTGAATGCAATATTTTTTGTTTTGTTTCTTTAATTGAATTTATTTTATAGAAAAAAGCCCTAAAATACAAGAACTGTTAACAGTTGGATTAACAACAATACATTCAATAGAGCAATTTCAGAATAGATATTCAGTGGATCAATTATTTCACCAGAATAGATATTTACTCAAGAAGAAAATTGCATTTCCTTCGAAAAAAACAATGTATGTTTTATTATGCACATAACTCAGAACAAACATGTAGACAAAAAGTTTTAATTTGTGAAAATTAAATTTGTAAACAATTAATTAAGCCTACTACAGAAGACAAAAAATATATTAATAACTGAAACAGGGTTAAAAACCTCTTACAAAAATTGCTAGATAAATTTGTATACATTTGTTTTACCAGTTGCCAGAAAATAAAACGCTCATAGGCCGGTCACACCTGAACATTAAATATATGTAATATATAGCCTATTTCTTACAGAGGTCAGTTCCCTGAAGAGGATAAAATAAATGTATACACTGTTCACAGGAACAAAATACAGTGTGTGATAAAGATTAAGAACAGCCCCGGACCAAGGGCTGTATCAAAACTTTAAATCAAAATTTTGACCCACCCGCTAATATCAAACTACACACCTGTACATCATAGCGGCCACATTTATGATTAGAAGAAAGTGGCATCTTACTAAAAATGAAGCCGCAACTGAGTACAGTTTTGATTTAATCCCAGCCCAAGTTAAAAAAACTAATGTCACAATTCTGTTATTTTACAAAAGAAAAATTTGAAATTTTATTAGATCCAGTGCCTATTTGCTTTTAATAAATACAAACTATAGTCTTATTACAAGTATATAAAAGGGAAACTATAAGGATTCATGTCCCTTTTAAATGCAAGAGTGTAATGGCGAAACAAACACTATTTTTATAATTTAAATGTACTATATTCAATGGAATATGTATTATGCATTTAATATATCTAATTAAAAATAATAATATTGATTGATCATAAACATTTAAGGAATTAAATGTATGGTTGTTCACCTGCTTTATCTAGACTGTTGACAATCTTATACATAACAAATGCACACTGGATTGTTGTTCATATTCTTACAATGTGGAACTTTTTAAAGTATTTTAAAGTTGTTTGAAGGAAGTCTGGACATGTTGATGTCATTCACAAATGTAAAAACGTGGAGTAACCAATGCCTCAATTTAATACACAAAATGATAATGAAGACAAACATTTCCATGAAGTGTAACAGAACAAAATTGGCAGGCATTTCAGATCGCTACAGCATTAGTACAGAAAAGTAACCATTGGGAACAAATGTATTCTACTAGTTGTTCAACCAAAAGTAGGGCATTTGAAATAAAGATATCGAGCATCACATCACAAATATGCATATTTCTTGAGTAGTTTGTAACAGTCCCACACATACAGTGTCTCTCTTTGGAGGAAAATATACTTTACATGGTAAACTACAATAAATGACACTTAAAAAGTTATTCTCCTATTTCTATTTGTTTGATTGTTCCTAGACTAGCATTGTTTTTAAAAAGCTTAAATTGTAAATATTTCCACAAGAATCATGAATTGTTCCACCTAATATAGATGCACATGATTTAAGAATGGAAGCTGTGGCCAAAGGAATTAGTCCACTCTGCTTGAAACTGGATTTATTTAATCAACGTTGCTTCCATAAGAAAAGTGGATTAGTTTCTCTTTAAGACAGAGTTAAAAGTTTCACAGCTAATTTATTTTAATAAGCATTAACTCACTGGTTGCTACGGAAAAAGGCTAAACTGTGATGAAGCACAAGAGAAGAAAGCATGACTTATTTTTTTCTTGGAAGGATAATGAATAAATTAGATACGCAGCAGGCTTTCTTTTTGCAGAAAATTTATTACTTCTACTTTAAGAACCACAGGGTGATAAAAATCACTTTTTCCTCCTACTCCCGCAGGCTGATTAGGGACTCTGCATTTCTCTCTCATTGCCCCTGCATATGTAATACTGTGCAAGTCTGATGTGTTACCGGACTTGTTTTAACGTCAGCCAATTTACCATTTCTGCTCCCTAAAGCATGATAGTTAATTGAATAGAGTTAAGCCGTGCTTCAGACAGGATGGGGGAAGAAACATCCTAAGAAGCTCTCGATGTGTGCACGGCTCGTCCTATTGAGGGACTCGCATTGCACACTGCAGACAGCTTCACTCCCCTGTCTTAACAGCAGGTTCAGAACATCTCTACAAACAACAGGAAGATTTAACCATATAAGACTATAGATCATTTTCTTTATTCTGCTTTCAAACTGTGTGGTAGAATTACTGCAGAATTATTGAAGTAACTAGGAACACAGAATAATAATTAAAACAAAAAAGTGAAATGTTTCCTAAGATATGTTGTTTAAACAAAAAGTGCAGTTGTCTCATTAACACAAGTATCCAGAGATGATAATTATAAATGTTTATATTTCCACAGCTACAGAACAAAACACTGTATATTTAAGTGTCTTACCTGTATTTTACATCTTTGCTGTGAGATTAGAGGCAAACCAAAGTCTATTCAATTATATTAAAGTGATTTCTTGTTCAAGTTCACATCTGCTGCTAGTCTAAGGGAGCACTGCTAGGTTTGCTGAAGTGTGCACTCCTAAGGTCCTTGGTGAATACGGGTCAGGATGATAGACACACACACAACAGGGACTGATAATCCTGTCTCTGCACTGAGTTCCCAAGTTACACTCACAATTTTAAGGGAAGTTAATCTGCAGTGAAAAAGCAGCTGAATGAAATGCTCATCAGAAAGTTACCAAGGCCATCCGCAAGTGTGGACACTGGGGTAGAATCACAGAGACTATACCAGTCAGAAATGTCAGTTGTCAAGAAAAAAGAAAAAGAAAAAAAGACAAGAGAAAAATATATATATCTAAAACTGCTTCTTCGGTAGACTGTCAACCGAAGCTCCCTTTGGTAAGTCTGTCTTTGGCCTCTCTCAAAGAAATGCAACCTATTGGTCCCTCCTTCCACTTGGCTTCCAGGCCATTTAACAATCACATTTTTCTTTGGATCCAGAAGCAGGAACCTGAAATGAACATATTTTTAAATGTTAGGGGGGAATGCAGTGTCCATATCCTGATTTGGCATGCACGCACACGCACAGAAAAAGAAAAAAAAAATACTGAAAAATGAAAAATGAAAAAAAAATCATTAAAATGCAGAAGCACTAAACTACAATATAAATAAAATAAAATATATGATAAAACACTGTACAAAGTATTGCTTTTAAATGCATTTAAATTGCTGGATCTTATATTAAATTATTTGGAAAAGTGAAGTATAAATGTATAAGCTGATGATTATATTTAGATCACAATAATTGGATTCTACCCAATCAAAGACCACATAGTGAGCAATTTGTGTTGAATTTGGGATAGGGGCTTTTATTCAGAGAAGGGCAAAAACTGCAGGCACATATCTAATAATAGATGACTACGTTTAAAGTTTGCATTTAAAAATCAAAGCAGAGCCCACAGTAAACTATGCTTTAAAAGGAGAAAAAAAAAATTAAGTACATCTTACTAAAATGGAAGAATAACAGTCTACACATTGGTTATAAGTAAGCATGTGCTAGTCTTCAGACCCATTTTATTTAATGTTGTGCCCAGTTGCATTAAATTTAACATTTGTGTGCATGTGTGTGCCTGTTGGGGGATGGGGGTCAGTTAATCATCTCTTACCTGCTTAGCCAGTAATTGCTGTGCAGTTGCAGTTTGAACTCTATAAGTATGAGTAAGCATTCAAAATAATGAATAGCTATTGAAGGTCTATTTTTCAAAGGTATTGGTTAAACAAATTATTAATTAATAAGTCTTTAAAAAGCACACATTTAATGAAAATGTTGTACCACTGCTCAAGATGACTGATTTATAAAGAAAACATTTTTTCTGTGCTTCCATTAAAAATAAAGAATTGTCTAACACATTTTTATTTAGAGAGACAAACGGCATCATTAAGGCACATTAGCCACATACAAGGCTGCTTCCCTATCCATCAAACTGATGCCAGCAAAAACCTGCATTTCAAAAGAGCAACGACATAATTTAGCCAAAATGGCCACACTGTCAAGCAGCATTAAAAAAAAGGGTCAAGCACTGAATTGAGGAACTCAAATTGAGCCTGTGCCACACCAGCACTGTGCTGGAAATAAGGACTGACATTTTCAGTGCAATTCAACCTGTGCCTTTCAAAATCACATTCAAAGGCACTGCAATATACTGTAGAAAAGAATGTAAAAGAATGAAAGGAAAGGAAAGGAAAAATGACACGTCTGAATCGCAACAGCAAGGCACAGCAACTTCCAGTCCCGTTTGGCAGGAGCAGGTTTTTCTGAGAAGGAAGAATCCTTGTTTGGGGATTTATTCATGTGTATTTGTTTTGAAATAAATATATTTTGTTATGCTGTACATGATTTCAGATTCTCTTTGTAACCTCATCTCATGACAGCTCTCAACACACACAGGCAGAAATTAAGTATAATGAGGTGCAGAGGGCAACCGTTGGCACTAGTAAACTACCGTACATCTCATATCTTTAAAAGCATCTTTACTGAACTGTATCATTCAGGTTCTACCTTGTAAAGTCATTGAACAGCATGTGGTGCCTCCTTGCAACATAGTGTGCCAAGGGTAGGTTTCTAAGGTTTGAGCCAACCAGGCTATGAATAGAGGTGTGAAGTGTGAACAGAGTATTTGAAGGTTGTTTCCATTGACAATTGTCAAAATTAAAAGAAGTACAAAACACATGCTTCACTTCTATACAATTATTAATTACACTTAAACTGTTGCAAAACAGTTTCTCAAATATGAAAGTGGTGTTTAAGTCAAAATTCAACCTAATCTGCATTTGTAAACAATCCTAGTGTTAGCCTTAATGCTACAGCCAATGTAATCTTGCATTTTTATATTATTGATATACTTATTATATATCAGAGATTTGCAGAAGCATCCCAAAGAAGCAATTCTTATCTTTTTGAGCTACATCAGGTACAGATCAGATAGTAACCCCACAAATCAAACAAACCATTTTATTTCAAAGCACAATTTAAAAAAACACAGATCAGTTATTTAGTTTTATAGCACATTTAAAATGTTAATGAAACCATGCAATGATTTTTATGAAGATAATGTGTTATATTGTATCTGAGTAAATTAATATTAGATTTTTCCTATTATATATGTGTGTGTCAGATATGCATTAATCTCCATCATTGAAAGACAATTCAATCCATTTATACACATATAGGGGATGTTCCTAAAGCTTTCCTTTGGATAGTGGTTTTAAGAAATAAATAATAAAATAACAATATAAATTCAGATCACATCATTCCACTGCTTTAAAACATCCATTAAAACAATTGTTCCATCAAAAGTCAAGGATTCTCTGCTTAACCATGATTGTTGCATTCTGATTTGCACAGAGCACAACTAATAGAAACTCATAATAGAATGCTCTTTTCTGTGAACAGAACAGTCATTATTTGAGCATTAGTGCATTTGAGAAAAGTCTGCAGCCTTAAAACTATCTGAAAAAAATAATGCTCTAAAACTGCCAAAAGAAAATGAAAATCGCTTTTGCATTATGTAACACGTATCACTGGCATTACTTCCAACGGATAGTATATACAGTGCCTATAGAAAATCTACAACCCCTTTCAAAATTGTCACCTTTTGTTGCCTTTTAGACTATAATTAAAATGTAGTAAAATATATTCAATAGAACTATGGGACAAGGTGGTTGAAAGGCAATGATCAGGGGATGGGTATAAATAAAGTAAAAGCCTTGAATATCAGAATAGCTGAGCAGAAAAGCTACCAAGAGGTCAACGGCAACTTTGTATAGCCAAGCCTAGTCAAAGTGTGCATGGGACAACAATATCCCAAGCACTCTAGCCTGTATGGTAAGGTGTCAAGAAGAAAGCAATCACTGAAGAAAACTCACTTGAATTACTCTGGAGCCATGTGGCAATGGTTGGTTGTTTGTGGTCTGACGAAACTAAAATTGAACTTTTGGGCCTAAATGTAAAGCGTTATATTTGCACAAACCCAACACAGTACATCACCCAAAGGACACCATCCCTACTGTGAAGCATGGTGGTGGCAGTGTAGATGGTGCAGGTTGGAGCCTCCATTCGGGATTTGAACCAAGCACCTGTAACATGCTCATGTACAGTGAGGGAAAAAAGTATTTGATCCCCTGCTGATTTTGTAAGTTTGCCCACTGACAAAGAAATTATCAGTCTATAATTTTAATGGTAGGTGTATTTTAACAGTGAGAGACAGAATAACAACAAAAAAATCCAGAAAAACACATTTCAAAAAAGTTATAAATTGATTTGCATGTTAATGAGGGAAATAAGTATTTGACCCCTTCGACTTAATACTTGGTGGCAAAGTACGTTTGATGCGCTGCAGTTGTCCTGTCCCCTTAGCAGAAAAACACCCCCAAAGCATAAGGTTTCCACCTCCATGTTTGACGGTGGGGATGGTGTTCTTGGGGTCATTCCTCCTCCTCCAAACACGGTGAGTTGAGTTGATGCCAAAGAGCTCGATTTTGGTCTCATCTGACCACAACACTTTCACCCAGTTCTCCTCTGAATCATTCAGATGTTCATTGACAAACTTCAGACGGGCCTGTACATGTGCTTTCTTGAGCAGGGGGACCTTGCGGGCGCTGCAGGATTTCAGTCCTTCACGGCGTAGTGTGTTACCAATTGTTTTCTTGGTGACTATGGTCCCAGCTGCCTTGAGATCATTAACAAGATCCTCCCGTGTAGTTCTGGGCTGATTCCTCACCGTTCTCATGATCATTGAAACTCCACGAGGTGAGATCTTGCATGGAGCCCCAGACCGAGGGAGACTGACAGTTATTTTGCGTTTCTTCGATTTGCGAATAATCGCACCAACTGTTGTCACCTTCTCACCAAGCTGCTTGGCGATGGTCTTGTAGCCCATTCCAGCCTTGTGTAGGTCTACAGTCTTGTCCCTGACATCCTTGGACAGCTCTTTGGTCTTGGCCAGGGTAGAGAATTTGGAATCTGATTGATTGATTGCTTCTGTGGACAGGTGTCTTTTATACTCCCTTTAAGAGAGTGCTCCTAATCTCAGCTCGTTGCCTGTATAAAAGACACCTGGGAGCCAGAAATCTTGCTGATTGATAGGGGATCAAATACTTATTTCCCTCATTAACATGCAAATCAATGTATAACTTTTTTGAAATGCGTTTTTCTGGATTTTTTTGTTATTCTGTCTCTCACTGTTAAAATACACCTACCATTAAAATTATAGACTGATCAATTCTTTGTCAGTGGGCAAACGTACAAAATCAGCAGGGGATCAAATACTTGTTTCCCTCACTGTACACTATGAGCCCCGTTACAGCAGTATCACTTTACCAGCAAGGACTGGGGCACTTGTCAGCATAGAAGGTAGAAGTACAGACAAGTCCTAGAAGAAATCATTCTGCAAGAAAGCTGAAACTGGGACGGAAGTTCACCTTTCAGTATGACAACAACCCAAAGCACACAGCTACGAATACACTGGAGTGGCCAAGGAACAAAAAGATAAATGTACTTTAGTGGCCCAGTCAGAGGGCTAAATCAACCCAAATGAAATCAGAAATATGTAGCATAATTGTTGTTCATCAATACTCTCCAAGGAACTTGACAGAGTTTATACAGTTTTGCAAAGAGAAATGGAAAAATATTGTCAAATCTAAGTATGCACAGTTGGTAGAGACCTATCCCAACAGACTCACAGCTGTAATTGTTACCAAAGGTGCTTCCATCAAGGAAACAACCAATTATATTTCTGTTTTGTATTTTTAATATATAGGCCTACATTTTTTTCACAATAAAAATAATTTGCCCCCTACAGTGTTGAGTATGGCGTGTAGATAAGTGAAATGCATGAAATTCTGGTACTGACAAAGCAAAATGTGAAAGTTCAAGGGGGTGTGGACTTTCTATAAGCACTGTATTCTTTAAAACATTTTATAATTATTTTATTTTTATCATGAACTCAAGTGATTAAGTAATGCAATGAGATTATTATTATGGGATGGACAAAGCTTCAAAATATGAATCTCAATCTTAACAATTCAACATTCAATCACCATAAATAATATTCCACCTAAAAGGGTCAACATCTAAATTAAGAGTAATTGAGTACACAAAGAAGGTAATTCATTGAGCTGATTCGCACAGTACATCAAAGATGAGTAAAAACACCACAGCAATTTATGATTCTGTAGTAAATATCATTACTGTTAATTTCTAGATATTCTGACATGTAACAATTCTCCCAGGAAAACCCTTGTGATTTAGATGCATTATACATCACAGCACATAATTAAGAATGTATTTCTAAAGGCAAAGAGTAGTTTCATAACATGATAGAGATATGCCCACATGAAAAATTTACATACTATTGTACTTTTATGTTAAGAAGTCCTTGTAAGTGTTTTCCTTGACAAAGCTGGTTCTGCTGCCTTCCCTAAGGACTAGCAGCTAAGCTGTTATTCCAGAGTGTACACCTATGGAGGGGAAAGGTATGTGACAAAATGAACACAAGAAAATGAATATGTATCTAACCATGTATTTTGTGCAAAAAAAAACAAAAAAAAAAACACAAAATACATTCTAAATAACTAAATTCAGCATGAATTAATAGATCCCACGTAAAGCATGTTAAAATCATACATACACACTCACACAAGCATACATATTCCAAGAAACAAAATAAAAGCCACAGCAACAAATCAGAAGGATAATGGTTTATTTTAACCTAAATGGGATTTAATCGATGGGAACCCACAGGTTTGATCTTTTAATTTATGAGTTTCCCCAAAATAATGGAGTAGGGCTGCCCCCTGTCTTCACAAAAGCACACAAGCTTTAGGTAGTAAAGATGGGGACTGTTTCTTTAACTCCTAGGGTAAACTACTCACAATAGGGATAGCAGGGAGAGTGTAACAGATGCCATGTGCATCTCTGAGGGTGATAAACATTAAGAAACAAAAAAGAATGAAAATAGATCAAACATTCTTTACATTTCATTATTTATTTATTTTTCCATTGGAAGTCTGGATTTACTGGGCAAACAGAAAAATTGATGGTGTATGTGTACATCTGTTCTGATTTACATTAGTGTACATGATTTGCTTTTAAATGTTAGCAATATGGTACCAACACAAAGTGCGCATAAACACAGTTACAAACAGAAGAGAAATACCAAAATGTACACCAGCAGTCATCAATTGATGCAGTTGGACTGGGATAAACCTTTTACTATTCATCCATTCATGTTGAATGTCTTTGAATGTGCAATGTCACACACACACCTCATGTATGATAACTTTCGAGATGAATGACCTTATATAGTTCAGCAAGTCAACAGCAGAGCACACTAAGAGAAACTGGAAGAATATGAGGCAGGCCAGAGAGGAAACCTGAACAAGCATTCCAACAGTATCACCAAACAGACATTGCAAACAGTGACAATTCTGGTTAAGACTAATTAGATATCTGGCCTCAAAGCCGGTATCTAATAGCACTTTTCCACCTACATGGTGCCGGTGCTGGAGCCGGAGCTCAGCCTGGGAACCAGCTGAACTTTTTGCGAACCGGCCTGCATTTCCACCCGTTTTGGAACCGAACGCTGACGTCACTGGATGTGGGTGTTCCCAAGCACGGAGTACAAGTGGAGAAAAACACGGCAGTAATAATCAGCACCGAGGCAGACTGCATCCTTAAATTTGCAAGTTTTACTACTGTCTTTGAAACCCTAATTTAACCATCAAAATTAAACTCATTCAGTGTGTACACACAGCACAGATACATTGTAAAAAACAAAACAAAAAAAAGCAAGATCACATGTAGACAAGCAGAAACGAAAATACAGCTATACGAATATGCAAAGATAACTCAGCCTTTTATTTTTATTGATGCATTAAAGGATTTACACCGATTCTCTATTTCAGACACTTTTACTGTATTGAATAAAATACAAGATAGAGTTACATGCATTCGTCACCACGCACACAGTTCATTTTGAATATATTTTGTATGAGTGGATACATTTTCATTCATTTTGTGGCGTATTTTTACTTTTATTCTTGTTTAAAGAACAATGACTATAGGCTAGCCCATTGATTATGAATATGGCTGTTTTGGGGGTATTTGTGGCCCAGTCGCGGGCAAATCAATAAACTGTCGGACGATCTCATGTGATGTTAATGGTCTGATGGGAAATTCTGCTTACTGATGAAGTCTGTGATGATGGTCCCAAATCATTGTTGCATTGTTCCTGTTGCCAGACACCGCAACAATGCCTTATGTTTTGAAAGTCGCCATGGATAAGGGCGTCTGCTAAGAAATACATAGTAATAATAAGGCATTGTCAGCATTGGTGGCATGTGATCGCTCGCAAAACGCATCACTGTCAACAGCGCTTATTGTGTATTTGATCTTCTCTTACTGTAAAATCTGTATGTTTGGTGTAATTTGCCTTGTGCTCTTGTGCTAAGAAAATGAATGTATTCATAAATTATTAATCATGTGCAAACCAACCAGGGACACATGATTATACACATGACACTGGATTTGGCGTAACACCGAATTTCTGCCAGTGGCGGGAGAAACTGCCCGTAAGGATCAGTTAATGACCAGTTCATTAACAAACAACATTTCAATCCAATCTATATTGTCGCATTAACTCTCCATCATCATAATATTGCTGTAACACATCTTTCCTCTCACGGAAGGTGAGCTCAGTCATCGCTCATTGCTGCCATTTGACAACTCCTAACTAGTTAGTTGACATGGTGAGACCATATTGTTGCTAAAGTGTCTCTTTTCGACAGACCGCAGTTTGCTGCCAATTTCGCTCATTTTTAATCAAAAGTCTCCTCACTGCTCGCGTCTCTGCTGTCATTTTAAAAATGGCGGCTGAACTCTAGCAAATGACTTTTTGTGGAGACAACTTCACCCCGCCCGCCAGCCCCTGACGTCACTGGTTCTTTGGTTCCAGACCAGCAAGTTTTTGGTGCCCGAAAAGGCGGCACCGTGCCGACTGGGAACCAGTGTTTTTGCTGTGGAAAAGCGCGTAACGGTTCTAGATTAGGCACCGGCTCCGAACTGGCACCGGTTCGTCAGTGGAAAAGCGCTATAAGAGAGCTATAACTGCACACTGGGCTCACAAGAACCCCCAGTGTGCATGTAGAATTACATGTGCAAGGATACTGTGGTATGACGCATGCCACTACTAAAAATCATGTGTGTGAATGCAGAGAGAAGATCACAGTGCCCTCAAAATCATCTAAAGTACAACAGAGAATGCATTATGGTAGTGTGTAATGAATCACATAAATTGCTTCTGCAGGAAGAGTCAGAGTTTGGTCACAACCCTCAAATCACTGTGTCCCAACTCTTCATTGTGAAGGCAGCAGTACGATGTGAGTGCATGTCGGTTTGGTTGTCACTATGGCCGTTGGTTTTTCGTAAAAGGCCTATAAATGGTCAGCATCAAAGGAATTTTATAGGGAGGGGCCCATACATTCACCAACAAGAATAGCTACAGAGCTGGTGATATTAACACATTGGTTGAAGTCTAGTGGTTAAAACATGTCAGTGTCTGCTTACTGTCCTGACAATGTAATAGAATGCCTCTGGGATCAACTGAAATGGTAAATAAAGAATAATCTACCAACAACCAGAGAAACGGCACAGTATCCCTGTAGTCATCTATCAAAAGGTGGTGGAAGTAGTTTAATTTAGGAATAAAGCAGTTCTACATGTCAAGGATAGTTACAACTGACCATGTTGTGAACCAACTCTCCCCCGATCCAACTGCCAACCACCCCCTATCATTTGTCCTGATATTTTTGGTCAAATAAGGTGTAAAAAACGAAGCATGCAGACAACCATGGTTTACAAATAATGAAGTGGGATTCAGAAAATTGCATCAGAGGATAACTTCTCTATTTTTCTGTCAATAAAGACAGAGTAATACTGCAATATTCGCACAGAGTGCAATGTAATTTTAAGAAGCACAAGTCGATAAACAGTGAAGCTCACGTGCTATCCATTAATCCAATTTTAAGTGTTTTTACTGAATTGATCTCCAAAGATAAATAAATAAACAAAACTCAGGCAAAGACAGAACTAAATTAATTGTGTGAAGCCCACTATAAAGGCCAATAACAATATAGTGCCTATAATCTCTTGAAGCTACCCTGACTAATCAACAGGAGAGTTTTAACGGAAGTCCACAGACAACTGCAGGAAAGAAGCATCCTCTAATGAAACTAGATTTATTAGTAATATACAGTGCCCAGAGAATGTCTGCCAAGCTGTGTAAATTAATTAAGTACAATCTGTGTTCAGAAGAGAGAGGGGGAAAAAACGAGAGATAGACTCACAAGAATTAAAGGTGTCAGAGAAATCAACAATTGATTCCGTAGGGTCAAAAACAGCTTTAGGTGTACCGCTCAAAATACAATCAGGATTGTGTATTCACTGAAGAAAGGAAATTAAATTGCTGCAATTACAATAACGCTCACAATGAGCCCCCAGTGGAAATATGACAAGCTGTCAATGAACAGATGACCCAAGTCTAAATCAGTGCAAGGTAACTAAATGTGCAAACTAAATCAGAGAACTATATTAGAAACTCCAAAAAAGGCTGTTCTTTATATTTATCTATATTGTAAATATAAAAAGTGCCTAGGAAAAGTATTAAAAATAAATCATGACTTTGAAAAAGCAAGCTTTCCCAGAATATTGTATACAGTCATGGGACATTGTGTGTCTTTGTATTCACAACTTCAACCTGTATGGAGGGTGGACAAGTGCTAGTGATAGTTCAATGCCGTTTGTCTTTGATTACAACAAGATGATAGCATGGTACAAGATCACATTAAAAACATTGTTTTTCTATTGTCTAGTGGTGAAAACTGAAAGGAAATGTGTACTGAAAAGATGAATATATAATGGTGCTATATAAAAAAAAGTCTATATTCACTACCGTTCAAAAGTTTGGGGTCACTTCGAAATTTTCTTGTTTTCCATGAAAACATACATGAAATGAGATTGAACAGGAAATATAGCAAAATGAATAGGAAATATAGTCATTGACGAGTTTAGAAATACTTATTTTTAACTGAAATAATAACTGGCCCTTTCATCAAAGAATCCTCCATTTGCAGCAATTACAGCCTTGCAGACCTTTGGAATTCTAGTTGTCAGTTTGTTGAGGTAATCTGAAGAGATTTCACCCCATGCTTCCTGAAGCACCTCCCACAAGTTGGATTGGCTTGATGGGCACTTCTTATGTACCATACGGTCAAGCTGCTCCCACAACAGCTCAATAGGGTGGAGATCCGGTGACTGTGCTGGCCACTCCATTATAGACAGAATACCAGCTGACTGCTTCTTCCCTAAATAGTTCTTGCATAGTTTGGAGCTGTGCTTTGGGTCATTGTCCTGTTGTATTAGGAAATTGGCTCCAATCAAGCGCCATCCACAGGGTATGGCATGGCATTGCAAAATGGAGTGAAAGCCTTCCTTCTTCAAGATCCCTTTTACCCTGTACAAATCTCCCACTTTACCACCACCAAAGCACCCCCAGACCATCACATTGCCTCCACCATGCTTGACAGATGGTGTCAAGAACTCCTCCAGCATCTTTTCATTTGATCCGTGTCTCACGAATATTCTTCTTTGTGATCTGAACACCTCAAACTTAGATTTGTCTGTCCATAACACTTTTTTCCAATCTTCCTTTGTCCAGTGTCAGTCTATGTTCTTTTGCCCATCTTAATCTTTTCTTTTTATTGGCCAGTCTGAGATATGGCCTTTTCTTTGCACCTCTGCCTAGAAGGCCAGCATCCCGGGGCCTCCCACTCCTCTTTCTATTCTGGTTAGAGCCAGTTTGTGCTGTTCTGTGACGAGAGCAGTACACAGCACATGGAATAGCCTTCATTTCTCAGAACAAGAATAGACTGACAAGTTTCAGAAAAAAGTTATTTGTTTCTGGCCATTTTGAGTCTGTAATCGAACCCACGATTGCTCATGATCCAGATACTCAACTAGTCTAAAGAAGGCCAGTTTTATTGCTTCTTTAATCAGCACAGCAGTTTTCAGCTGTGCTAACATAATTGCAAAAGGGTTTTCTAATGATCAATTAGCATTTTAAAATGATAAACTTGGATTACTAAACACAACGTGCCATTGGAACACAGGACTGATGGTTGCTGATAATGGGCCTCTGTGCACCTATGTAGATATTCCATACATAATAACATACCACTGACCACTGCGCTCCTCCAGTGCCAGAAGGCTAACTCTGCCTCCTCTCCACTCTCCTTCCTCCAGAGCCCACTCCTTCTCATCCCTGGCCCCTAAGTGGTAGAACGACCTGCCCACCGAAGTCAAAACAGCAGAGTCCTTGACCTCATTCCGGCGCTTACTCAAGACGTATCTCTTCCGACAGTCATCTATCCCTGCTAGATAGCACTTCAGCTTATTCTTGATTGTTTTCCTCCTTGCTCCCTTTCCCATAGCCCTAGTCTGTAACCCTACATCTTGACAGCACTTAGCTTTCACCGTCCAGGATGTAGGAAGTCTCTTACTGTACTTGTGTAAATTGTAATTGGAATTTGTAAAATGTATTATTTTGAATTGCTATGTTTTAGCTAAGTTGAATTTGTAATGATTGATGCCTTGTACTTCTCTGTATTTTTGCACTTATGTTGTAAGTCGCCCTGGATAAGGGCGTCTGCCAAGAAATAAAAATAATATTATTATTAATATTATTATTATTAATAATAATAATAATAATAATAATAACATACAGATTGTACATGAGCAGTTGACAGATATTAATCTTGAACATACTTAAATAAATTAACAATACCATATCATTAGAATCACACACATTCTCAGACAATTTCAAGGGAAAATATCAGGCATCCACGTAAGTATTCTATTGTACTGTGAAATGCATTTCCTCTTAATATTACAGTTATTAATAATAGTTAACACAGTTTTTTTTTCTGTTTGTTTAGGGACACTTAATTGGTAATGTAAAACACGACACCAAAACAAAACTGTAAATAAAGCAAAATTCTCTCCCTTGATAAAGTGGACCTTTTACATGTATTATACAAAAACAAATACAAAGGATCTCTTTGATACAATATGCATTACTGTTCTGCATTAAAAAGGGGGAAAGAAATATCTAAAAGCAAATGTTTTAATTTTAATTCAGGCACCACAGATACTGCATACTGCTAAATGTTGAACCCCTTGTGTGACCTCAAATCAAATTCCCTTTAAATTTTTAATTTGTTTTAAAATACCTTGCTAAGAAAACCTGAATATCTTCCAGTATAATTGCTACACATTTCTATTGTACATGTATTTATTGACAAATGTTGGTCCACAGTGAAAAGTAGAAGAGCAAATTCAAAACAGACATACAGGTATATTAGATAAAAGCAATGCACAATGCTAAGACTAAACATTTTATAAGACAATTTTCGGCTTTATGTAGCAAATGTTTATTTTGATTATATAGTCTTAACATATAGCAAAAAAACAAAGTAGTGTAAGAGGCTTCCCCTGAAAAGAAATTAAATTTAATTAAAATGTGTGGTTTGTTTCATTCTTCTATAACTGCATTCTAAAAATGAGTCACAGGTGCATGGAATGAAATTTGAAATTGAACTGCCCACAGTCTTTGTGAAACTCACCAAATTTAATCCATGTAAAACGCATAATTTGAGAGCCCACACTGCTGATGATAATTCCTCACTTATAATATCAAAAAGAGAACAAGAGCAGGGAAGGGGGCTTGTAAAAGAATGAATTCAAACAACGTAAAAATTTGCCCCCCTCACCACCACCCACCAAAGTACTTAGCCCCACAGACTTGTGAGATAATTCAGAAACATGAACAGGAATAGATGAATGTATTATGTAATTGCATGAGGTTTGGCTCTATATACTAGGCACTGACAAATATTGGAAGTTTTGGAACTGTCTTGGATAAAGCATATATCCTAGTACTATTATTACAGATACAGAATCCTAGGTGTGTGCTAAATGTACGTAGCAGCATAAGGAAGCAAAGTGTAATGCGGTGCAAAATAGCAAGATTTCTGAGCCGCCAAAGAAATTAGGCTGCTGTGTTACAGGTGGTCAGGGACTGTGAGATCCTGATCTAAGTGGGAAGGTTGTCCGACCACTTAAGGGCTAATAGCATTTCTACTTTAATCAATTTGGCAATTATTCAGCAATGCCATCAGAAACCTTCCTCCAATATGTGGTAGCAAGTGTTGAAAGATGTCAACTATCAGGAAATCTGTCCAAGGAGCACAGTAGGGTTGCGTCAATGAATGTACACAGCCAGGCACACTTAAGCTTGGAGACCCTTCCCAGGCATAACTGGCAGACGAGCCTTGGAAACATGGCACCAGAACCATGACAAGCCGGAGGCGATCGACAGGAGGCTCTTGAAGTCAAATCTATTTGGAAGAAGAGCTGTTGAAACCTCAGGCAGCAGAGAATAGGCCGGCCATCCGTGCCCAGTGACAGGCAACAGCTGCCAAAAATATTGGAGAGGCTCAGAGGATGCCGAAGAAAGAACCCGCAGGGCTCAGGAGAGCTCTTATCATGTTTCTACTGGCGGGTGCAAGACAATAAACGTCAGGTATGTTTCACCTGGGCAACGAGAGAAAAATAGCCAGCTTAATACATGTGTTATCAGCTTCTTTGATTCAGCTTTTGTCTTCTACTTACAGTTTCTACTATCGCACTTTCTAAGAATTCATATGTACCCATGTTTTGGACGGAGTGCACATAAAGTATATGAGTGTTTTTACATTCAATTTGATCTTATTAGCTACTTTTAGCACTTAAAAATGGCCGTTGTCAAAACGTATAGGTGTGCGTATCATTTAATCATTTCCTGGATAGGAGAACAGCAGGAAAGCAAAATACAAGAGCATACATGCACATATATAGTGTTAATGATTGGAAGAAAATTAAGAGACCACTTTTAAAGCAGACTGAGGAAAAAAAAAAAAAAAAAAAAAGTGGGTGGGATTCTCTGAAAGATTATAATCACAACCTAATTTTTCATTTTCACATGTAGAGAGAGGGGAGGAAAGAAAAGGGTTAATGACAATAAAATATTATTTTGGGACATACATCAAAACCCTGAGACTGCAGCATCACAGATTGATAGATCTTAGCTGTGGATCAACAGAGTGAACTACATTGTTACCTGAATTTGCTTGTGCTAGTTTGTTAAGACATCCTTGAGCAGATTTGCTTTGAAACACTATGGAAATTCCTGTTAAGCTGTCATGTGACAATTTCTGGAAAACATACTGATCTAGACACCATCGTGAACAGGTCAACAGCACAACAGCCTCTGGAGGACCCCTGTCAACCTGCAAACTGCCATGAGTTCCACAGGTTTTCTTCCATGAACGCATATGGGTTTTTGGGAGAAGAAGGAAAAAAAAATACCAAAAAATGTACGAGTTTGTGCAAAAAATTGCAATATACCCACACAAATGCACATGGCATCAATTTTAGATTAAACTAAATAAAATTGCTTTACCTTGATGTTGTATTTTCTCCCGCTGTGACTTTCACATCAAAAGTATGAAGAAACACAAGGATATCACATTTACATCTCTGTTGTCATAAAGACATGACACAAGTGATTATAAACTAGGACTATGACCTTGAAGCAGGTGCAACAAGGACTAGTCACAATGCGTCTACAGAGCACCTGCCTTGATCCCCCAACCAAGACGCATTACATTCTGCAAGCCCTGTGTAACTTCTGTTATCTGAAATGCATTGACGACCGGCAGTCACCACTTGGGCGAAATTAAATGATGAAGCTGCCATTCAGAGACAGCCTGCTCCTTACATGTGATAAGGTATTTCTGGATATTCTTAAAGGCCTAATAAAGCCTTGGTCAAGTGCAAACAAAGGCTCAGTTTTGCTGAATAAAATATGATACAATTGTCTGCAGTCACTAAATCCTAGAACAGCTATAAAAGCTGGTATTCAGAGTGTGGTGGCTACTCAGGATATCAGATGTAGCTGAGGTAACCTTAACCTCCAATTAAATGCTATTTCCTCTAAGGAACAATGCAACAACAAGTATAACACAGAGGAGCCAAGACCCTGTCTGTGAAAAATGCAGCACATTGGAAACAGCCAATATGTTCCCAGGATCAAAAACATTCCATCTCTGTGCCAAATCTACATATATATATATATATATATATATATATATATATACACAATTATGCTTATCAAAACCTAAAACAAACAAATTTCTACAAATGTTAATGTTGCTTCTGTTCTCTATTTTTGGTCAAATAAACCTGTCCAAAAATATTGGATTATAAATCTGTTGGTTTTGAACGTGGCTTCTAAATAAATAAATAAATATAATTTAGAAGAAATGTTTGGAATGCTTAATTAGAATTTCCAACAGCGGACGCAATATCATTAAGTTAGCTGATGACATCCAGATAATTTATTAAAATTATTCATTTCAACCAAACTTATTAGATTATAAATTGCTGTAGCCCCCAAAAACTCCAGGATAAGACTGCTTAATGATTGCAGTTTTCTATTCCAAAATGAGATTTAGGTCCTAATGAAATAATTTATCGTCCAGGTGCACATTTGTAGGCCAGCTAGCACAGGTGCAATACAGGGGGAAAAGAGAACCAGATGAAAAATTGAGATTCTTGAAATAACTGAGGATATAATTAAGAGCCGTGTGTGCAATAGACAATTTCGATATGGTTTGTGCTAAATGAGAAACTATCGACTGCTTAATTCATCACAACAAGCCAACAAAGTCCAGAGGGCATGCAATCCGTGGCAACTCCTAGTATTGTAAAACAGTCTACGGTGGCAGAAAAATTACAAATATAACAATTAGAAATACACTGGATATGAAAGATAATGCTCAGTATAAATGGAAAGCAGATTTCGCCTGTCAAGTTTTCTTTTTGGTAATTTTGGTAATCAGCGCAGGAGGATAGAGCAATGCGGTGCTTCTTCTCCCTACTCCTCCTTCAGTAAGTACAAATAAGTGACAGCTGTCAAAATCCTGGGCAGGTTGAACACTTTGGATTGTGTCATTGAGAAATGACACTGATGACAATGAAAGCATTATTTTGTCAAAGGGGCAGATGGATTGTGTGACCACACCGGGATAATCAAGCCCCTAACTTGGCACTGAAAGGAGTTGAGTAAATAAAGCCCTTCACAAAAAGGTCACAGACAGAACAAGTCCCATTTTCAGACTTGGGGGGTGGAATTAAGTGACTTTCAACAGAGCTCAAGCAAAACCAGCATGAGCACCACCCCATATACATCAGTAGAAACCTGGCTTTTTGGGTCAAAGTATCAAATCAAACTAAACGATCCATCTAAGAGCGATTCCAACTGTGATAGAAGCTATCATCGGCAAAGGTTCAACTTATTATGACAGAGAAAGTTTACAAATTCTGGATCATCGATTGTCACTTCCTGAGGCACTCCCAGGCTGACAATTGGGACAGTCCAAATTAAAAATCTCTACAAAAGGGGGCAGCATGCGAACCCAACCATCTTTCAGGGTGTTTTTTTTTTTTTTTTAAATCAAGATGGCAACATTTTATGTAATCTGAAGTAATGGTGTAATATTTTCTGTTAACTTCCAGTTACACTTTCTAAGAATGGTAAAACTCTGGAAACACTATGTAAGGTACAACAAAGCAAACCGTTAAATGAAAATTTAAAAATATAATTGATTCAACAGTTCATTAATGGGTGATATTATAATGGGAATGTCTCTATTAAAATGTCTGTCATATTGAAATAATTCAATCTTCATTTCACTGATACATTTCTCCAGTTGAAAAATAATGAGTTTCTGCAACAAAAATGCAAAATACACACAATATGGAAGTAGGCTTTATCATTTCTAAAACTGTATATGGCACACAAATATTGTTAGCAGTTTAGTTTGTATATTGCAGGTTTAGAAGATAGGTCTAGTTTGATATCAGACATGAAAATAGATGTAATGTATTGTCATAAAAATTAAAATGTATTTATAATAATAATAATTGTATTATTATTAAGTTGTGCAAAGAGAAACAGGAATTGATGGGATCCTTAGGTTCTTGCAAAACAATATCTCAGGTGGAAATCCATTCAACTTATGGTGATTCACAGTAGGCTTCTTGTACACAGATCTGATTGAAATGCCTTGAGCATCCTCTGCTGGTTAAGAGGCACTTCAAAAGTTGCAGCCATGATGAAAAGATGAATAATGCAAAATAAAAAAAAAGTGTGTGTGCTGCTAACTTGTCTCATAAATGCCATGGTTATCCACAATACAAATTATAGTTTCTACCATCTTTTTCTACCACCACAAACCCCCAAGAAAAATCTCACCTTGAAACACCAGTCCCATTCATGAAGGACATATGCAGTACAAATGTAACTGAATTAAGCCTACCTACCCCCATAAGCATAAAACTTCATCCAAAGTAAGCAATCAGCCTTCCTTCAAAACAGGCTGATCATCATATTTAGAGGTATATATTCTATTAATTCTATAAAGATGGGGCATACCGATTTAATGAAAGCACAACTTTGAGTATGATTGTCATTTGCTTGTTATGAGGCTTAAGAGAGCACTCTCACCTCTAAAAGACCATTTTATACTCAAACAGATGTATCAATTGAAATGTAAA
This sequence comes from Amia ocellicauda, assembly GCF_036373705.1. Taxonomy (NCBI): domain Eukaryota; kingdom Metazoa; phylum Chordata; class Actinopteri; order Amiiformes; family Amiidae; genus Amia; species Amia ocellicauda. Next base: position 10,437,060 of record NC_089868.1, on the reverse strand, counting down.
GTCAAATTGAAATGGTATTTCTTAAAAGCTAAAACAAAATCTATCAGATTGAGAGATAAAATTAGTTACTGTCACAGTCATCATTGCCTTCTACATCTAAAATCATATTAACAAAAAACAATAAAACAAAACCCTAAGAATTATGTAAGCTGGAATAATAAAAACCAGGACAGGTACGAAGCCCCAAGTCACTCTGCAAATACTGGGCCACATGAATAAATACAAGCTTAGATTTCAATACAGGCGGATTTAACCCAGTGAAAGAAATGGCAAGATAAATCTGAAAAACGACTGAAAGGATTAGGCAAGGATCGATACCTCCTACTGGGGCCCATGTACAGTATCATGCTGGGGCACACACGCAATAACGGGAACTGCTCAGCGGATATCGGGGCAGGGGGTGAGAGATTTAGTTCCGATAGATTATTTAGAATCTGTAGACGGAATTTATTATAGTACAAACAAAGCCAGCAACCTGACCCAGCGGAGAGCTTGTGTGAATCTCGTCAGCTCTGCGGGATCTCATCGTGTCTTCTGCTCGTCCCCAAGGCAGGTTTTACACTGTGTGCAGTCCAAACGCAGAGCACTAGCTAACAGCATTCTTTGTGAACGGAACGGTCCAAGCACGTTTAAATGCCCCATGCTGATCCTTTGGATTTGGTTTGCTGAACAAAATCAATTAAACAAAAGTTTGTGTTTTTTTTATATATATAAGCATGAATATTCAATATCCTATGATAATTTCCCTCTGTTTATTTTTTTTTAATTTTATTTTCCCCCTTTAACTTCATAAGTGAACAACATTACAATACAAATTTAAAACATACTAAAGGAAATCCTGAAAAATTCTGAAACTGAATGTTAATATGAAAAACAAAACAAAATCCTTTACGAATCACTGTTAAGCAAAACCGAAAGACTAACGTTGATCTATTCAAATTTGTTTATATTTCCCAAGGTTTCCAGCACTTCTAACCCATACACACAGCCTCAATAAAGGTTCATCAATAGGCTTTGAAACTGTGTTGGTGGATGTTGTGAATGGCAATTGAGTGGTGTCAGCATGTGCTGATCACTCATTTATGAACCGTGGATAGGAAATGATTGGCTTTGTCCCTCAAATGGCCCCCATAAAAGAAACCCTAATAGATAAGACGTTCGTAGATTTAACTTTCTGAATGTTTTAAACTGATTTTAAAGTGCAACTTCAAACACTCGCTATCACCTTGTTATGGACCAAAAATCTATATTTTAAAGAATACATCTTTGAAAAGTATAGAGGTCTCCTGCCTCTGTTGTGCATTCACTAAAACATCTTTACAACAAAAGCCCAGTGAGTTTATTATTTATTTATTTTTTATCCATTGTTTGATTTTGTTCTTCACATCATAAGTTCAATCATGTCCATCCCAAGTGATAGAGAAAAAAAACAGTTTTAACTTTGAAGAGACATAGCTTCATCTACTACACTTTTAACCTGAATTATTAATGTACTTTCACATCAATAATATTTCTCTCTTCCTCTCCCTGACAACACCATCTGCCTCTGTCAGACCCCTGATCTCAGACCAGCTTTCCTGACTCTATAATAGAAGAATTTAATCCCTTGCTGAGCTGTCTTTATTGCCATATAGCCTGCTATTATTACTCACATACATGGCACTGTATGAAAACCGCCTAGCCTTGACCCAGAGGATGCGTCTCCAGATGACCCGATGTAGATGAAAACATAGCAGACATTATTTCCTTTTGAAAAGGCGTGTAAAGTGGCATAAACGATCACTACAGCCTCACTAAAAAGTTAAGGCAATTGTACAGGCTTTCACATTTAAAAAGAAGTAAAAATGCACGTCCTAATCAAAGTTAGCATCAAGGCAAACATTTGTAAAAAGAAGCAATGGACTGAAACTGCCCCCCTCCACTCCAAGATTTACATAAAACAATAATTCTTCTACATTCGAAGCAGTTATTAGTCAAATGGAACAGCACTTGAGGCGATCTGTATTTAAACTTTGACTAATGAGAAATTACTAAGCTACTGCTCTGCTTGTCTGATAAACAGCAATATAGCACCAAAGTGAGCTCATACATATTCATCCATTTTATGCTAATTATATTAACTCAGAAAGAATATTTAGGTCTACATTATAATCTGGAATTTCATGGTACCAGGAAGAAGAAATAGAAGTCTGCCAGTAGAGCAGTTAGCAAGCCTTGAGCATTTTATTCTTATCAAACAAAGCAGTATCTAAAGTTTTAATTTTCACCTTTTAAAGTTGGGTAACTTTAAAGATCAAGAAAATATAAAAGCATATGTGATGTGTACTGATGTATACACACATACACATAAAAAAAAAAAAAAATCAAATTAAACCCTGAGAAGAAAATAATAATGCAAAGAAAATTGTGTGACAAAGAGTAGTGATACAGTAGCAGTGATTACAGATTAGTGTTCTGCCATGAGCTCTACTTGACAAATCAAACATTTCATTTCCCTAATCAAAGAATATTAAGCATTCCACTAAAATGTTTGTGATATAATATGAGTCAAGTGCTGGAAAATAGAATGAGTCTCTCTCTCCAGCTGAAAGGAGAGAACAGAATAATCAGAAGAGCAAGGTGACTATGAAAATGTAACATCAGATATTCCTGCCTGATTTGTTCGGTCTCTTTAATTAGAAAACCAGACCATTGATAATGAACTTTCAACTCACATGTTCACACCATTATCTGGGGTTGTTGTATTCCTGGTCTCTCTCAAAACCTAAACATTACAACTTTGAATTCAATCTGAAATGAAAGCATTATTGCTGGTTATTAAGATGCAAAAAAGCTAAGCGAACACAACTTTTCAGTCAAAAAGCCTAATGAGCTACCAGCATTCTTAAAGGTATTCTGTATTCCTTTAAATGTTTACCTTTCTTTTTTGGAAAACAAAACAAGTGTACATTTTATATGGTGGTAAATATTTTATGAATACGGGTATGTTTCTGTACAGTTTCTGCTTTTGAAATGTTAGCCTAAGCGGAGAGGTAACTTCGCCATTTTGAGGCTGGCACTGTATGTCAGTTTCATCCCTTTCCCTGGCCTCAGAGTCTGATGTCAGTTGGACAGGCAGACAGACAGATGACATACAAGTTTCCAGTAAGTTTGAAAATAGTTATTTCTAAAGGGCAGCAAATGTAAGGCCACAGAATCATGTAATTAAGTGATACAGTGACCACTGGTGAGAGAGGTAAACTAGTATTTTCCCTCCTCACCCCTCTGCTGATGGTTTATACTCTTTATCATCATTTTACAGCAAGCAGCAGGTGGTACAATTTTTGTGTGTAATTCAGTTCTCATTTTCTTTGTGGTGTAGCTGGAAATGTCATGTTGTGTTCCAGTAATTATTTCTTATGTGGGATCATTTATTCAAGCATTGATTCAGAACTTGTAATGAATAATGCCTTTTGATGGATACTGCAGAGGTTTTTGGATTGCTCTGCATTTTTTTTTCTCCCTGTTGTTGCTCACGTTTAAGAATCATGTCAAAATGAAAGGCTGCAAATGGCAGGAGGCCATTAAGACCATCTTGCTTGTTTGGGTGCTGGTAGTTTAATGATCCCAGGATCAAGCGGCTTCAGAAAGATTCAGAACAGCACATAGGAGAAGTTTGTCCAGTCCCCATAACAGTCTGAGTCTCCTGATTTAATGTCATGAATGCTTCTACACTTAGTTGTTTTCTCTTGTTACCCCCAGGTCCTGTTGTAGCATTGGTCATGTCATTGGATCCTTTCTAGATTTATACGTCTTTAATAGTGTGGCGCCCAAAATTGAACACAATGCTCCGAATTATTTCACTGCTGCATGTCATTCATTTTGAAACATTCTATCCTATTCAATTATTTAAATAAATAAATAAAATCAATCAATCAAGAATACATTGACCAAATGAAGGAGCATAAAAAGACAGCTAATAAAGTCAATATAAACAACAGATTTAATTGCAAAACAATTACAACTGTAGATTACAAGCATCCTTTGGTATCTGAGGAAAGCATATTGCAAATTTGCTATATAGTTATGGCAACCAATTTCAACACACTCTAGAAGAAAAAGATTGCCTACAAATGTATTGGAAATGAGAGACTAGATTTTCAACATTTTATAACTTTTACCAATAAAGACCACATATTCAATATTGGTCCCCTAAGATTATGCCGAGACTCCAGTTCTTGTTTGTTTTTAAGTCAGCTCCAAATGTGTCTCAGGTCTTATTTAATTTACATGGATTTGGGAAACTGCACACTGAGGTTCAGAATGCAAAGTTACACTATTCAGAGGCAACATTTTAGCATTAAGCTAAACAAATGTTGAGTACTGCATTCAGGGAGAGAGGGGAAAAAAGTTATCTAAGCTACATTACTATTTAATCACTGCAAAATTGCAATGGCAATGAGTCTTATTCATGGCCTCATGGTACACATAAACACTCATATGATTTGAACGCTTTGTTTAAGAATATGTGAAACAAAGATTAAAGAGAGCTCCTTTTATTTATATTTTTGCAGAACTTAGCTTAATCAATTTTGATGCAAGTTATATTTCAGTTAAGAAAATCCAATGTATGTATTGGACTGGTTTTTGAACCACATCAAAACAAAGTATACAGATAGGTTTCATAAATATATAAATAAAATGCATGCAAACAAATATATGGGCAAATATAAAAAATAATCACAACTTACCACAATTAAAAAGAATTATATAATTGTTAGGTAAAAACTGACAAACTTTTAATTTTCCACTTTAAGGGTCTTGTAAGATGTTGCCATTTTAACATTTTTATCCTTTCAATGATGTCAAGTGTTTCCATTTCTTCTCAGATCCATTAATGTATTTTTGTTATTCAAAGCAAACATCTTTGCATTCTTTTTTGTGTAGTCTGCACTTTTACAGTTAGTGACCAGGTGGAGTCGGCATTTCTTCCTCAGAATTAGATTTTGATGAATATAGAAATCATAACTCTTATGTTATTTTCATGATACATGGTTTTATAATCATAAATCAGCCACTTAGGCTTTTATAATCTGAGATTAATTATGGTGACCGTTTTAGTGTGTGTGTGTGTGTGTGTATGCATACATACATGCATATATATATATATATATATATATATATATATATATATATATATATATACATATACATACACACTCACCTAAAGGATTATTAGGAACACCTGTTCAATTTCTCATTAATGCAATAATCTAACCAACCAATCACATGGCAGTTGCTTCAATGCATTTAGGGGTGTGGTCCTGGTCAAGACAATCTCCTGAACTCCAAACTGAATGTCTGAATGGGAAAGAAAGGTGATTTAAGCAATTTTGAGCGTGGCATGGTTGTTGGTGCCACACGGGCCGGTCTGAGTATTTCACAATCTGCTCAGTTACTGGGATTTTCACGCACAACCATTTCTAGGGTTTACAAAGAATGGTGTGAAAAGGGAAAAACATCCAGTATGCGGCAGTCCTGTGGGCGAAAATGCCTTGTTGATGCTAGAGGTCAGAGGAGAATGGGCCGACTGATTCAAGCTGATAGGAGAGCAACTTTGACTGAAATAACCACTCGTTACAACCGAGGTATGCAGCAAAGCATTTGTGAAGCCACAACACGTACAACCTTGAGGCGGATGGGCTACAACAGCAGAAGACCCCACCGGGTACCACTCATCTCCACTACAAATAGGAAAAAGAGGCTACAATTTGCACAAGCTCACCAAAATTGGACAGTTGAAGACTGGAAAAATGTTGCCTGGTCTGATGAGTCTCGATTTCTGTTGAGACATTCAGATGGTAGAGTCAGAATTTGGCGTAAACAGAATGAGAACATGGATCCATCATGCCTTGTTACCACTGTGCAGGCTGGTGGTGGTGGTGTAATGGTGTGGGGGATGTTTTCTTGGCACACTTTAGGCCCCTTAGTGCCAATTGGGCATCGTTTAAATGCCACGGCCTACCTGAGCATTGTTTCTGACCATGTCCATCCCTTTATGCCCACCATGTACCCATCCTCTGATGGCTACTTCCAGCAGGATAATGCACCATGTCACAAAGGTCGAATCATTTCAAATTGGTTTCTTGAACATGACAATGAGTTCACTGTACTAAACTGGCCCCCACAGTCACCAGATCTCAACCCAATAGAGCATCTTTGGGATGTGGTGGAATGGGAGCTTCGTGCCCTGGATGTGCATCCCACAAATCTCCATCAACTGCAAGATGCTATCCTATCAATATGGGCCAACATCTCTAAAGAATGCTTTCAGCACCTTGTTGAATCAATGCCACGTAGAATTAAGGCAGTTCTGAAGGCGAAAGGGGGTCAAACACAGTATTAGTATGGTGTTCCTAATAATCCTTTAGGTGAGTGTATATAGTACTGTGCAAATGTTTTAGGCAGGTGTGGACAAATGCTGTAAAGTAAGAATGCTTTCCAAAATAGTCATGTTAATAGATTATACTTATCAATGAACTAAATGCAAAGTGAGTGAACAGAAGAAAAATCTAAATCAAATCAATATTTCGTGTGGCCACCCTTTGCCTTCAAAACAGCATCAATTCTTCTAGGTACACTTGCAGTTTTTGAAGGAACTCGGCAGGTAGGTTGGCCCAAACATCTTGGAGAACTAACCACAGTTGTTCTGTGGATTTAGGCAGCCACACACATATACATATACACACACACATTGAACAGAAATATTACAACATGTGCAGAGTTGGTCCCATGTTTCATGAGCTGAAATGAAAGATCCCCAAACATTTTCCATACACACAAGGCTTATTTCTTTCACATTTTGTGCAGAAATATGTTTACATCCCTGTTAGTGAGCATTACTCCTTGCCATCCACCCGACAGGTGAAGCATATCAAGAAGTTGATCAATACACAGGTGCACCTTGTGCTGGGGACAATAAAAGGCCACTGTAAAATGTGTAGTTTTGTCACACAACACAATGCCACAGATTTGTCTCCAGTTTCAAGGGAGCATGCAATTGGCATGCTGACTACAGGAATATCCACCAGAGCTGTTGCCAGAGACTTTAATGCTAATTTCTGTACCATAAGCCGCCTCCAACATCGTTTTAGAGAATTTGGCAGTACGTACCTAACAACCAGAGACCACGTGTAACCACACCAGCCCAGAACCTCCATATCCAGCTTCTTCACCTCTGGGATCATCTGAGACCAGCCACCCAGACAGCTGATGACACTGTGGGTTTGCACAACCAAAGAATTTCTGCACAAACTGTCAGAAAGCGTCTCGGGGAAGCTCATCTTTTGCTTGTCATTCTTACCAGGGTCTTGATTGGACTGCATCTCTGGTGGACATTCCTGCAGTCAGCATAGCAACTGCACATTTCCTCGTGAGACTTGAAATCCATAGGTTAGGACCTAATGAATGTATGTCATGTGACTGATTTCCTTAAATGAAAGTAAAATCATGTTACATGTTGTGTTTATATTTTTGTTCAGTATATATTTCATATAATATTATATACACGCACGCACACTACCAGATGAAAATGCAGTTTTGTACAACAATAAAGCAGCGAAGCCAAGTGGGACAATTGTTGGGTGTGCTACCATGGTTAGCTGACTGGGATAAAATGTTAAGGATGGACCTCAATGAAGCAGTGGCTATCAGGAAGCACAGTAATCAGGTTTTAATGAAAGAAAGATCACACAAATGCTAACAAACACAGAAAATTAAAATATCTGAAATTTGGATATCAGTTTTAGCAAAGTACATTTGGTACATCTGAAGCAATGTTGAACTGTTTTATTTCTTGTTTCACTGTACTAAGTTTCAGTAGGAATACAAAGTTTCTAAAACACAGTTAACTTCAGCAGAACTCTGTTTTTAAGTTTATATATTTTATGTCAAAGGCATTAACCTAAAGTATAGCTGATGATAGCAATAAACAAACTGCAGGAGGCTTCAGGGAACAAGGGAGTCACACAAGGATGACTTACAGAATTATTTTTCTTGTCACACCTGAAAGTTTCTACAATAAACGCCTGGAGAACAAGTAAAAATAAATTAATAAATAAAAAAAGCAGTTTGCCATCTGAGGGTTAAAGCCAATTATACTTTCAGCGTTTATAACTCCACCGTCTTAAGTTCATTCCTAATAAAAAAGAAATTGAGTTCCGCCATACACTTTCATAACATTTGCTTCTGAAAACGAATGAGACATTTTATGAGGGAAGACACTTCCCTGTTAATGATTTCATAACCAGGCGGCACAAAGCTACGTTCTGTTTTCTATTACCTCACTTTATTTAATTTACCAGGGCCTTGTCTCTGAGCCAGTGACCTGACCTATAAAAGGTTATTCAAAATGGAATTATAGAAGCTCCTTGAAATTTAAAAATTCTGAATTGCACACACAGGTGTATTTTGTACAAAGACTAATAGTTTCACCTTTTGAGACACATAAATCAATCCTACTAGAGGTCAGAAAGTATCCCTCCTTGACATATCAATGGATATTATATGTAGCTTTTAAACATCTACAGGGACAATAATTTCAAGAAAGGCACACTAAATGTCTTAACAAATATTGATCAAAATGACTAAAATATTGTCTCACAACTAAAGAAGCCTAAAGAATACATTAGAATAACCTGATAATTCTTAATCTAGGATGATATCTTCAAGGAAGAAATAAAACAAGATTTAATATAATTATGCATATTATATTCTACTTGGCAAATGCGTGTTATGTAATTGTACCTTCAGAGGAAGCAAAATGTTTTCTCCATCACGAGTAAGCAATTTTTTAAATGGAAAACAAGCAAAGCATTTTCTTACACGGCTCTGACTGTCTGTACAGATCTCCGATTGAAATGCATGGTAATACATCAATATACCACAAACATATATACCAGGTCCTCCATTGGCTCTCAGGCAGCATCAGCACTGCAATAAAATATTTTGTGGTTGCTGTTTTTGCGAAGCCATTGTAATTAATAAATCTTGCAGACATTTGCCACAATTCATGATCATTCAGGAATCCAACAATAAATCCCACAGTGAACATTTGCAGCAGTTAGCATCCTCTTAGTCAAAATGTTGCTCAGTATTTAGGAGAAACTTATATTATGTTACTTCCAGATGTGTGTTTGGAGGATGCTTCTGCTGTAATATTGACTTACATCAGCTTCTCGATATGCTAACACACCCAGGAATGGCTGTCGTCCTTTGTAGACTCTGCTTAAGTTTCATGTGTAGGATATGACATGGCCCAGAGTGTCTGGCCCAATATAGTAGGGTCAGTGTGTATATTACGATAATATAACCTGTCAAACAAACTACGGTATTGATTAGTAACATGTAGGGTTTAATTCCTATTAATAATTATTTTTATTAATGAGGTCATAATATGTTCATGAGGTAAATACAAGCATTTCAGGAAATCCTTAACCTTGAGGACGATAGATTTAAAATGCAATAAATGTGTGATTATTCTAAATACGAATGCCATTCTAGCTAAATAAGAACTAGAATGATAATGTTCCTGGACAAACTTGTGAAATGCATATATTTTTTTTTTATATATTTTTTTGAGTACAGTATAAGCACTACGTTTCAGTGTGCATGTAGTACTGTAATACGTACAAGATACTACAGTATACAACAGTGTACTATAGTATATCACAAGTTACTACTGTATACTACAGTATACAAGTATAATATGGTATAAAACAGTGTATTATAGTATTCGTTGTACTTTAGGATTATCATTATGTATTTAAATAGTACCAAATATATATAAAACAGTGTATTATAGTATTTGTTGTACTTTAGTAATAAATATAATACAAGGTAATACAGTATAGTATACAACACTGTACCATAGTATTTGTTGTAGAACTGTAGTACTACAGTATTCAATAGTGTACTATATTATATCAGATGCTACTACAGTATACTATAGTATACAAATGTAATATGGTATAAAACGATTATAGTAGTATAATACAGTGTGCTACAGTATTTGTTGTATTACTGTAGTAAGTACTGTAATACATCACAAGGTAATAAAGTATACTATAGAAAAAGTTATAGGGAATGAATTAAGGTATGTAGGTTGTAGTAGTGGAGCATATGGAATAATATGAATAGGTACTAAAGCTCACTGTCCAATAGCATCACCTTAATTGTACAATATTTACTAGCTGGATTCAATGAATTATCAAATAGTGATAAGAGCTAACGATAAATTAACACTAAATTAACAGCAGTAGGCTGAATGAGATCCATAGAGGTCTATATTCATAACCTTCAGATCTTATTATTTGAGGATTTGAAGTCATAGATTCAATATAAATAAATTTTCATATTCAAGGGGGCCACCTTTCAGTTTTGACAGGATGATGCCTCGCTTGAAGTGAAGAAGCACGATTGTGTGGAGATCTTCAGTGCAGGAATGTAAAGAACCAGCCCTCTAGCAATTAACCCACAGCAAAGGAAGCAGTGGAACAGTGTGCTAGGAAAGCTTTCTGTCTGGAAGTGATAACTTTTAATTCCCATTTTAATTATCAGTTCAGCAAAAGGTCTATTTCTATCTCTGTTCTGTGCATCATAAGGGGAAAGTGACAGGACAACTGTGTGAGAATGTGGACTATGGGCAACAGTTATCACTACTTCTGTATCTAAAACTGAACAATTAATGTAATTCTGGAAAGTTTTACAGAGGAAACTTTGTGTGTGTGTGTGTGTGTGTGTGCGTGTGTGTGTGTGTGCGTGTGTGCGTGTGCATGCACGTGCGTGCGTATATATGTGCGCGTACAACAAGTACAACATTTTTGCTCGGGCATCAAAATGGGCAGTACTTAACCTGACAGTAGACCCTGCAGCACAGCACCCCTGCACTCTTGTCATATTCTCTCCAAAGTATGTCGCTTCCACTTTGTATACTGTTCCTGGAATAAAGGCAAATCATTGAGCACCGCTACTAGGTAACTAACTGTTCAGATAGAAAAATATAAACTAAGATTCCAAATCATCCATTCCAGGATGTGTTGCTGCAATTTTGCCTTCAGCGGATGTTTGTTTGTTTGTTTTATCCACCCAATGTGCAGTGCACAAAACATCACACACTGGATGTGAACTGGCTTGCAAGATAGGCAACCATATATGCCTGTAACATTACTCCCTAAATAACATCCAGACGTCTCCATATGCTTTACCTATCCGTGTAAATATTCATAATAGCAATTATACTGAATGTTTAAGCTACAGGTGCTTTGACAGCAGTTTCATTCCATGCAGTATTAGTCTCTTAAAAGTTGCCTTCAGTCCCATATATATATATATATATATATAGATAGATAGATAGATAGATAGATAGATAGATAGATATAGAGATGCATGAATTTTTGAAAATCTGTACTGATATGTCCGAACTTCAAATACAAAATGCATAAATTAGAATACACATTGAATCTGTGGTGAGTGCATTACTTTATGTGGTTCTACAGTACAGATACCCTGTAAGAAAATATTATTACACAGATTTCTACTTGGTATGTCAGAACAGTGAATGCTCAACTCAAGAACTGCTGTTATGGGGAATATAAGAATAATGCTATAAACAGATACTGGCCTGCATTACATTTGCCCTTCTGTTGGATATAGTCTACCCCATCTGGAATAAGCAGTTTGTTCACTGGTGTGACCACTCCCACTGTATTGTTGGGTGGGATAAAATACAACTTTAACGAGCCGCTAACAAGCAAACTACAAAACTGTAGATCATGGCGTTGTGATGGAGTATACATTCCCAGAGGTGGAGTGGGAGGCTCTGGGACCCTGCGGGTTGAGGAAGGTGCACTCCATCTTGGGGAAGGAGGCCGAAGACAGGGTGGCCATCTTGGTAGGGCCTATTTAGGCTATGATTGCTTGCGGTCTGATTGGGGTAATTGGATAATTGAATGCACTTGGGGAGTGGGGGGGGGGGATTCAAAGAGAGAGACGGGAAGGGAGTAAAAAGGAGAGTCTAAGAAAAAAAAGATAAACACAGTGCGGCTTGACCATACAGGGAAGCTGATCCATCACAGCATTTACATAAAAAAAGTAGAAGAAAGTAGCATCTAACTAAAAATGAAACCGGGACTGAGTACAGTTGTGTAGTTTTCTAGTAGCGGCTGTGTGAAAGTTGTGTTTTATTCCCTCGCGTTGTGCAAGAAATTTGCTGCGAGAAGGTCGTTTTATGGTGCAAATCTTGTTAGATTAAATAAAACAAAAGTTTAGCAGTGCGATTTCCATTCACAGACATGCCGCTAATGATTCGGAGAGTAACTTGCAGCGCGAACAAGTCATTGCTAATTAGCCAACCGCAAGTCTTCATTTTATGTAGATAAACAAAAAATGCTGACAATCTGGAAAGCAGCAGTGGATCTATATAGGCTGAGGATGATGATATATACTATAAATATTTACATTGTTAATATCCTGGGAATGTGACTCAAGAAAACCTCTGGCATTGTAATCACATTGTAGCAAAGACTCACATGAGAAAACAAGTGATATTAATAATCTAAACATATGAACACAAACAAAACAAATCAATCATTTAAAATCACAATAAAATGCAGTTCATTTTTTTTAACATTGTAATTGTTATAAAGAAGCAACAATGACTAGACTTGCTGTGGAATAGCAATTAATAAGTAAAACTGAAGATTAAAAGACTAATATTACTTTAATGAATAAGCAATATATATATATATATATATATGTAGGATGGTTCATATATACGATTTTATTTTAAAGTAATTCTTTCCATAGTTAACATACATTCTTGATGTTTCTCTCTCTCTCTCTTATGCATTGTTTGCAGTATAAGTGTACTGCATCTGGTGTACCCCCTGACACAAACAACCCGGCCACAATCAGTACCCACCTCTCTGTTGGATTTTCCTGCTCCTGAGTTGAAAGAATACAATTACACTGGGGAGGATTAAAAGCAAAATCTTAAATTTCATTGTGATCGCAATTTCTATTAGTACAAATCGCACTAGATCTATTAGTACAAATCGCACTATATCACGATCAATATAAAGGAGACATTGGAAAAAGCATATTGGAGCTGGAGATACAAGTGGCATCAAAGCGGTTATAAATGGAAAGACGACTATCAATTTTCTAGATTCCTTCCAATCACAAGCTAGACAGTTCTGCCACCTTAAACTAGGATTTTAAACACAGGCTTTCCATGACATTTGTAATTATCCAGCATTGCTATTTTGAATTCATTTAAATATTTTAAAACAATCTATAAAAACCCAATATAGTGAGTAGTACTTAACATTGAAGGACATAATCTATTTAAACATTCATTAATAAGGGCAACCTTGATTAAAGCATCCATCTGTGGTAAGCCATTGAGAATATACCATTTCAATTTCAATGGAAATGCAATTTTTCCATGTTTTCTTGAGCAGCAAACAGATGCACAAACTACACTCACGAACCAAAACCTTATTATAGATTGACAGTGACAGACAGACTGGCGATGTACAACACGGTATTATAGTTTAGCCAGCAACTCATAATGATCCCTTTGAACTGTTATTTTACATGGCTTGCTACCGACCATGTCTGGCCCCAGTTTTTAAGGTCACACATCAGGCATGCTTCATAAAATGTAAGAAAATTGTAGAGAACAGATTACCATATATTCACCCACTAAATTACAAGCCTCCCTTTTTTCTAAGCCATGGTACAATACACAGACAAGTCTTCTGTGAAAGGCCTGTATAAATAAATGCGAGCTGGAACAGGAAGAAGAAGCCGGGCTTGAAAATAAAATCAAACACGGTATGCAGTCAAGGCAGATAATATCTGCAATTAGCCATAATTTAAATTGTTATTCCTTAAGGCCTAACAAAGCAGCCTCACTTAGCTAGCAAATAAAATTCTGTCAATGAAATGAATCCATGTCAGCCAGAAGACTGCTACTTTCTGTGTCAGATCTGCCTAGAGAAATTAACTTTAACTATACAAGTTAAATGTGTTGTTTCCACGCCTGCTAGTGAAAAAATATTTCAATGGGTATTTCCATTTGCTTTAAGCATCTCTTAATATTAAAAGCAAGCATCAAGGGAAGGAGAAATAATATATGTATGCATGTATATACACTTTATTTTGAATCTTATTTATCAGTTTGATGCAGCGACAATTGAAAAGCAAATCACAGTTAATTTAATCAACATGAACTACTAATTAAACCAATGAGGAGAAAAGTAAAAAAGTTTGCAGTTTGAAGTTTTACGAAGAACTTAATGAAATAATATTGCTGCCCTATCTTCAAGTTACGTGTTATTGAAATCACAGTAAAATAAATTGGATAAATATGAAATGCTGTGAACTTCGGTCATAATAGTATTCTAGGGAAACAAAGTTCTTCATATACTGCATTTCAATATTCAAATATAAAGCTGTGCCAAGATGAAAACATTGTACAAACAATAATGTTACTGGTAGTGTAAATGGTGGAGACCCTGAATATGGGAAATTCTACATAAATTAACTGAATACAGTAGTAAACTATACAAGAGAAAAAGTAAGGTGGTAGCCAATCTCATGCATAAAATACGCTGATATTATGATCAAAGTCAATTGAAATATATTTTTGTTAATTAATCAATCTTACTATTCCTCTTATTATTATTATAAGGTTACTATTTTTAGATATCTTTAAGAAAGATTTTAAGCTTCTTACAACGTCAGCTGCTATTAATAAGTATAAAATATAAGCCCTTCCTTCAATATCATGGAGGACTGAAATGTAATGTGTTCTGCTTTTCAAATACTTTCCCTGACAGACATATTTTCATTTCATGTATAAATATTTTCATGTTTGTGAATTTAAAAGCACTGACTACCAAATATTAATTTGCATTTGCAGTCCATATAGACAGAAACCATTTAACTTGCATTTACTTCAGTTATTCCCATTATCATGTACAGGTTGATATGGTAATTTACCATTGATCGAAGCAAGATGAAATGACCAGTGACTGATTCACATTACAAAATTGAGATCACAATCAAAGATACAGAAAAGTGAATATATAAACAAATGTGAACAAGTCAAAGCAGGAAAACAACTGAAAGAGAATGATACATAATTATCTGAAGCTTTCTTAACCAGCATTATTTCAGTTCAGCATCTTTCGTTATTAAATGGAAAAAGTATCGTTTAGCACAGTTGCTTTTCACTGATTCGTATTCAGATGAGGAACAAAGTTAAAAAATGTATAAACAAACACTGCATTTCCACTAACCATCCAGTTTACTAGATATCAAGGCAAGATTTCTCAACAGATCAAAATGTAGAACTTGTATGCTTCGGTTAGAAACCGTATGCTTTGTATGCTTGGCATGGAGTATGTAAGTGAAGCATAATATCTGAATCCCTAATTCATTTTGCTACACATTTATGATGAACAAAAACACTTAATACATAGAGATTCCATAGGTTTTATGTATACCTTTACCAAGTGAACATTAGCATTCCCATATTTCACTTCTTGCACTGAATGGATTTTTTAAAGCAAATTGACGTCACATCAAAACTGAAAACAAGTTTTCAAATTTATCCCAATCTATCAAACATGTCAAAGACTGCTTTCATTTCACTGTTGAATCCAGACTATCCTACGCTGTATTAATTAAATTGGTCTAAAATGCAGAGATAGGACCAAGAGGTACCATGAAGTACTGCATTGAAATTCATTGCCTACGAAATGAAGCGAGTTCTGTATCAGTCAAAGACCAGCTCATTAAAACTGATACAATGGCGAGATATAATATGCAGCCATCATTATTTCCAGAATATAAATGGCGACTGCTGGGCCAGATACTGAAAGGAACTGCAAATTTGTCGGAAGTTCTTTGCAACGTTGGGAGAAACCTGCATTACTTAGCAAGTGAGAGATTTAGAAGAGTTGTAGGAAAGAAAAATTTATGTGACCAAAAGTGCTGGGGAAATGATCACATTCGGCATCAAACCAGCTTCAGACATCCTTTGCAAATGTATGGCTTTGTACAGACTTTGTAGCTCAAAGCCATATGGAGAGAACAACAAGTGAAAATGCAATTATATAGTCTGTAAAGTTTACAGTTAATGATTTGGCTTATTAAATGATCATGTAAACATGTTTTCCCTATCGCCACTTTCACTGGCCAATTACCAGCCATGTTGCTGTGTGCAAAGCAAAGGATATACCAGGAACTCTTATCACCAGCATAGCCACCTCCCAGGAAACACTATTAAATAATTATTTGTCATGTTCCCAAGCACGCTGCTCATGCCCTGCAATCACCAAAGGTTTTTTAAATGTGTACCTATGGCCATCACTATAGGCCCAGTAACTGTATCCAATATCTTTACCTCATACGCTGCTCTTGAAGGCCCCACAAAACGAATGAGCTCTTCTACTGTGTATTTATCAGCCGAGAAAGACTCTGCTTGAAGAGAACTGCTTCACAGTGTCCGCCACCTCATCTGGTTCAGTCTCCAATAAATCGAGTTTGGGTTGCACAGCAGCTGAGGTTGTTGTGGTCACGGTGTCGTTTTCCATCTACAAAAGACAGAGAGAGTAACAATAAGAGTTACTGCTCAAAGACTAGCACCTTAGACAGGAACACAATTAGAAACTACGTTTACATGCTGACACATTATGGTTACAATGTGTTCACATCATTACTTAAGATATTTGTGCAGACGATGTAAATTGCTCAGATTTCAATTCCAAAGTGTATGTATACGTAAGTGTAGATATAGACTAGTCTTCAACAGAATAACCAATGACTATATATCCATCTTAGTCTTTCAGCAGAATAAATCAATAACTATGGCAATTTCAACCATTTTAGCGATGGGTGGTAACCTCAACAATACTTTGTGCATAAATGCTTCACTTTTAGGAGACTACTGACATATGTGGGTTAGTATACAATCAGTGTGTGTATTCTGCAATGAGACTCGTTGTATACGTTGTAATATATGATATAGAGTGTATATATACAAAGTTTCCTGGCCACAAACCATTTACACTTTCAACTGATGCACTGAAATTGCAAACGTCTTCATTGTATTTGGAAAAAAGTAGGAAACGACTGCGAATTTTGTACAAACATACAATGGTCTAAAACATGCGTGAAAACCAGCTGTTTAGCGTCTTAGTGTTTAAGTTAAAACGTATTTTTTTAACAAGAGGGTCTTAACAATTTTAACATTTAAGTTGTATTATATTTTTTTTATAAACAGTTTAAACAAGTATAAACATTTGATTCGTTCCTATATAAATATATAGGCTTATACTATTCTCTACTTATCTATTCTGATAAGTGATAAACACTACTGGTTAAAGCTTCACTAAAATGCATTAGAAAGTACGTGTCGAATCCGTCGCATTGGATCCAAAGCTATAAGATCATCATAAACAAAGGCCTCCCAATCAGCAAGTACTGCAAAACGCGCGGAATTATTGTCGCTACAATTATCTGAATTAATTCAACTAAACGTGAATAGAAAATAAAAGACAAAAGATTTTTTTTTTTTACTTACCTGCAATACAATATGCGACTATATATCTGTTTTTAATTAATTGTAGCTACTGTAAACCGAGTGAACCGGTGGACTCGACTCACCTGAGCACTTGGGCCGGGTTGCATGAAACGATATTAGACTACTCTAATGCAAGTTAGTCAGTTGCACTAAAATTAAGTCTGCAAATATTTAACCTGTGGGTGAGCAGGCTGACTTTGAACGATATATTACATTTTTTTTCCCATGACAGCCGCTTGCATGAGACAACGGCAACACTGTCACTGATGCTGAGAGACGGAGCCTTTCATTGGCTCACACACACCGCCCCGCCCACCGACCCCAACACAGACTCCTCCCCAAAGATAACAACCAATCCTGGGACCCGTTTAAGTGTCGCTTCTGTCTTCTGCTCGACTTTGCAGAGCGCATAGACGGCGGGCTGACGTTGTGAGCGTTTTTGTTATATGAGTCCGCGCCATGTGTTTGAGTGCGCACAATGTCCCACAAAGTACATTTCCTGCATTATATTGCATTACTAGCACGGATTATCAGTTACCGTGAACTAAGATCGTCGCTGCTTTAGAGAGGAAAGGAGATGTTTTTTTTTTGTTATTTATATTGGACGTAATTGGATTTTCGAGAGATGGAATAAAATGTTTTCCCAATAAAGTTTTAACTTGGGCAAAAATAACGCCTTATCAATGCAATCGTTTAGGTTAGATGGACTACTGAGTCACATATCTTGCATTAAATATCACAGGCTAATTAGGAGATTGCACTTACAGTCACAAGCGCCCTGGTCAGGGTTAGCTTATAGTTAAGATAAACGTATGGATAACATATAAACAAGTGTCTAGTTATTGGTGGATGTTTTGTTCATTACTGTATTTTCCTCAGTGTAGTAAGTCTCCATCTTTGCATAGCGGATGATCTGGTATAAAACACGTTTGAGTATATTTACCACGAATGCCATGAAGAATTTAGCCTCTAAACTGAATGTTTTCAGTTATAATTCAATTAGGCTACACGAAGCCCAGAAGTTTGCAATTCTGCTGATCTCAAAGCTTTGGTGTGCTGCACATATTTCCATGGTCTAATGTGAAACAAATATCCTAGTGGTGCTGGTTCTATTATTCTTCAAAAGTCTCATTGTTTGTAGTTCTAGAAAACGTCTTGATCATATTAAAAAGTTTAGTTTAGGAACTACATTGCTTTTTTAAAAAGCACAAACAATCAGCACAAAGGAATTATCACATTACATATTGTTGAGCCCAACATAAAAGTCATATAGGGGGGACCTAATTTAATTATATGTAAATGAGAAATAAATAGTGCAGAAACAAGAGTCTGTTTTTTATTAAATCTGGTAGTAAGAACCACTGATGGCATAATCGCCAGTGATTTAATGGGTCAGCACTAGATCATAGAACATAGAGCATTACATTTAGATTAGTTGTCTTGGGCTCTATGCTTATGTTTGGTTGTGCAGACTCGCAGATTAATTCTGTTGAAACTACTGAAAGTGCTATAAGCAGTTTTTGATTAGCATCTATTGTCTACTTAAACCTGTGATGAGGATAGTTAGGTATATAATTCATAGAGAAAATTAATACTGATAAAAGGTATACTGGATTAGACACTGTATACAAACCACATATACATTATATGTATAGTTAATGCATTATGCTTGTTACACGTGTTGAATTGTACATTGTATCTCAGGATTAATCCCTCTCCAGCATTATTCCCAGGTATATTTATTAATTTTGATTTGTTCATGCCTCCAGGTGTATTTTAAAGGAAACCTTTACAATGTATTTTGATACAGTTCAAGTTTGAAGTAATGTGGATGTGCATCTGAAATGTAACTTTGTAAAGCACATGTAGTATCCACTGAAATTCTAGCATTCCTTACATGTATGCTTTATTATGAAAGGAAGTGTCAATATGCTTATATGTAGCACAATTTATTTATTTATCACATTATGAGGGTCCTTCACAAATCAATAATAAGGATATTTATTCCAGTTTTAATAAACTGTCTTGCAGCAAATCTTGGTGTAAACTGCTTTTGCATATTACACCATGGATGTACTATTGAAATTAGTCCAAATACTTTGAATCAGCTGCCTAATTTATGCGTGCCTGCTACATCAGTTTTCCAGTGATGCAATTGAAAGTGTTGTGGTTGTAACCTGTTTGCATCTTCCGATTCCTCAACATATCGCCTTTTAAAATAGTTTTTCTCTATATACAATACATGTTGCATACTTCTTGACATTGCAGTTTCTCATAAGGGAATGCCATGACCATGCATTTTTGAGAACAGGGGCAACAGCATTCCAAGGGGTAAAATACATTACCCTGAGATCTGCTTATCCTGTTACAAGCACCTGTTTTAGCATTCAATAGAATTAAGTAAATGAGATGCCTAGGTAACAGCTGACATGGTTTCAAATGTTTATGCAGGGCCCAAATATTCTAAAACTCAACTATGGAAAAGTTCAGTTGTTTCCCCCTCCCCCCACAAATTCTACATTGAAAACATATAACCTTTTATTTTTATGGTATAATGTACTGTAAGGAAATAAATAAGATGAATATGTTTCAAACGTTATTTAAAAGTTTTAAACTTCTGCAATTTTCCCAACAACATTTAGTTGAGTCCTATTGACAACTTGTGATTTGTTTATTATTTTGCAATGCATTTTTTATTTCATTATCTTCAGATAAGGCATACAGTGCATCCGGAAAGTATTCTCCATTGTCATCTTTATCCACCTATACTGTACAACCATTAACTTTGCTCTCGATAACTGAATGTGTTAGCCCTGGATAACATGGGTTTAATATAAATGTTTAGAGATATCACTTGAGTGAATGACATGTGTTTTACTTTTGTATTTTCCTGAAATGCGTGCCTCAGCACTCGACCATTGCCTATTTAGTTTAGACCATAGACTGCATTAAGTTAACTAAGGGGTTTTTCAATTTTTTTAGGTCATTTTCATTTTAGGTAGAGCAATCCTAAACTAGTGCCAATCAAGCTCTGTGAAGCCAGCCATATACAGTGCATCTGGAAAGTATTCACAGTGCTTCACTTTTTCCACATTTTGTTATGTTACAGCCTTATTCCAAAATGGATTAAATTCATTATTTTCCTCAACATCCTACAAAAAATACCCCATAATGACAACGTGAAAGAAGTTTGGTTGAAATCTTTGCAAATTTATTAAAAAAAAAAAAAAAAAAAAGCACATGTACATGTATGCAGGAGAAAAAAAAAGATATATATAGGCTTAAATGTAATTGTTTTCCTGAAACTGTGCTCTCAAAAGGGGGAGGAGGGACTTATTCAAGGGTGTGATTTATAGTTTATATATATATTTTTCTTTTTTACTAACTCAGACAACTTGTTATTGAAAAAAGTATGATCAAACAGCATTTATGAAGAAGAAGAAAATGCAAAGTGAAGTTTGAACCTTTATCTTATCAAACAGTCTGGGAAGAGTGTGATCGTGTGATCAGTTTGGGTCGCTTTTGTATTTGTCCTGGGTGGTCTTGCTCTCATGTGTGGTGCTTTTACGCCTTTGATGTTGTCTTACTCCTTTGTTTTTACAGTAGGCCTCAGTTCTAACACACTATCCTCTGGAGTCTTACTTGCTCTGTGCCCTCAGGTTTCAACTTGACCAAACGAAAAAGCTGTCAAGTTTTCAAGCTCTTAAAAAACACACAGCTGTATTATAGGAGCTGTTATAACCAGTTGAATCTAACATTTCCTCCCTTACAGTTTTTTTTTTCCTGACAATACTAAAGATAACATTTATGTTGAACTGTTATGTAGTCTAATCAAAAAACAAAAAAGCAACTGTTAACAATTTGTGGAAGAAAAATGTGAAGCCAGTTGTGCATGGCTAGTGGGGTGAGTGGTCATGGAGCCATCCAAAAGGCTTTTGCACATGCTCAGAATACCAGACAATTATTTGTTACCCACTTACTCATCATTACATTAATAATCATGTATGCACTAAAACATAATTTGTTGTCAATTGTAAGACAAAGACATTAATTATAATATTGCCCTAATTAGTGGAATTGCTATGATGCACAGAACAAACCCAAAACCCACAGCTCTGAAACAAATGCAGGCACCCTATGTTGACACACCCTCCACAGTTGTCCATCTTTGCCAGTTAAAGAAAGAAAACTTGTCCTACCACTACACAGATGAGACAGCTTGTTCAGCAGTGTCTGTGGTTTATTTGTAAATAGATGTCAGTTGTCTGTTCAGTCACAGAAATGTATTTTTAATTTGTATTTATAAAACACTATGGATTAGCTATAGGCACAGGTTTTGATATTATATATGTTTTAACATAATCCAGGTATCTCCAGCAAATGTAAAAATTATGTTGAAACTGGCGTTGCATGATTATTAACACCTGGCATATAATGTTTTTACAGAAAGCAACAACTCACGGTGCACCACAGTAATTACTGAGACAACTATAGAAAAAAAATCCTGCACAATGCTATTTTACATTCATAATTAACATACTTAACTTTGCTATAACAGCTGAGTGTGAACAGTGCAGATGAGGCAAGTAGTCCCATACCATGAAACTCAATTAACAACAATAGCTTAATTATGTTAATATTTGTCTGAATTGAAAAAGGCAAAATCTACAGAAGTCTGCAGATCTGAAGACATGAAATGTACTAGTACTAGACTACTGCAGTTTTGTAATGCTTAAATTGTATTTTGTATTGATTATTACTGCACTTTTGTAATGCATAAAATTATTTGTGTAAACTGTAAGTTACCCTAGATAAGGGCAGCTGCCAAGAAATAAATACTACTAATAAAATTTGTATTGAACACCTTAACATTAATACCCAAACAAATTCATTAAATGCAGTTTTTTTTGTTTTGTTTTTTTTTGCACATTTTATGACACATTGCAAAAGCGCAAAACTAAAGAGTTTTGGTTTTCTATCACAGTGGTTTTACTTGCTCACTCAAAGATACAGTGCCATAGATACTACAGTTTCAAATTACTTGAGAGACCGCAGGGAGATGCAAGCATTATTTCATATTAATATATCAGCTTGAAGAATATGTTTAAAAAAAAAACGTAATAATTTTGGCCATCTGTCATTTCCTTTACATTTCCTTTTGTTTCTGCATGTCTGATGAATAACTGCAGCCAGACGTTTTCCATTTAGATTTGATGGAAGTTAGCATAAGCAACTTCCCCACGACTTAAGAAAACAAAAGTTGAAAAAGAATAGTTTGAACCCACAATCCCTGTGTGCTCATATCAACATATATTCTCATTAAGAGACATGTTCATTCAATTAGGCCTATCAAAAGCCTTTTAATCCAAGACTCCAGATTGCTCAAAGGATACATTTTTTTAATTTTCCTTTGATTCTACACAACAGTCATAGTGAGATTGTAGATGCAGTCAGCCTTCCATTCAATTATTATTTTTTTTGTCATTTAATCCAATGTATGCTGATGGGAAGACTGCGGTCTGTTCATCATTACATATTTTAAATCTCAGACTCCCACATTTAGTCATTACTCTAATGACTGCGGACTTGCAGAACCCAACAACATGCTACACAACTGCTGTGGAAACATTTACTGCACAGACTCTCTGACTTCTTCTAAGCAGAGAGCTGTCTCTTTTAGCTTATTTTAGTTTGTATGCAGTTTACAGTAATGCTGTTGTCCTTGTGGTATGTCTGCAGGGATCTGAATGATAAACTTTTAAATTAGTCCCGTACTACATGTTCTTCTACAAAAGGAATCAACAGTTACATTGCTCGTTATGTATTTGCTAAACAGCTGGCAGTTATGACAGTCTAAGGAGATGTTAATACAGGTTATTTAACCCTTAACATGTTATTTGTTTGTTTATAGTAGTGATTAATGCAACTGTAAACATCCATCAAGGAATACATTCATGTCTACTATATCTAGTAAGGATTAACAATGAAAAAATGTTGGGTGAAGAAATGGTGTTACACTATTTTAAAAGGAGTGACATTTATTGCAAAGTAGCTGTGAGGCATTCACTGTATAATCATTACAATAGAAACATAAGAATCCAACACACAATTTGCAGTGTCTATTCCACTACAAAAGTCAATTTGACCTGTAGAAACAACATTACGACAGTTGTGGCTGGCAGAATGACATACTAGTCAGAGAATCAAAATAAAGCATTATTGAATTGTATTTAATACACACAAATGTATGTATTTTTCAAGCGGTGACAATTTAATTGACTGTGTTGTTTTATATTTTTAAATTTACTGTAATAGTTCTATGTCACTATGTTGTTATGTGATTTTATGTATGCACACTTGCTGAAAAAATAATTTCCCCTCGAGGACAATGAAGTTGATCAGATCAAATTTAAAACTGGAATTTAAGGGGATATCCAATAGATGCAAACAACAATCCCAGGGTGGCTCTCAAAATAGCTGGTAGGGTAAATTAATTTGTTCTGTACAGTAGTGTGTGGGCTTTTGAATGCTGGGGCTTCAACGCAGTCGTCCTTGGATCATTCATTCCTTCACATTGCCTACAGCAGGCTTATGAAGATTGGAACTAAGTCCACAGGGGAAATGGGGTCTTGGGGGTATGTTGAAACTGGACTCAACCCACATTTGCTCTGTCAAAATCAAGTGAACCCCTGTCAGGCAGAGACAAGGGGAGGGAGAGCTGAAGAGAAGGTCAGGACTTTTCCAGACAGGGTGTCAGGGGACATAATCGGAAAATCTAATTAACTGGGACATATGATGGAGGAGACATGCGCTGTGATTAGAGTGAACAGTGAGAATTTTACAAGGGAATATTCTCCACAGTGTAATTGTACAAATGCAGCATAGTGAAGGTTAACATGCATGAAGCATTACCTTACATTAATTCTTGGAGCCGAAACCTGGAACTCAAGTGATGATGGAGAAAAAGGAAGGCGGCTTGGGCTGTAAAGTCCGGGTGTAATAATTAAATGCGACACCTCAATCGATTTTGAATACCCCTTGTTTCTTTAACTACTGGCACGCACTCTTTTTATATACAAGCCACATATCCATATAATTTAACCTTCTTGTCTTATTCACACACTCCCATTGTATCTGAAGGGCAGCAGATTTATGTGACAATACGGTTGGAAATGCACCGTTCAGATCATCCCTGAGGTTCTTTAAGAAGACACCGTACTCACTAGGGACTTGATGATGAAAATGTAGATTTCAGATGAGTTTAGTAATACAAAGGCATTAAACAGAAATAAAAAATATATGGTTTAGTAATCTAAGCTGTAGGACATTTAAATCGAAACATTTATGCTTCTCATTTGTGCAGATTGTATCAGTTTACTGTGGTATTGAACACATGAACACCTTTTAAGAGGGAATGACAAAAATAGCAAAAAGGAATACAAAAAAAAAGAAAACTTGGATTCTGGAAAGATGGATTCTAACCTTATATTAAACTTAAGTAGTAACTTCAATATCATCTTGGATTGTTTAAAAAAGTTCAAAAATGCATATTCTCCACCATGTAATTCCTGTTGAACCCTGTTTACAAGTCACTATGAATTGAATCACCACGAGAATTGAATAATCATGTCAAAATATCAATACAGAGATATTTACTGTTTATAGTAGGGCAGATATATTAATGAGCAGATGTCTATGGTTCAACTAAGGAGTACCAAAAGGAATTGTTTGAATCAGATTTCCAAATTGATGACATATGGGTTAAGTAAATAAATATACATTATTGATGGACACAGAAACTACAAATTACTATTTGAAATATGTAAAATTAATCCCACTGTTTTCAGACCAAAGGTATAACAATGAGTTCATTATTATTAATCTGGAAGGCAGTTTAATTAATTTAATTAGCTAAAACTGACTTCTTGTTTTGCTTTACATTTTTCCCTTAATTTAACATTTTCCCTGCTCCATCATTAGTGTAGATGTTTGAATCTGATGCTTTTCTCTTCATATTACCATGGAGTTATTTCTAAGCTCTCTGCTCTTAAAAATGAATGGGAAATAGCTAATTTTCCCATAACAAGATCCTCAGTCTAACAATTAACATGTGCACATTGTTTGCTGGTGTTGATGTGAGTGGAAAGATGGCATAGATACATGGTTATTAACCAACTAAATGTAATATCTTTTTTAAACCATCTCTATTGATGGCAAACCACATAGCAATTAAATAATTATCCGTGCAGAATGATTGACATGGATGTTTAAGTTCAGCTTTAACATCCCCATGTGCAGCCTTTGTAATTGTGCCATTGGTAGATTTATGTGTCTGATGCCTATTATTGATTGTAGTGTTTAATTTAGTAAAAGCAAAATAGATTCTAAGCTGACTATCATTCTCATACTTTCCTTCTCTGTCATTAAATAACAGTGCATATGTCAGCCATAAGGAGCAGACAAAACTATTGTTTCTATTGAAGTCTTTTGGAATCAGAATTTGAGAAATGAATAGGTGATGCCATGTGGGTTGTCAAGTTGCAATTAGAAGGTTTTGTTGGTCCTGTTTTCTGTTTTGCATTGAAATGTCAAAATAAGGTATCGTCATTCAAATTGAGCTCTGAAAAAATGTTCCGCTTTTTATTTTTGCTAGTTTTAATCTTTGTTTCTTTTCTTTTTGTACTGTTCATGCAGCCAGCAAACATACACCGAATACACAAACTGTTGAACAATTTGCAGCACAAAAGGTGCTAAATGCTGCGGCTTATTATAATACAATGATGTGTATGAATGTGGCATTATTTATGATATCAGAAGACATTTTAGAGGTTTAGGGGTTACAAAATACAATGTATAAATGATCAACCTAGTATTAAACTTGTATAAAGGATTTAGATATGGGAACAATG